>NC_089796.1:38444163-38466663 GCF_040412425.1 Macrobrachium rosenbergii | reverse complement strand
GAGAAGGAAAGGGTAGAAAAGAAACATTTGGTGGGGAAGAAAATAATTACAGTCCCAGACAACAACTCTATTGCGCCCATCAACAGAAAGCTAGATAATTTCAAATTGATAGGCAGCTACAAAAACACTATTAGGAATAAAATACTTAGAAACAAAAAGTCGGTAGAGGGGGAAGAGATTAGAGGGGGGGTTATATATGGCAGCGTGTGTAGACTGTGAAGAAGGGTACTATGGCAAAACTGGCAAATCATGTAAAGAACGAAGCAAACAACATCTGCAGAACATAAGGCATTATAATCAGACGTCGGCAGTTGCCAAATACTGTTGGGAAAATGATCAGAAAATAGACTGGGAAAATATGAGTTTTCTGTACAGGAACACCAACAAAACGGCAAGACTGGTTGTAGAGAACACCTTCATAACTTGCGCCAACAACACAATGGCAGGGAACACCAGAAACGGCTTTGAAGACAGCATATCTAGAAAAATCGTATACTCTACAGTAGCAAGGAAACGAAGGAAAAACGCAAGAGAACGCACGGAAAATGGACACCTGGAAGAAGGGAGCAGAAAAAGACCAAGATCACGAGGGGGTGGAGGTCACACAGGAGGAGCTAGGCGATTATAGGATTAAAGGTACCCAGCACACAGATATAAATACAGCTGGACTACGCGTCTGCTCATTTTACGGATGCTTGATAATGTGGACTGTTTGTCCAAGAAAGCTTGTAACTTTTTCTGAATAAATGCTCCATTAGATACCATCCATTTTGAATGAGGTCCTTTTAGTAATTCTACTAATGCACAGAACATTGTGCATGTGATAAAGTTAATATATATATATATATATATATATATATATATATATATATATATATATATATATATATATATATATATATATATATATATATATGTATATATGCGTGTGTATATATGGATGATTTCATCAATCAGTCGTTGGCTCTAATGGTGCTGTCTCCAGAAAGAACAATATTCAATGGCCGTTCATCCTTAGCTGCAGAATCAAGGGCGACCATCCGTAAACAAGCTTCTAGAATATCAGTCACTTCATATAATCTTTCTGAGCCCAAACTCAGTGACACTCATATCAATCTTTTCTTGACAGCTCTTCTCCTTCCTCTCAAAACGCCTGAAATATATACAACACACACTTGCCAGCAACAAATGGTCATCCACTCTTTCATGCAACCAAACCATCTCCAAATACTTTGATCCATCTTTCGCCCTAAGCCTCCTAGCCTCATGTTTCAATGCTTCTTTTACACCTCAACAACATCCACCCTTATTTATCTTGTTCTTCCTCCTCTCCTTCCTCCCAACTTAATCCCTAGTCGGGGTTGCTATTTTTAATGATCCTAGTCCAGCTGTGTCTGTCTTGCGTCCTCCTTTCGTTTATCTTTTGTCTCTTATATCTTCTTAAACGCAGTCCCGCCTAGGCCTTCCTTTTCTTCTAGTCCCTAGCACGACCATTTTCATGATCTTTCTTGCAACATGTCGCTCATCTCTTCCCTCCTTATCAGATGCCCAGCCCATAATAATCTCCACCCTTGGGTTTTTTTTTGGCACTTAAATGACTTTTACTGTTCCCTTGATGCATTCATTCTTATCCCGTCGGTTCTTGTCAATCGACTCATCCTTCTGAGCATCCAACTTATTTTCCTAAATTTTCTTCGGTGGTGCTGCTTTAGTCCATGTAACATGGCAGCTCTTACAACTACCCATTGTATTTTACTCTTCAGTCTAATAGGGAGCCTCTTGCCGCAGAGCATGCCTGACACCTCATTTTAATCATTCAACCCAGCTTGAATTTGATGGTTAGCCTCTCTTTCTACTTCATCAGCTGCGAATATTATTGAGCCTGGAGACTAAAAGCTCAGACTCGTGATGTTTATTCCTCCCAGCTTAACTGTGTCGCGCTGCTCATCCTCCTCCATCCCTTTTGTCATATTATATTGTGTCTTTGTTGGACTTGTGTTCATTCTTCTGCTCTCTAACACATATCTCCTTAAATACTTTTGGATATCTTTAAAGGCTAGTCGTAAAAGCTAAATAGATCACATAGCCATTTACTGGTAGGGAAAAAGAACTATGAAAGAGAGCATGGCGGCAGTGAATAAGCACTTGGACGTCAGGTACAAGCCGTACACCTTTGATATAGGATGAGGCCTGAGATACAATAAAAAATAGACAAAAGCAAACAGTGATTTTAAAAAAATCAGCGAAGAGATGAATAACACAAAATAGAATTTGCCAAGTACCTGAGTCATAGAGTTAAATGAAGCACAAGAAGAGATAAAAGAGTATCTGAAAAACAATTGGGTGATGCTAAAAGGAGCATGCATTCGGGAGTGGCACTGGTGCTTGCCAAAAGGGAGGTATGGGTAAACATCCACATCAAAAGAAGGAGAAAGACTGTGCTGGCAAAACAGTTCAGTAAGATCATGAATAAGAAATGAGGGGGGATAGTTTGTTTGGCATACCGTAAGTTGAAGAAAAGCTTAAATATCTGTTGAATGAATTCAGGGTTTTGAAGCGGAATCAGTAAAACAGACAGTAAAGAGGTAGAAACAACTAGGCTATTATGGAATCGGTGCAGTGATGATTTTAACTGAAGATGAAATGATACTTCGTGTAATGCCTAGGTGGATTGTAGAATTAGGAATGAGGATGTAAAATATAAAGATTTGGAATCTGTAAGCAAAGCAAAGACATCAAAGAAGGGTACCTGAATGAATATGGTAACTATAGAGGCATTGCACTTGCATCAGCTGTATGCTCATTTTCAATCGTCTGGAGAAAGAAGTTGAAAAAAATCTTAGAGGTAAATAATCTTGAGTTGCACAAATCAGAATTCAGAATACCCTTCTGATGGCTTTTGCTGAATACAGTTAGGCATTTGAGAGCTGCATAAAAATTGGTAAGGTTAGATATTAGCCTAGTGTGATTTGCATTGTTATACAGGCACAAATCATGGTATTACAGTAAAACTGTGTCCGAAGAGTTTTGTCACTTTGAGAACAAAACTTACGAAGAATATTTGGAGTTAGAGGGCAGGACAGAATGAAAAATGGTACTATTAGGGAAGTTACTAAGTTCCGGAAGTAAACGAAATGATTATGTTAGAAAAACGGAGAAGGCTTGGTAATGTCCTGCACACTACGTGATAGTATTAGCCTAATGCCACGAGGTGTTGCTAGAAGACCCCGACCTACTTTGATGCGAACTACGTGACGGTGGAGGCGAGTGGACATTTATTAATGAAATGAAAGCCCAGGGAAGACATGAGTGGCAGAATTTCAGACTCTTCAAACTGTATGGCAATTTCTGAATATATATATATATATATATATATATATATATATATATATATATATATATATATATATATATATATATATATATATATATATATATATATATATATATATATATATGTGTGTGTATATATGTAATGTGTATGTATGTATATATACATATATATATTTGTGTGTATGGATGTATATATACATATATATATATATATGCATGGATATATATATATATATATATATATATATATATATATATATATATATATATATATATATATATATATATATATATATATATACACATATACAGTAGGCCTATATGTAATAGAGTTGTGTGTGTGTGGCGTGCATAGCTATATATTCTTAATCCTTCAGTAGGTTAAAATTTTTCTTGTATACAGAGAGAAGCAACTGAGGAATCTTTCCGAAGTGATGAAGTTTCGATGACTTGTACATCAAAAGAGAAGACCGAAACGCGAAGAGAAGAAGCGAATCGCAGGAAAGGATCAAAAGCGAGAACTTGCATTCGACGGGAAGAGAATCGCAGCGGCGACCTTTCAGGAGGACTATTGTTTAGTTAATTATTGGGACGGTAAGTGGCTTGGCCCTCTTTATGAGGGACGATGAAAAGAACAGAAAGGGCCAGGGAAGGGGAAGGGAGCGCGTTGTTCAGAGAGAGAGAGAGAGAGAGAGAGAGAGAGAGAGAGAGAGAGAGAGAGGAGGGGGGGTGGGGAGGGATGATAAAAGAAGAGTAAAAATTTCGGGTGGCACATTTATGCTGATCGCTTCCTTATTCTCGAAGCTGAATACTCTTTTCAAATGGACTGATAGAAGGATTGTTTTCATAGTGTGCAGTCGTGTATTTCTACTTTCTATATCTAGCCATTTTTCCATTATCTTGAGGCAAATATAGGTCTTACATAATCCAAAATCTATTAAGGTTTTGTATATTAGTCTTCAAAACTTTTGGCTGTCTTTGTCTTTTAATTTTATGTTATGTCTGAAAACAAGATAGCCTTCTGTTGCCCAGTTGCTTTTTTGAGATGGGAAATCTACGGTCTACTCGGCACTTCGACATGCAGTGTTGATCCCCTGGCTACGAGGGAATCCAAGCAAAACGACTTTGATTTTGTTACAAATGGGAAAGAGAGCAGTTGCAGCCTCTCCATTCCATCCCTTCCCTTGATGGGTGTCAGTAACCCCGGTAGTGTGACGCCAGAAAACTCACAGTCAATCTGTCAATCATTCCCTTGGCAATGAATTGCCTTTTAAATGTTGAGATTTACCATTTAATTCGAAGGGAACGATCATTTAAATGATAAATGAAAAAGTGGAGATTTCTTTAAGTCGCATCTGTTGAGAGGAAAGTAGTCACGAAAGGGATTATAATGGAAATAAGGACGAGAAAAAACGCGAATATATGCCAACAGTAAATAAGGAAAAATAAAAAGTCGTTAGTGCAGGAACGCTACAAACGATTAAAAAAATTATGTAAAATTATAACGCTTTGTAATGTAGGCCTATCTATGGAGTGACTATTTTTAAGAAAAAAAAAATCCATGTAATACTCTAACTGAGCACCAGGAGTACACATATGACTTTTAATCTTTCAGTGCGTAGCATTTATCAAATACGCTCGCTCTCATATCTTCCGTTATGCAAATCATAGCCTTTCCGGTAAAAAAGTTTCTCATATGTGTGTGTGTGTGTGTGTGTGTGTATTGGAAAATATTGAAAGTTTAACGGCAAATCACTGGAGGGAAAAGAACTTGGTACTGAGAGTAAGTGAATACAGAACGTCTGAAACCATATTGTAGAGTGGTTGTATGTGGTTATGTAAATTTTGAGAATGCTTGTGAAGTGACCGTTAACGAAGTTAGGCGAAATTCAAAGAGAGAAGAATGTAAAATCGTGAGCTGATGGGAAAACAAAAGTGATAGGTACAGTGCGTGATGGATAGTGTGATTGAGCAGTTGACCATTGTTTGTCTTGCATGACCGTATGAAGGAAAGGTTCCAAGGGAACTGATGTGAGGAATAATTGTTCCTTTGCATAAGAGAAGAGCGCCTATGATGATTGTAAGAATTACATGGACGGTGCAGCATTTTTTGCATGTTAAGAATGTGTTTAAGAGGAAAGCGCCCATGGTGAGTGTAAGAATCACATGGAAGACGCAGCATTTCTTTGCACGTTAAGAATGTGTGCAGTAGAATTAATGATAAGTGGAAAAAAGCGCTATATCAAAAATAAGAAATGTGATGTGTGAATCAAGTGTTAGTTATGGAAGAGATAAGGGAAAAGTCAAGAGAGTTAAGGGAAAGGTTTGTGTGCCACGTAGACTACATGGATTAGAAACACTTCAGAAAGGATGTGTAGTAGGCACTGTGTTGAGACTGATTAGAATTTTGTATGATAAGCGAAGCATATGCTAGAATTTGGGAGAGTGATTGGTCTGGTTTAAGAGCTGGATTAAGACCCCAGGTTGTCGATTTCTTCGTAACTTTTCAACATTTTTGTGGATGGAAAGGTGAAAGAAATCAATATAGGTGCAGTTTTATGGGATAAGACAAGGTGTCTGAAATGGAGGGAAAGTGGTTGATGTTGAAGACGGATCAGAGTTAACTGGTGATTATAAGGAGAATGCAGAGGCTAATGGAAGGGTACGAAATTGTTTGCAATACGATAGAAGTAGAAAATGAATGGCAGTAGGATCAACGTTCTAAGATTAATGGAAGCATGAACGTTTATATGGAAGAGGTCAACTCGTACAGATATTTGGATGTAAACTTAGTGGTAGAACATAATTAAAACTTGTTGAAAAAGCGTAGTAGCTTGAGCATAATAGTTCTTGGTGAACATAATTAAAAGATTGTTCGAAGAACGAGCTCTTAAATGAAAGTAACTAGTAGCTTGAAGAGCATAATGGGTTCTTAGGTGAACGTAATTAATAAACGGTTCAAAGAACGTGCTCATAAGTGAAGTACTGGTAGCTTAAAGAGCATAACAGGTTCTTAGTTGAACGTAATTAATAAATAGTTCGAAGCGCGCTCTTAAATAAAGTTAACTATTAGCTTGAAGAGTGCAATGGGCTCATGAACGTAAGGTTCTTAATTGAACGAATTGAAGGGGTTCTCAGAACTCAAAATGTAATATCTCTGCGAAAGATTAACGGCAATTACAAACAAAAGAAATCATTTATGACTTTTACTCTTCTTTGCAAATTTAATAGGCTGTGAACACAAGTAATAATTTTCCTTTCTAAGAAAGTGATATTAGGCAGCATTTAATGAGTAAAAAATAAAGTAAGATGATTACTTAATTGGTAAGGGTTCATAAGGGAACGACTCTAGCGTGTTCTAGGACGTAAATGAACGACTTTAAGGGGTTCTCAGGACGTGGAGTTCGTAAGTGAACGACTCAGGCGTGCTCTAGAACATAAGGGTTAGTAAGTGAACGACTTTGGTGTGTCCTAGAACGTTAAGGAGCGAATTTAAGATGTTCTGAGAACGTAAATAATGCTAAGTTCACGCATTCATGTATCAAGGCACGCATGCCCATGCACGGCCACGAACGGGGCGGAGCCAGAAAGTACGTAAACACAACGCAAATACAACGTAAATGTACCGTAAGTACTGTGTAAATGCGGCAGCATGCGGCGCGACCGTTACAGACCACCTGGCCGTGCGCCGGGGGCCACGAACCTTTCGACCTGCTCAAAACCCTGCGTGGGTGGCCAGGTCAGCTGTCAGGTAGCGTGGCCCGACCCGCACAGCGTGGCGCCACCCGCGGGTTGACCGCGCAGCTGCCACGCCCTTACCTGGGGGCCCACGACTCCCCAGGGCACTGTGTGGTTGTCAGAATGGCGTGGGAGTAGACGCGGCAACGCTGCCGCACCCCCCGCAACCGTGGAGATGTGGCAACGCTTTGACCTGGGATAAAAGGGGCAGGCGGCGCGCTTCTAGGTCAGTGCTTCTCTGGCCAGCATCCTGTTGCTATCTCCATCAGCGCCTCCGTCTTCATCGTCCACTGCAGCCAAGATGCCCAAAGGACCCATGCTGAAGAGGACCAGGAAAGGGGCCTTGAGAACTCCAGGAGCCCTGGCAGCTGGAGTTGCCCCCTACGCAAAGCCCTCCTGAAGCTGATGGTCCCCCTTCAGGCAGCGATGCTATTGTGCTGCAGCTTGAGGCCGACGAGCTCGTGATGGAGAGTGAGCTAGAGGAGGAGGAAGAGGACCTTGCCCTCGTCTACGAGAGCGACCCTGCCGCCGCCACCGACGACAACGCCCACGAGGGGGATGCCGACGACGACACCGAAGGCACTCCTGAAGGAGATGGCCCTACAGGTCAGGGACGGAAGAAGAACCCGTCAGTGATCCTTTTGGAGGAAAACGAGAGGCTTGTTGGCGAGTGGCTGGAGACCGAGGCCGAGTTTATTTATAACAAGGGCCTCACAGACTACAAGGATAAGGCCAAGGTGTGGAGGGCCTTCGAAGAGAAGGACCAGTCACTTGTTCCTCCCGTGAGCGGCCATGAACTGAGGACGTGGTTTACGTCCCTCAGGAGTCGTTTTGGGTGGCTTACGGCGGAGAAGAGTGGCCAAGGGATGGGCAGACGGCTGACGGACCGGAAGAAATGGATTCTCAACATTTTCCACTTCCTGAAGCCGCACATTGTACATCAAAGGAAGCCAAAGGTGTTGGGACTTCCGATGGTATGTCTGTTTTAATGTGTTTCCATGCATAATTATTACTGAATATAACGTTATTACATAGTTTCCATGCATTCAATGTACATTTTATACCATGTTCTCATATATGTTGCTCCTCTTTTTACAGGCTGCCTGTGCTGATGCCGCCCTCCCTGCCCAAGCTCTGGACCTGCCTGCTGCTCCTGTTTCTTCTCCTGCCCCGACACCGACGCCCACGCCCTCTCCGATTGATCCAGCAAGCACCAAGGCTCGGAAACACCAAGTTTCCAAGCTGTTCAACATTGCCTTCATGAGGGCACAGGCCCTCCAGGACGATATGCTGACCACTGTGCACCCATCTCCTCGTAACCCCCGCGTCCTCTGCTGGAGGAAGTTTTTTCAAGAGGTCGAGGATGAGTGCGCACAGGTGTCAGAACAGCTGAGCCTGCAACTGAAAATGGAAGTGCTCGGTGCCATTCAAAGGTACATCCGGGCCACCAAAGAGGGCTCCACGGTGCCGTCGAGGGCCATGATGACCCACACCATGGCAGTGACAGCAGAGTGTCAGGCACCTGCAGTTCCTGCCAGCCTGTCGGCATCGCAGCAGCAGCGGGCACTCACTGCACAGCAGCTGGCGCTCCTGCAAGCACAGTTGGTGACATCCACTCCAAAGGACCTCAGCAACCTGTCGCTTGACACGACATTCCTTAATAATTTACAGAGTTAACGTATATACTGTTGTTTTTCCTTTTGCTTTTATGTATGTGTATGTTTCTATTTTATATTAAATGAATATATTTTGCAATATCATGTCTAGCTCTATCCTCTGCTCAAATATCATGTATTCAATGAAGTAGCTATAATACAAGTACACAAATAAAGAAGGCAAAATGAACCCGAATACACTAACATCTCATTATTGACTTTGAAATAAGTTCAAAATACTTTATGTAACATATGTGCACAGAAGCAAAATGACAACAGGCCAAATATTAGCAAATCATATAAAACGTCACAAATATCGGGGAGAAGGTAGTTTCAAAAAGATAGAATTTTCATATCAGAATATCAACAATGTAAATGCTAAGAGCAGGTACTTTCAAGAACATAGAATTATCACCTCAGAATAAAAACAATGTTAAGAGAAGGTACTTTCAAAAATGATAGAATTATTATATCAGAATAGAAACAATGTTAAGAGAAGGTACTTTCAAAAATGATAGAATTATCATATCAGAATAGATTCCATGTTAAGAAATTATTAAAAAGGGCAAAATAACTACATCTTCTTTCTTTTATTTATATGTATGTTTGTTTCATATTGATTAAACATAAATTTGCAAAGTCATGTCCCGCTCTATCCTCTTCCCAATTACCAAGTATTGATGAGAGTAATATATCATGGATTTGAGCAATATCTTTTATTAAATCAACTAAAACAAACAGAAGTACACAAATGCACAGGGCAAAATAATCCTGAATTGATACATTATTGAATTTTAAATAAGTCCAAAATATATGCAAGAACAGACATTTAAGTAATTACAACAATCAGGTATGCAGGAGAGTAACTAAATCATGTTCTCCTGCCAGTGCCCGGAGCCTTCAGCCGATGAAAAGTATTCCTTCAGCATGTTACGCTGTTCCTTTGCATCCCTCGTTGCAGTGTTGCCGGTCACGGTTGGATGGGCTGCTCCTAAGGACGGGTCACTCCTCCAGCTACCAGGGATGACAGCATGTGTGACAGGGTGCTCCTGATCTCCTTCTTGTCTTCGTGCATTTCTTCTTATGATCATATTGTGCAGAATACATGCGGACATCACTAATGGCTCTATATGGTCAGGCTTCAAGCATATTGCAGTGTGGAATACTCGGAATCTATTTGCCAGAATCCCAAAGGCGTTCTCCACCGTCCTGCGTGCCCTACTTAACCTGTAGTTGTAAATCCGTTCCTCCTTGCTAAGTCCTCTTTTGGGGTAGGGCTTCATAAGGTAATTCCTCAGGGGAAGGCATCATCGCCAACTAGGAAGTAGGGCACAGGAGATCCATTAGGTTGACCTGGCAGGGCATCCGGTTGGGGAAGATTTGCTTCCTCTTGCAACAGCATTTCTGCCAGTCTGGTCTTGGCAAATACACCACCGTCTGACTCTGACCCAATGGCTCCCACGTCGACGTATAGGAACTTGTATGAAGCATCAGCAACTGCAAGTAATACCATGGAGTAGAACTTCTTGTAGTTGAAGTAATGCGTACCGCCCTTGGGAGGGTTACGGAGCCTAATGTGCTTCCCATCTATAGCTTCAATTACGTGCGGGAAGTTCCACCGTTCCTCAAAACCCCGTGCAACCTCCTGCCACGCTTCAGGTGTTTGTGGCACCTGCAGTTCCTCATCCCCGAAGGCAGTAACAATGACCCTGCAGGTCTCTGGTATGATGAGACTAATGGTGTTGTGGGCTACCCGGAACGAATATTGCAGACTCTTGTGTGAATCACCTGTAGCGAGGAAGCGTAGGGTGATAGCAACACGTAGGCCTGGCTCAATGGGTTTCCTCCAGAATGTCACTTTCTTCTGAATGTAGGGTGTGACCTGTTCAACAGTTTCATTGAAGAGGTCCTTGTCAATCTGGGTAAAATTTCTGTACAGGTCTGGGGCTTCGGTTGATAACTCCTCCATCAGGTTGTCATAATGACCTTGTTCCATCCTTTTCTGCAGGTACGGCCACGCCCACACCCTCCTTGGCCGCCTTTTTTTCTGCTCTAAGTGCTTTGCAGCAATCATTGCAAGCTCCAGCAATACCATGACGTGCACATACTCAATGACATGTGGCAACATTTCTGGTCTATCCGTACGTGCTATAGCTATAAGTTGATGCATTTCAGCTATGTTGTCCATGTTGCTTCAGCACGTTGGTAGTATGTCTTGTCGCTGTGGTATTACAGCATTGACTAGCCTCACATGTGCAGCTGCCGGCCCTTATATAGCTGGGGTTTAACCCCCGCAGTACGTGGGGCCAACGTGACGTTTGCATAACTCAGTTACGCAGAACGTAACACATACGGTATACGTACGTTGGTGTTACGTGCTCTGCCACGCACTACTTCTGCCTGCGCCGCCGCTTGTTGGTCAGCGTCACATCACCCTTACGCTGTGCGTACATTTGCGGCGCACTATAATACGCATGCATCACGCACATCGTCCCGTGACACGTATCCAGTTGGGCGGGGCTTATTTTCTCGCATATGCGCAAGTTTCACAAATTCCGGCTGTGCGTGCGCATGCGTGCCTTGATACGTGAATGTGTGAACTTAGCATAAGGTTCGTAAGTGAACGACTCTGATGTGTTCTTGGACAAAAAGGGAAAATTCCCAAAGGAATTAATATATCGTGCCCATAGAACGTGGGCGTTCGCAATTGAACAGATTTATAAATTATGCTGAGAAACACCTATGGTTGGAGCAGATGAGCGTACACTGTGAAAAAAGTTTCAGTAACACACGTCCTTAGGCTACTTGGCAAAAGAACTGGGTTGCCCGCAGAACGAAGGTAACGAATGCAAATAATTTAATATGACGCTGTTATATATTTCACAGACTATTCAATTTTTGAACAGTGATAGCATAAATAACCACGTGGCAGCCCTGTTGTATCTGCCTATCATTCCCTAGTCTTCTGATTGACGTGTTTAACTGTAAATGTATTTCATTTAAAGTAAACCTAAGTGTTTATCTGCAACAGTCCATTGTTGAAGAACGGCATTCAGCCCAACTGTTTTTTCTAATAAATTTCCTGCTTGACCTAGCAATTGCAATTAGAATCTCAAGGTGTATTAGTAAGCCCCCTGTTCATGAGCTAGACCCCGGATTGGACCCCCAAACAAGGAATACAGTAAGTAGGCCAGGTAAGAATCTTAAAAGTGGCGACCTAATGCCTAGTATTGTAGATTCCACCCAGTAGCTTTCGCTAAAGCTGGATACGAGATTAGAAACGAATCTGGTAATGTAAATCCTAAAATAAGTACAAGCAAGCAAGTTCCCACAGCGTAAGTACGATGTCATTATTTTTAGCTTATCATAGGCGCGAATAAAACCGTGACTGTGTATATTGTTAGGAAACAATAGGCCCCGTGCATGCTAACAAGATTTTTCATAGTGAAGAGAGAGCATATCTTCCAAAAAACAAAAGAATTGTGACTAACGCATGGTAGTCTGCATGTCTTAACTGCTAGGATTAGCTAAGCAGTGAAGTACGATATATGTGATAAGGAAAGGAAATAGTGCGCTTATTTCCTCCATGTGCTCTGGACAATTTGTCGTCCAAAAAATTAGCTAGGTACACTGTAAAATTGGGGTTACGAATTATAGCCCAAACATAAATTTTTCACCTCGCTGGAGTATATCTCTCTCTCTCTGGCTCGTTGTAGCAAAAGCGCTAGGTTTCTGCAAAAATCCTGGTTAAAATTTTAAATGATCATTTTGTTGAGTCCAAGAAAAAATAATTTCATTTGCTGATACGTGAGCCATGTAAATCCTGAACTCATTGTCTTTGACCACCATTTTAACTATAAGTAATCAAGCAAATTTCTACGTGTTCGTAAATCCCGAGCACCAAGCTGGGAAAACCATTCCAATACCGTTCGTCTTTTTCATAACTTTTCGCGCGAGATTTAGGCACGGGCCAGTCAGGCAACTTTCATAAATAGGGTAAACACATTGTGGACTTCACCATAAGGAAAATATTCAACCCGTGCATGTTAGTTGTAAGCATTTTGTAGTCGTCGTGTCAGGGAGGATTTATATACTTCGCCTTGGCGCTGAAATTTATAACAGCGTCATATTAAATTACTTGCATTCGTTACCTTCGTACTGCGGGCAACCCAGTTCTTTTGCCAAGTAGCCTAAGGACGTGTGTTACTGAAACTTGTTTCACAGTGTACGCTCATCTGCTCCAACCATAGGTGTTTCTCAGCATAATTTATAAATCCGTTCAATTGCGAACACCCACGTTCTATGGGCACGATATATTAATTCCTTTGGGAATTTTCCCTTTTTGTCCAAGAACACGTCAGAGTCGTTCACTTACGAACCTTATTTACGTTCTCAGAACATCTTAAATTCGCTCCTTAACGTTCTAGGACACACCTTTATGTTCTAGAGCACGCCTGAGTCGTTCACTTACGAACCCCACGTCCTGAGAACCCCTTAAAGTCGTTCATTTACGTCCTAGAACACGCTAGAGTCGTTCCCTTATGAACCCTTATCAATTAAGTAATCATCTTACTTTATTTTTTACTCATTAAATGCTGCCTAATATCACTTTCTTAGAAAGGAAAATTATTACTTGTGTTCACAGCCTATTAAATTTGCAAAGAAGAGTAAAAGTCATAAATGATTCCTTTTGTTTGTAATTGCCATTAATCTTTCGCAGAGATATTACATTTTGAGTTCTGAAAACCCCTTCAATTCGTTCAATTAAGAACCTTACGTTCATGAGCCCATTACACTCTTCAAGCTAATAGTTAACTTTATTTAAGAGCGTGCTTCGAACTATTTATTAATTACGTTCAACTAAGAACCTGTTATGCTCTTTAAGCTACCAGTACTTCACTTATGAGCACGTTCTTTGAACCGTTTATTAATTACGTTCACCTAAGAACCCATTATGCTCTTCAAGCTACTAGTTACCTTCATTTAAGAGCTGTTCTTCGAACAATCTATTAATTACGTTCACCTAAGAACCCATTATGCTCTTCAAGCTACTAGTTACTTTCATTTAAGAGCTCGTTCTTCGAACAAGTTTTAATTACGTTCACCAAGACTACTCCTTACGCTCTTCAAGCTACTAGATAGTTCATCCAAGAGCTCGTTCTCTGAGCACCTCAGATAAAGACCGTCCTCCGAACCTGTGAATTACGAATTACGCTCAGTTGGGATAATATAGCCAGCTCCCTGTAATAGGAAAACTTCCCCTGACGTGTCAGCAATATGGCTTCTTACTCCGATGACATCACAGCCCTTGTCACCTCCGGTAAAACCATTGGGCTCAAGGGCCAAGAGTTGCTAGATTGGGTTGATAAAAGGGAGAAGGAAAGATAAGCCAAGGAAGAAAGGGAGAGGCAAGAAAGAGAAGCCAAGGAAGAAAGGGAGAGACAAGAAAGAGAGCAAGCCAGGCTAGACAGGTTAGAGCAGGAAGATTGAGAGGGGCAAGACAGGTTAGCTAAGGAAGACCAGGATTGAGCCCATGAGCTTGCCATGGCCACCCATGGGGTCTGTAGCCCTGCAACCATGCCTCCATCATCCACTATCACTGCTGCCAGCTCCATGATGACAAAATGGAATGACCTGGTGCCCAAGGCCTGGCTTGACTAAGTGGAAGAGGTCCTCAGGAATTTCAAGCCCGAGCCCGCAGAAATCTTTATGCTGCTGTCAAAACATCTAGAGGGAAAGGGCCAGACCTTGTTCTGCTCCATCCCGTTAGCAGACCCTGAAAATGTTGCAGAGGTCCGGAAGGCCATAATTAAGGCGTATGAGCTCATCCCTGAAAGATGGAGACAATGTTGGAGAGGACACCCAAAGGAGGCAGGTCAAACATGGGCTGACTGGGCATGCCACAAGTCCTGAGCTCTCAAGCAGTGGCTAGAATCCCGCAATGCTACCTCTGCGGAGGAAATAGCAGAAATTTTCCAGCTCGAGGACTTCCTACACCACGCCCCTAACTCTGCGATAAGAACCCTCTGATGCTAGATGAATGCTGCCATTTGGCAGATCACTGGACACTCACCATCCTACAGTCAGTTCCTGGGGCTGTAAGGTTTGGCCCTCCTCCTCTACCTCCGGTCAGCCTCCGCCCAAGAATGGGCACCCTCACAAGAAGCCTGTGTGTGGCTATTGTAATAAACCCGGGCATTCCACGCAACAGCACCGGTCGAAGGCTGAGAATCAGCCAGACACTCCCGCTAAGTCCCCCAATGAGATCACACCAAACCGAGCCATGTCTGGCTCTGGAATGAACAACAAAGGGCCTGCCTCCTCCAGTGGGAAGGTGCCATGCCGAGATTACAGGAAAAATTACTGCACCACTTGTCAGTTTCAAGGACACTGCTTTATGGGCAAAGTGCTCTAGTAAAACAAAACCAACCATCATTGCTTTGCAGTAACAAATCCAAAAACCTTAGGCCCTCTAGCCAAAGGCCACGTACCTGTGGCACCTCCCAGAGGTAGCTACCCCGCCCACCAGGTCGCAGCATTCGATGACACTGGTGCGCAAATCTCCCTCATAAGAGAAGATAAGGTCTCCTATGGGGCCACCATTGACAGACGCAAATTTATTACAATGGAGGGTATCAGTCGGATGAAGATGATTCTCCCCACCATCAAACTATAGGTCACAAGGCCTCAAAAATCAAAAACTGCACTCTTGCAGTAGCTACTTATCCTCCTGGAGGCTATGATCTCCATCTGGGACAGAACTTCCAGTCCCCTTTTAAGTTACAAAAATCAAAGGGTCCTAAGCCCTCCAAAACTAAATAAAAAAACCAAGAGTCCTCAAGGACCTGCCTTAAACACGCTGCCAGTGCCACTTGAGTGCCCTGAGGAGTGCCAAGCTCCGACTGTTGAGCCCCTGATAAATCACATTCCAGTCCCAGTGCCAAGGCAAACCCTGAATCTTCCTCCAAGGGATCCCATTCGGGGTTGCCTCTCCCCCTCCGGCTTGGCACTGCTTCCAGTGCCGGTGCGAGAGCTAATCCACAATATATTCGGGTCCCTTCCGGATTCCTCTGACCATAGCAGACGCTCACCTAAAGGTGCGGCCTTTCAACCTGTGCCTGAGATGGTCATGGCAACCTGCAAGCCTCTCATGCCCACTGACCTCGTCTCCTCCTTCCCAGTCCTCCGCAGACAAAACCATGAATAAGGATTCTGCCATATCACAACTGGCCGATGAATTCAAGGCACTGCAACGACTGGTAGCTGAGCTTGTAACGAATGCCCCTACTTCGGCTATCAAAGAAACTGGAGCAGGTGGCACTTCTATGTCTCCCCTGAACTCAGTTCCACTGATTCCCCTACCAAGGAGGTCCACCGAAGAAAGGTCACGGGAACAGATAAATCCAGGTAGCCAAATAAGAGCTGTTGAGCTCTCCTCTCACCAGTGCCCTCTGGCACAGTGCCTCGCCTTCATCTTATGAAGAACTTTGGCACGTCTGTCCAGTGGAGGATGCCAGGTTTCTTCCACATTTATTCTTCTCACGACTGTGTGACTTAACTTCTTGTAATGTTTCCTTCTACCACTCTAATCATCTCTCTCTCTTTCCAATTTTCTAATTTAATATTTTCCTGGCAATATTGCCCCTTTATGAACCCTTTGTATAAGCCTATAAATGGCTCCTCATCTTAATTTGCTTCCTACTCTGCCAATGCAGATTGCAATCGCCAGATTCTTTTATACCATAAGTCCTTTTACTTCCTATTCAATGCCTACAAAGGCATGGAAACTTTTAAATTTAGTATAACAGAGCCATTCAGCCTAACCGCGTGGCTGCCCTTTTGTTGCCCTATGGGGTTAAAGAATGAACCTAGCCAGCTCCATAGGCTAAGAAATGTAATTCTGGTATAATAATCAAAACTTTTATGTACTCTTGCATCTGTCATTTTATTTTACTTGTGACTTGCAAAACCCATGTACTTCACATACTTGACTGTCCTTCATTTTACTAAGTTTTATGCTGCAAGGCATCACATAACCTAAGCCCATGAATACTTTGTTGTAATGCCTCCTCAAGGCACCCCAACAGTATGACTTTGGATTCAACGTAACCTTATTAATTAAGTGCATGTCTAACCTGAAGTTTAATGCTGTACTAATCCTATTATTGTTTTCTGTGTTGTTACCTAGATTCTTGAAATATTAATTCATAGACCTTTTAATTTTGTATTTGCTATAATGCTGCTTTAATGTAATAACATGAGAGATATATGAATTTAACTTACAGCGTAATGCAAACTGTGTAATGTCCAAGTTAAAAATCAATGAGATGTACCTTGTTTTGATTTACTTGCAGAATTAATTATTTTCCTGAAATGTAATGCTACCAGAAAAGGGAAGTAAAAAGTTATCAGTTTGTTCAGTTGAGTTCAGTTAGTTGTAAACGTTTCCACCCAATTCAAGGTGCAATTTTCAACTTTGTGGTTGAGCTGTTAAGTGGAAAACCGCTTCCTAAGCAAACCCAAACCTCCAAACTGCCTTGTAACCAAAAATAACGTAATTTCATACTGATACCTAGCTGAGGAAGGGCATGAGAAACTCAGCCCCTATGTAAATTCCTCTCCATGCTCCCCTTTTGGTGCATCAGTTTATCTTTCCTAAAGACCTGGTGACTGCTTGAATTAGCTCTTTTCAGATAAGAGGCGAATGTAGACAAAGCCTGCCGAAAATCCGCCAGAAATGTTAAGTCCCTCATAAAAACTGGTGAACATGGGTTGCCTGAAGTCACCAGGAGTTGGGGGAAGATTCCAACAGAGGTGACTGAACCGCCATCTTGTGATCCCAGTGACCTATGGAGGAGCAAGAAAATAAGCCCCCGAGGTCATATAAGGCGAGAAACAGCGGTAGTCAGCCTCAGAAACACCCCGGTAGCAGACCAACACACTACCCCTTGTATGCTCCTTATTGAGCTGACCCCTCCACGTGGTCTCCTTTCGACCACCCAGTCACAGTACCTGTGCATTTTTCCATTAAACTCATCCCTCCAGAACTGGTGAAATTCGGCGAGGCCCCTCCATCGCTCCGCTATAAGGTAACGTCCTGATTTGAGGTTCTTTCAAAGGTCACATATCTTTGATCTTCCACTGCACTCTCATTTTCTTTTCTGAAGTGCGAGTTATCACAAAGACCTGACTCACTTAGCTCAGCGTGAATCTTAAAGCAAGTATATCATACCAGAATCGAATTATCTTGGCACCCTCTGTGCAACCCTCAATTTGCCCTAGGTCGTTATAATTATCCTTGTGTAACTGCTGGCATTATCAAATTGCAGATGGTATGTTAGCTGTAGAAACATCAACATGTCTTCTGCTTCTTGCAGTGCAAAGGCCACTGCAATCAATTCTTCATTATCCCTTTCAAGAGGATTTATCATAGACTATTCAATTTTTGAACAGTGATAGCATAACTAACCACGTGGCAGCTCTGTTGTCTGCCTGTCACTCCCCAGTCTTCTGATTGACGTGTTTAATTGTAAATATATTTCATTTAAACCTATGTGTTTATCTGGAACAGTCCCTTGTTGAAGTACGGCCTTCAGCCCAACTGTTTTTTCGATTAAGTTTCCTGCCTGATCTAGCAATTGCAGTCAGAATCTCAAGGTGTATTAGTAAGCCCCCTGTTCATGAGCTAGACCTCAGATTGGACCCCTGAACAAGGAATACAGTAAGTAGACCAGGTAAGAATCCAATATATACACACACACACACACATGCACACACACATACACACACACACACACACACACACACACACACACATATATATATATATATATATATCATATATATATATATACATATATATATATATATATATATATATATATATATATATATATATATATATATATATATATATATATATATATATATATATATATATATATATATATATATACACACACACACACACGTATATATAATACCATGATATTGCCTTGTAAAAAGTGTATCTTTCCAAGATTTTGATATTTTTACTATTCTAGTTGTAATGTATTATGTGCAATGATAATAATTATTGAAGTATTGTATTCAATGTAATGTCAGATCTCAAAAGAGTTAGTGATTTGGATAACTTAGCAGCGTAATTTATAATTAGTAGTACGTTTTAATAATAACATAGCATGTGATTATGCATTTTGTCTCCCAGCAACATGTGTTCTGTATGTGTGATTTCGTATATCGTGTTTTGATTCAGTTGTCATAGTGAAAGATAATGCATTAACAGGTGAGGGAATGGCAATTGAGTCGTGTAAGGTTTTGTCTTGTACAAGAAAAATACAAATGATTTCGCAATGTTTTGTGTGCTGTTTTGAAAACCAACTTTGGTTCTTCATCTTGTTTTGAAAGTGTGCCGTTTGTGACTAGCCAGCTGCTGTCTGTTTTGATCGTGTTGAGATTTTATTAGGAGCTTCGTCCCATTTGATTTCTGCTCGAGTCATGTATGTCTTTTTGAAGGTAAATGCACATATCTCAATCGGTCATGTCATATTTTGTAAGATTGCTCTGCTCTGATCATGTATTGTTCTGACGTGTTAGTTTTGGCCCCAAAGCGTTTTGCTCAAGAAGTGATGTCTTCTGATTGTTCTGTTTCTAACTGGAATCCAAAAATTTGCTCATTCTGATTTCAGAGACGGTTTGTGTGGTTCTCTCTCTCTCTCTCTCTCTCTCTCTCTCTCTCTCTCTCTCTCTTCAAAAGAGAGAAATTATTAACATAAATTATTTGTGTGGTCACAGGTATTAATCTAGCTTTAGAGATCTGAAGGTGGGAAAAATGATTTATTTTCAGGTTTGAATCACTTCCAATAGTCTACTTTAGCAATTACTAATGTGCTAATTGCCTGGAGAATCCTGGCTGTAGATCGCCACTTTTATGGTTGGACATAGGTTGGTTACGTTAATGCAATATGTATTAAAATAGCCTTGAAAGAACACTCACTGTGGACAGCTGTAAACACAATAAAAACACATGAACAGACAAAATCACATATAAGATTAGTGGTAGGTTGCCACTTGAAAGTTCTGATCAGTACCAAATTCTACTTTATTGCACACAGGTTATGGCATTGCAAACAATAAAATACTGATTCAACTTTGAATAAAGAAAATCAATGATGAAATTTAACAGTTCACTAAAATACTGATTCTACTTTCAATAAAAAAAATCAATTATAAAATTTAGTAGCACAATGGAGAGCCAGGGGCCCGTGGAATACGGATTGTGGTTCCTTAGGAATTCAACTATATTCACATATTACTTGCAACACTGCAACATTGATAAGCCTACCACAGTATGGCAGAATTCTCCAGGCAAGATGGATGTCCAGGAAAACAAGGGTGAACGATATAACACGTGTCTAGAAATAGAATAATGCCAGATAAAGCTCCATGGAAATGTGAGTTCTCTCAATAGGAATTATAAGCACATGAGTGGAGTAACCTCAGTGTTCACTATGAGCAGGGGACAATTAATTCATGAAATTAATTCACACAGGGAAGCACTGGAACACTGGTAACGGGATATCAAAGAGCATTTACTGGGAAGAGAAATTATGAAATGAAATTAAATTAGAGTTTCAGTAGAAGGAATAGAGAATTGGTAAAACTCGAATGCCAACAGATGTGCCATGGGTTGCCTTGTAACATGCACTTTGCAATAATGGCTGGATGATCTGCAATGTCTCCCTTTAGATCTCGTGTAGCCATTTGTGGCTGGCCCCTTGTGGCCGATGGTTTCCAGTTCACAGAAAGAATGCCATGGTGAAAAAGTGGCCAGGATGGGTGCAGGACATGGCCGCTGAATGACAGAAAGACTTCTCTGCTGGGACTAAAAGATGAGCTGAGAGCTGGTGTGGGGTCTGGCTTGCTTATATTATTGCCAATTTTTCCTGAGGGTAGACGCTGTTTCCTTCCAGCACGTGGGATCAACTGACATCTGTAAGGAACATTTGAGAAACCAGTACAAAGCTCACACAGCAGGAGTTTAATTGAAAAAGGGATTAATGGAAGGGGACGAAGTTACTAGTGCCCTGAGTATCCCCCATAGTGTGATTCAGACTGCTACCTGAGTGTCCCTTCGAGCTGACACCTAAAAAATGTACGCTCATTCTTCTATCTGTGGGGTTAGTTGCCTACCCCTTAAAGCACAGGACTCTGGCCCCTACAGTGAGTAAGCAAAGAGACGGTGGCGGCGAATGCCCGTAAGAATACACACACACACACACACACACACACACACACACACACACACACACACACATATATATATATATATATATATATAGATAGATAGATAGATAGATAGATAGATAGATAGATAGATAGATAGATAGATAGATAGATAGATAGATAGATAGTAATAACTTCTTAAATGATTTGTTTGGTTTCTCTTTACTGTTCGTCAAATTTCCATTTCTACATAAGTTACAAAAACCTGTTTTTTCTCACCTCAAAGGTTTTGTATTTGTTGTTATATAGCTGTATTTATCCATTTGTTTTCTCTTTTTTTCATATTTCAAAGAACAGAGTGTTGTCTTCAGCAATTGCCTCTTTTTCCTGATGATTTTATGCTGTTTTTCTCGTCACCCTTACTTTATGGGGATGAGCTTTCCATCAGGCACAGGTTAATAGTTATGGTTCCTCGAAGGGAGGTTCAGCACCCTATATTCTCTTTGAACTCTTCTTCATTGTGTTCTGCTACACTGCCTTCTGGTCAAGGCTAGGACATTTAGACACTTGCTTTCTTCAGCATCTCCTGCTGTTGCTGGTGAGGGTCTGCCCTGTCCCCTCCTGTGCAAGTTTGTCTGTAGGCTTTGCCTTTGCCCACCTGTGAGCAAGGTCCATCACTTGCATTAATGAGTGCTCTGCTGTATCCTCTGGGAATTGTCAGGAGGCCTCTTGAGGTTAGAGAAGGGTGAGCATCCTCTGTAGCTCATATTTACTTTACCCTTTTATGCCAATGGTGTGTGTCTCCCATTGGAGGATTACTACTAGACATTGTGTTAAGTGGAAGCTGCCATTGGAGCCTTTATGAAAAGGACAGCTTTTGTGTAAATACATTGTTTAGGTTGAAGGACAATAGTTTGTGAAGGTGTATTGTGTCTATTTTTGTAAACCTATCCTTTTGTGTAAAGGAGGCAAATTAATTATTAGTGTTCATTTTTCTTACCTGTGTCTCTTCCTTTCGTGTAGACGTGAGTGTGTTGATTTCAATCTACCACTGTGACATTTCTCTCTGACTCTTCGGTATAATAGTTAGGTAGGAGACTGGGGTATGTGGGAGGGTATTGTATATGCTTGTGTGTTTTTTCTAGTTCCTCAAGCAGGTTTTCTGGGACATTTTTTTCATTAAGTGTTTTTGTGAATAAATAAGTGTTAAATTTAGGCATCTGGTTTCTGTCGCCCTCTTTGAGTGTTTATTACCTAAAGCCTGGTGTGTGGTAAATACTTTCAATTCATTTATTGAGGAAAGGGACTGGTAAAAAAAAAATACAATGTGGCTCTTGCTAAAAGTTAAGAGTTCATAACAATGTATATATATATATATATATATATATATATATATATATATATATATATATATATATATATATATATATATATATATATATATATATATATATATATATATATATATATATATATATATATATATATATATATATATATATATATATATATATATATATATATATATATATATATATATATATATATA
>NC_089796.1:38411663-38439163 GCF_040412425.1 Macrobrachium rosenbergii | reverse complement strand
GAGGGGAGTCAACCAACCGCCCGAGAAATAGTGGACAGCCCTCCACCAACTGTCGCTGCCCCTACCCAAACATTGATGGTGCTGGGAGGAAAGGTAATGCAAGAGCCTATCGCCTGCCCTCAACCCGTGAAGGAAGTCATGGTACCAATCGTGGAAATATGGGTGGAAGAGAAACAGCAAAGGGCGCTGGCCAACACTGGCGCAAGTGTGTCTATGTTAAAAGTACACCCAGTGACAGGGGTCAGTGCAGCCTAGTTTTAAGTGCAGCAGGCAGCCATTGGATGGTAACCCAGAGGACTGCGAAGCAGCAGGTAACCATCAATGGGTGACTGGTGACACATACCTTTTATGTAGTACCATCATTACAAAGAGAAGGAATTTCAGTTATTTTAGGAATTGACTTTGTTGCTAGGAACGAAATAATAATAGCTGGCACAGATGGGAAAGGGATTGAAGTATATTTAAAAGGATAACGAATCCCCACAGAGGGAGAGAGACCAAGATGCCTACAGATCTCCCTAAGATCGAAGGGTGGTGGTGGGGAAGTACCCACCATCCCAGAGGGGGGAGATGTGGCACCACCCAGGACCCTCTCGGCCCTCACCATGACGCCTGCGCGGAACTTACCTGAAGGCACCTTAGTTTTGATCTGACCCCATCAGGGTATCGTGTTAGGCAATGGGTTGATATGATGACCTTGAACATTGTGAGATAGCAGATGCTTCTCACATACTCGTGACCTTGAGTAGCACGCATCAGGGTCACGGTGAAGAACGTCTGGAAATACTCCTGCGAACAGCTGGTGGGTCTACCCGTGTTACTTATCAAAATATTGTCAAGTAAATTATAGAAAGTTATCAAAATGTAATCGCGATTGGCGACGAAAGCGCAGGCAGAATAAACTAAGCTGCATAGAATTCCAGTTTGTTATCAGCGGGAAGTGGAGAACAAAATTAATAAATTAAGGGAGAAAGGGACAATTGGAGAAAGTGAATCTCCCTGGGCCTCAGCAATCGCAACGGTTAAAAAGAAGGATGGTTCTCTTAGGCTATGTGTTGACTGAAGAAAGTTGAATGGTATCACAATAGACAATGCATTTCCACTGCCCTCTATCGAAGAATTGTTGATTAATGTCAGAGATAGTAAATTCTTCACCACCTTGGATTTAAAGTCTGGTTATCAAAAAATACCTAAAGACGAGAGTAGCAAGAAAAGACAGCCTTTATAGCTAATGATCAATTGTTTGAATATAATTACCTCCCTTTTGGAGTAAAGAAAGCTCCTGCCCATTTTTCACGTGTTATGATGTCCGTATTAGCTTCGTTATTAGTTTGTATACTTAGATGATATAATCATAATAGGGGTTACAGTAGAAGAACATAAGAACATTATTGAAATCTTAGAAGCTTTAAAGCGACATGGTATGAAAATTAATCTAACCAAATGTAAATTCTTTCAGCAAGAAGTTGAATTTTTGGGGCACATCATAATGTCTGACGGCCTTAAGCCTTGTGCAGATAAAAGTAGCAGCAATTAAAGAATTTCCCCAACCGAAGAATGCAAAAGGAGTAGCCAGTTTCCTCAGGCTAGCAGGCTACTATCGTAAGTTCATAAAAGATTTTGGTAAAATAGCGAGACCACTAGATTCATTGAGGAAACAGTCGGATTTTCATTGCGGACAGAAGGAGGAAATAGCTTTTCAAGAATTAAAGATTTCACTCACTCATAATGAACTGTCAGCTTATCCAAAGTTCGATCGATCATTTCTAGTAATCACCGGCGTGAGCAGTATAGCTATTGGGGGAGTGACTTCTCAAGTTGATGATGCAGGGAATGAAAAACATATTTGTTTTGCATCACGAGAATTAAAACGGGCAGAGAAGAATTACAGGACCTTAGATAGAGAGACATCGCTAATTTTGTTGGGGCATAAAGTCAAAATAAATACAGATCATCGCCCATTGAGAGGTTTATTCAAGAAAGGGGATTTAATCACTTGCCAGGCTCATTGGATCAAGCAGCTGTTAGAGTTTGATATTGTGGGAATAGAACATATTGCAAGGAAAACAAATAAAGTAACTGATGCTCTCTCCAGGAGTGCCATACTGGGGTTACAACCTGAGCAGCAAAGAGAAAGGAACAACGATGAAAGAAACAGTTGCATGCCTCAAAGGCACCCGATGTAGAAAGCGGGAATAACTCGGTAACTCAAGAGTTAGGGAGAGAGAGAGAGAAAGAGAGAAGGGGTGCGAGTCAAAACAGCTGTGAGAACGAGAGAGCTGATCCTCCAGGGGAGTCAGGAAGTGGATGCCCTGGGAGTGAGAGAGAGTGTGTGATTGATTTGTGTGGTTGGAGTGTGGAAGAGGTGATGAGGGGTCAGAAGTCCGAACCCTGGATTGAACAGGTTAAGACTTATGCAAGGGGTGCGAGTAACGAGTTTCCGATTTCCCAACAGTGCCCAAAGATATGTTTTTCCTTGAAAGAGATATCTCATTTGGTAAATATGAAAAGAGACTGGGAGATATCCGATCTCGCGTCGTCCTTCCTCCCTCTTTGGTAGAGAAAGCCATCCACATGATACATGTAAATCCCTGTGCAGGACATACAGGCATAGAAAGGTCCCACAAGAGGGCACCAGAATCCTTTTTTTTGGTAGGGATGAAAAAAGACATTGTAAAATTCATCTCACAGTGCCACATCTGTAATACCATGAAAAACCATAGCCATTTCATTCTGAAGGCTCAAATGTGGCCAGTGGAGCCAATCAAATTTGCCAAAGTATACATTGATGTTGTGGGACCCTTCCCCCTAGGGGACGGGCAATTCAGGTGTGTGGTGGTGAATGCATTCACGGGGTATACCCATACGTATGCGATGGTGGATAAATCTGCGATACCAGTTGCCAGAACCCTGTGTTCGTTCATAGTGAAGTTCAGCTGTCCCTGTACGTTAATCAGTGACAATGGAAGTGAATTTATTAACAAAGTAATAAAAGTCCTAACAAAAATGTTAAATGCAGAACATTTCATGATCGCATCTAACCGGCCTTCAGCCAATGGGTTAGTTTAATCCCATAATAGAGAAGTAACAAATATTTTAAAATATTTAGTACCAGACAGTCCAAATCAGTGGGTAAAGATGTTGCCGATGGCAGAACTTGCGCTTAATACAGCATATAACGGCTCCATAAGAGATACTCCGTATTTTTTAGTATATGGACAGGACCCCTCATTGCCATATACTGTGATCATGGACCCTAGAACTTTACCATTATATAGTGCCGAACAATACTGGGTGATTGTGATATTCTGTAACCTGACCTGAAGAGTGTTTCAGACAATGCAGACGCTTTTGTTAAGGGCCAATGAAAAGTATCAGACGAAATATAATCAGCTATTCCGCACGCAAACATCTAAGATACAAATAGGGGACAGAATCTATCTGAAAAGGCTACAATCGAGGAAACATAAACTCGAGTCCGCCTACTTAGGACCATACCATGTCAAAGAAATTAAAAATGACACCGCTGTGATCCAGCATATTAAAACCGGTGTCCAAGGCGAGCACCACCTATCACACATGCATCCCGTCAAAGATGTCTTGATGTGGCACCTGAATAATCCCGTACCCCTTTTCCCGGGACTGCCTGGCTATCTGGGGAAGGAGCGTGAGGCTGATGTGCTAGCACGTCTGGGGAAAAAGCTAAGTATACCTTAGTTTTACCAGACCACTGAGCTGATTAACAGCTCTCCTAGGGCTGGCCCGAAGAACATTAATAGTGCACCCAATGTTCATACAGACGAAGGTTACAAATATTGGTGTTATGTGCTGTTCTGAAAAGAAAACATCATAAATGTCTGTGTACCTGCATTCCATGATCTTTTATTTCATTTTTTGTGGCTGATTTTATTCATGTCTATTTGATGTCATTTGTTGTTTTTATTCAATTTCTGTGATTTAAAAAAATTTGTTGTCTTGATGATTGACATGATTCTGGTTTTTGCCTTGTTTTGATTATTTGAACTACAGGTTTTTACAATCCAATTCTAAGAAAATTGTGTGTGTTAATGTGTGGAGCTAAAAATGATTATAAGTTATAGCAATGTGATGAGTGGAATTCATAACACTGTAAATTGCCAATTGTAATTGTGCAATTTGACCCTGGCTTGCTAAGTTTTAGTTTTTGTTTCTGCATGAATTATTGATAACATATGTCGGGAGGTATGGTACTCAAATGGCAGTACAAAAATAGCGGAGAAACTAATAAAAAAAAAAAAAAATAGTGTTGTGAGTCCTGCGAGACAGAAGTTTTAGAGGGGGAGTGGTGAACTGATTTATATAGAAATTCATGTTTGAGACGTAACAGAAAAGCTTCTAGTTGTTTGTACGTCTTTGTGATCAGAGAGTAATGAACTGATACTGCTGATTCGTCAAACGCCATACGATCGTTGGGGTTTGGTGTGGGGAGAGACTGTTACGAGAGAATGCGAGGGGGAAGAGAATGTGGGGAAGGATAGAATATGGGGAAGGAGAGAATGTTGGCATGGAGAGAATGTAGGTAGGGAGAGAATGTGGGAAGGACAGAATGTTGGGAGGGAGACAATGCAGGGAAGGAGAGAATGTAGGTAGGATGAAAATGTGGTGAAGGGGAGAATGTGGAGAGGGAGAGAATGTGGGAAGGATAGAATGTTGGGAGGGAGACAATGCAGGGAAGGAGAGAATGTAGGTAGGGAGAGAATGTGGGAAGGACAGAATGTTGGGAGGGAGACAATGCAGGGAAGGAGAGAATGTAGGTAGGATGAAAATGTGGTGAAGGGGAGAATGGGGAGGGAGAGAATGTGGGAAGGCCAGAATGTTGGGAGGGAGACAATGCAGGGAAGGAGAGAATGTAGGTAGGATGAAAATGTGGTGAAGGGGAGAATGTGGGGAGGGAGAGAATGTGGGAAGGATAGAATGTTGGCAGGGAGAGAATGTGGGGAAAGAGAGAAGTGTTGTGGGAGAGAATGTTGGGAGAGAATGTGGGGAGGGAGAGAATGTGGGGAAAGAGAGAATGTGGGGAAGGATAGAATGTCGGAAAGGAGAGGATGTAGGCAGGGAGAGAATGTGGGAAGGAGAAGAAGTAGGCAGGAAGAGAATGTGGGAAGGACAGAATGTTGGGAAGGAGAGAATGCAGAGAAGCAGAGAATGTAGAGAGGGAGAGAATATGGGGAAGGAGAGAATGTGGGGAGGGAGAGAATGTGGGGAGGGAGAATTTAGGTAGGGAGAGAACGTGGTGAAGCAGAGAATGTAGAGAGGGAGAGAATGTGAGGAAGAAGAGAATATTGACAGGGAGAGAATGTCGGTAGAGAGAATGCAGGAAAGGAGAGAATGTGGGGAGGGAGAGAATGTGGGGAAGGAGAGAATGTGGGGAGGGAGAGAATGTGGGGAAGGAGAGAATGTGGGGAGGGAGAATTTAGGTAGGGAGGGAATGTGGGGAAGGAGAGAATGTTGGGAGGGAGAGAATGCGGGGAAGCAGAGAATGTAGAGAGGGAGAGAATGTGGGGAAGGAGAGAATATTGGCAGGGAGAAGTATACTTAGTTTTACCAGACCACTGAGCTGATTAACAGCTCTCCTACAGAGGGCTGGCCCGAAGGATTAGACTTATTTTACGTGGTTAAGAACCAATTGGTTACTTAGCAACGGGACCTACAGCTTATTGTGGAATCCGAACAACATGATAGCGAGAAATGAATTTCTATCACCAGAAATAAATTCCTCTAACTCTTCATCAGCCGGCCAGGGAATTGAATTCTGGCCCATCGAGTGACAATCCGCAGCTCTACCTACTCATCCAACAAAGAGCTAAGAGAGAGAATGCAGGAAAGGAGAGAATGTGGGGAGGGAGAGAATGTGGGGAAGGAGAGAATGTGGGGAGGGAGAGAATGTGGGGAAGGAGAGAATGTGGGGAGGGAGAGAATGTGGGGAAGGAGAGAATGTGGGGAGGGAGAATTTAGGTAGGGAGAGAACGTGGGGAAGGAGATAATGTTGGTAGGGAGAGAATGCTGGGAGGAGAGAATGTGGGCGAAGGAGAGAATGTTGGCAGTGAGAGAATGTGGGGAAGGAGAGAATGTGGGGAGGGAGAGAATGTGGGGAAGGAGAGAATATGACAAAGAGAGTGTGGTGAGGGAGAGAATGTAGGGAGGAAGAGAATGTGGGTAAGTAGAGAATGTTGGGAGGGGGAGAATGTGGGGAAGGAGAGAATATTGGCAGGGAGAGAATGTCGGTAGAGAGAGAATGCGGGAAAGGAGAGAATGTACAGAGGGAGAGAATGTGGCGAAGGAGAGACTGTGGGGAGGGAGAGAATGTGGGGAAGGAGAGAATGTTGGCAGGGAGAGAATGTGGGGAAGGAGAGAATGTGGGGAGGGAGAGAGTGTGGAAAAGAAAGAATGTGGGGAAGGAGAGAATGTGGGGAGGGAGAGAATGTGGGGAGGAATCTAAACGGGAAAATCTGTGCGAGGACTTTTCCTTTGTGTAATTATTCGCGTATCCATGACGACACTCTTCGCCTGCTCTTCAAGGAGAGAGAGCGCGAGTGGGAAAGAAGCCTTCGCGCTTGGCGGGAATTACCGATTGATTTACTCATTGACTTAAGGGTGAGGGTAGAGGGTTATTGTCTGAAATATCTTCCGACTCAAAACTGTCCCCAGACGGGATATTAGGCCTACGCATACATGATATACCCCAAGAAACTTCCTCGACACGAATAGGGTCAGAGATAAGAACTGAGAGATCGTGCCACAGATCACGTCAAAAGATCTCTCTGGAGATAGCGAAAAAAGTACCATCAAGTGGCTATAAGCTCGCTAAAAACAGCGAACCATTTTGATGCGCTTTTCCTTATTTACTTATTTCTTCCATTCCCCCGGCTACACTCCGCTCCTTCTTTCAGTCGGCAAATATGATAAACATCTTTTATGACCTGCTCAAGCCGCTATCTAGACCCAGGCTTGAGCCATGGAAACACTGGCTACCGGAATGGAAACTATTTCTTGTTTACATGGGACAATTTGCTTTGCCGAGTCGGCAAAATGGAAGCAAGTGGGAAGGATACTAGGGGAGGTATAACAGGACACGGGGGCGGGCGGAGGGGAGAGAGGAAGGGAGGAGAGGGGAGGGTGAGAGGAGGGAGGCATAGTTAGTAACTGGGGGTTGGGAAAGCTGCTGTTCTGTCGCTGGAAATAAATAATGGCAACGAATAAGAAGGAAAAAATACGGGAGAAAGTCAAACAATGAATACTGGGATGGAATTTCTGGCTTCACGCTGCTGGGAAGCATTAAGAGTATAAAGGAGATGAAAGAGCGAATGAAATGAGTTTCGGATAGAAAAGAAAAAAGCAAAGGAGATGAGAACGAGGAAGCTGGAAGCGATTAATTCCAAGGAGAAATGCGAAATCAAGTGGCATCATGAAGGAAAATGAAGGCATTGCTCTGAGGAAACGAGATGGCGCCCAGTGCTTAGCTAAAGGTTGGGGTTTGCTTTGATGCTTAAGAGTGGATATCTCTGCACATATGCTCATCCTACTCTTATTTTTCCCAGAAGGAGAAGAGGAGGATGCCGATGGGATCACTTCGCCTCCTCCCCACTTCTTCCCATTGTGTTCTGCTGCATTTTTTCTTTTTCGCCGGACAAAATCCACAAGGAAAAAGGAGCGAGCGTTCTGGGAGCAGTTGCGGTAACTCACATAACCCTAAATAGAGCTGAATATAAGTAATGAGCATAAAATAAAGGAAAGAGATACATATTATACTGTACTCTCGAGCAAATGCACCTGAAAACAAAATCGTGGAAGCTTGTGTTAAAGAGGCTCTAACACATCCCTGAGCGTGAAAACATTGCTCATATGGCCACTGCCAGTGTTTAATGGCTAAATGTGTCGTCAGAGAAAAGCCAACCGAAAAAAAGAGACCACTTTTTCATCATATTTTGCCTCACTGATTACAGGATCTAAGGTGCTTTCTGTGCTGCTGGCTTATTTAGAGGGCCGCATTTAGGTTCATTCGAAAGGTGACCGTAGTATCTGTGTTTTCTGCAACAGCTTCTGCACCTTTGCTTTCCGTAGTTTTGCGCTGAAGTTCCCTAAACTGGGAATACACGCTCAAACATTCTTTCCCTCATCACTGTAGTTTTGTCTATTTATTGATTTGTTTTCTTTGCATATGTTCACTTTTATGGAATAATAGTTTTTATCGATTTATATAATCATCTAAGCTTATTACTTTTTATAAACACACATTTATGGGTTGCTCTAGAGCAAGGGCCCGTACCGGCACAGGGCTGGCTTGATCTAAAACGAATGATGAACACACACATACATACAAACACACGCACATGCACTCAAGACCAGAGCTGATGTGTAAACAAAGGGACTGGAAAAAGCTCCCGAACTGCAGACGATGGCTGATGTGACAAGGGGGAAGGGGTCATATAAAAGGTGAGAAAAATTGTCAAGAAGTCTAGGTCGCAGAGCTTTACTCTGGGCTGAGCTGAATGCCTTCGGAATACCAACAGTAACATCAAAATATCTTTCAAGTTCTGCAGAGAAAGCCAAAGAACTTTGCTTTAATGAAGGCATAATGGCGGTATGGATAGAATCCCAGAGTCTTTAAAAAAATTAACTTGCTCTTTAATAAGATCTTTCAGATTATCCCTTTTATATCTACCATACTTTCAAATAGTTTTGAGACAGTCCTTGTCGTCGACATGTGCTGAACTAGTGCAAATTATGGAGAGGAAGCAGGGGACTTGACATTTCGACAGTAAAAGGTCACAAAAGCTCCAGGGGCGGGCACTCTAGAACACTCGTGATCCAAAATTTGTACCCAGGCCTTGGCGAAGTTTCTAGACGCTTGGCACCCACTGAACCATTTCCAATAATTGGTGCTTACCAAAGTCTGCTAACACATGCAGCCAAATATCTTTTGCCATTTGCGTCAACTTACGTGTGAAAGTGAATTTTCATATTTGCGGAAAAAGATATTAGTTGCGCATTATCAAGCACTATACCTAACATGGAAAAGATAGTTACTCAGAAAGAAATTCAGAGGTCTGGTTGCATACAAAAATGAAGCCAAAATGAAAGCTCTGCCCTTAACAATTAATATTATTCTCTCGAAATTCAGTTTGTACCTCTTGAGTACGAAATACATTTCAAACCAAAATGTTTATTGTCTATGCTGTACTTATCATCAACCAAAATGAAGTGGTTAACGATATTTTTCTTACTTATTGGGCTGGTGGTCATGACCTGAAACGAGCTACTAACTGCTGCTGTAGAAGATGCATAAGGAATCAAGGCTTAATAAGATCCATACTTGAACGGTACGGCCCTTGTGAGTGGACGCTGTTGGAGGTGGGCATAGGAGTTGTGTGGTTATCGAGTTTCCTGAACGACTAATTATGTGGATATGAAAATGATTAAAAGCAATTATATCTGCAAGTGATGATAAATAAAATGCGTACCGGATACAAATAAAAATAAATCAATTCAAAATTTTACAATTTTCAAAAACTGTTCACGTGAGAGTTATTGTAACACAGTCAACTGTGTAATTATGTAATAGCCCAATTCCTCATCTTAAAATATTCATATCGTATAGTTAGCAAAATTAAATCTTTCCTTTGTCTTAAAGCTAAACTGAAAATCAAAAGCTTTTTCTCAAGGGAAATGAAGCTAATGGAAAGAAAGAAATGGATGAACGGAACGCCAGTCACCAAACGCTACAAAATTTTGACACTTTTTTGGCCACAATTGCCGAAATCTTATGCAGTATGCAGGATTTGTTCCCTGGAATTCTTTTAAAGTGTGACGGAGGAGTTTCCTTGAAAATCATCTTCCCACTTACATTTCGTACTCTGCTCATCCCATATTCTGGCCATTACTGAGTATGCCGTCGTTGTCAGCTTCATAACAACTTTGTTATCTTCAGTAGCGCTTAGTCACTGCAGCAGGCATATGCCAGAAACTCACACGCGATCCTATCATCAGTCGCCTTTCCCGCTGTTATCCCTACGTTAAGGGGTCGGTTGCCTGATGCGCCTTCTCCACTGCCTTCTATCAAAGGCATCATCCTCCACCAAACCTCTTCTCTCCATATCTTTCTTCACTTTATCTCGCCATCTGATTCTCTGTCTCCCTCTCGATCTTCTTCCTCTAACAGGTTTTTCCCAAGTCCTCTTCACTCCCTCCTCGTCATCCAGCCTTAACACATGCCCATACCATCTCAATCGTGACTCTCTTATCACCTCTGTTATCTTTACTAAGCCTGCTCTTCTACTTATTTCATCATTTTCCAATCTCTCAAGCAGCGATATTCCCATAATCCACCTCAGCATTCTCATCTCTGCTCTCTCAACCTTTACTTCCTCTTTTCTTCTTAGAGACCATGTTTCTGATCCATACATTCAATACTGGTCTTATCACTGTGCTATAAATGTTGACTTTTAGCTTGGTTGGCATTTTCTTATCACATACTACTCCAATTACATTTCTCCACTTCCCCCACGCCGCTTTTTATCATACTGTCCACTTATCCTTATCACCAGTACTGATCCGCATATGCTTCAGTACGTTTAATATGCTAAGATAAAAGCTTTCAAGCACTAATATAGAGAATTAAAAGCGGCATCCCCCAAAACTAAGAGACTTCAGAGGAGAACAAAACAGCGCTCACAAACATTCTTTTCCTGACTGCGGAATTGAGGATGAAATCCAAGTGATAAAAAATTCCGCATATTTACAAACTAACACAGAAACTTCTTTCCTACACTGTGTGTTATTTATACTGTACTGCACGATTCACTTTTGATCCATATAATGTGTTTCCTCGGAAAAATGTCTCTTTGTTCCAAAAAATCCTCTTTTCAATTAACCAAACAAATTTCCGTCCCCATTCTCGTTTTTTCCCAAGAATTGTCACCCCATTCTATCAACAAGACTTATTTACCAACAATCCCAGCTACAAAGTTTTACTTGCACTAGAAATTTACAATCTGCTTTCAGTGTCTCAACATTTCTCACATTTTTAACGCTTTTTACTAAACATATACATTTTGCACAATATTATTTCAACAGACCCTAGTTTTCTGTCCAAAAGATTTCCTAACAACCACGTTCCATTTTCCTGCAGTGGACACAAATCCACCTTCGCTCTTTGTATTTAAATTTCTAATGTCCATTTACGGTCTCCTATTATTTCTTGCTCTGCCTATTCAACGTTTCACTCTTTGTTCATATCATCATCGAAATGACCCTTGCTAGCTTTAGCGACTATTTTTTCTCATGGGAAAGGCATTTACATGACAAAAATATGGGCCATAACTAAGTGTCTGCTTGTATCCCCTCGTCCAACATTTCATTAGTCCTGAGAGAGCATAATAGCTGGGAAATTTCTTCTGTTATTTCCTAGCCATTAGCTTGTGGCTGTCACGCATCAAGGTCTACAGAGGAGATAACTTTCGTCATCCACACAAAGAAATCAATTCCTGGTCCACAGGAAACATGGGCTTCAAGACTTTGAATCCCCAAGCACTACAAATCGTTCATTTTACACATATAGTGGTCTGACAATCACCGTCGGTGACTCTTTGCTTTTACTAAGGTTTTCCAGATCAGGTTGGTGTCACTTGGTGGTTTGCCAGCCCATGAATGTAAAGCCCCTACTACTATCCATTTCAGGGACCGTGAGTCATCATTTTTCTCAAATATCTTTCAAACTAATTACTTGGTCGAAATGGTACTTTGACACAGTGTACAAGACACCTCCCGCTAATCTTTGGTAATAATATAGTGCATTGTCAAATGGATTTAGTTATAATAAGGCGTTTACTCTTGACTTACATGGTGTTGCCAAGCATCACCAAACTATGCATTCGAAATGTCCTTTATCCCCATCCCGTCTCTCCCTCTCCCTTTCCCTCCTCATCCCTCCCTCAACTCACTTTCCTGACCTCCCTATCTCCGTTCCCCCTTTCCTGTCTATGGGGGGGATAACGGACATTCGATTGCGTAGATTAGTCTGGCTGACTCATGCGACTTTGCCTTTAAAAGTCAAGAGTAAACGCCAAACTAACACCATTTAACAATGCACTATATTACCAAAAATTAGCGGGAGGTGTTTTGTACGCTGTGTCAAAGTATCACTTCGATTAGATACTTAGTTTGAAAGATATTTGAGAAAAACGATGACTCGCGGTCCCTGAAATGGATAGCAGTATTGCTTTAAGTTTCTTCCTCAGTATTTTGTTCATATTTTCTAAAATTTCTAACGGCCCTTCTTATCCTCTATTTGGTCTCCTCACATACACTAGATCCTGTCTCCACTTCTTAATTGACAGTTCTGCTAGAATTCCTGAATAGTTACAGCTACTTACCTTCCCCACTACAAGTTTCAATAGTTTTTAATGCAAAAACAATCATAATCGAATATTTAGCTGATCTCCCTTCCGCAAACCTCAAATTTTTTCTCGCACCTTGATTTACATATTTTGTCATTTTACGCTTCTTTCATTGTGGCTCATTTCTTTGAGAACACTCTACTGCTTTTTTTGGCTTTTCACCTTTCCTTAAAACATTCTTCCTCCTTCGTTCCTTCATACTTCCTCAATGTTTTCCGGCCTAAGAGGCAATCTAGGTATAATTAGTCCATGAGCAAAATGCACAGTTCTCCAGAAAAAAAAATGCATTTGACCAAATCATGGACCCAGTTACCCTCTGAGGATCTATAATAATCCCACATCATGCTGCAAACTTGACTTGTCCGGCGGTTATGCTTGTTGGCTCGGACACAAAGTATTCAGGAATTTGTTGTTTTATTTTTTAGATGTGATTGTTGCTCACCACATTTCTTATATTTTTTGGTACAAAAAATTCGATATAGGCAAAAGTTTCATATATTTTAAAAGCCATCTCAGAGAAATATATACTACAATAAAGTGAGGCGAATTTTTAGGTAATCTGCTATCTAAAAAGATTTCAGGCTTACAAAATCATAATCATTCCTTATCATTTCAAATTAATAAACCTCAAAAAGACGAAGGCCTTCCCTGTGACTACGATTTGTCCAAAGATATGCATTCTTAGCAAGAACTTGGTCATTCTTCTTCTCTTCATCTGGACACACGCAAATGCAACACCCAACACAAAGCCTTTAATAAAAAAAGAAAAAATTACGAGATTTTTTAATGTAAATATTCGTGGCCTGTTAGAAACGAAAGTTTGAGTTTGCAACATTAAGATAGCTTTGCATACACTATTTATATATATATATATATATATATATATATATATATATATATATATATATATATATATATATATATATATATATATATATATATATATATATATATATATATATATATATATATATATATATATATATATATATATATATATATATATATATATAAACATATATATATATATATATATATATATATATATATATATATATATATATATATATATATATATATATATATATATATCCTCTCCAATCTGATATGACTTATTTTACTCTGAATATTCTTTAAGAATAGGACTTATTTTGAAGTTTACTTGACAACAGAAGCGGAATGGTGATAGAAAAACTTATCAGTCCCTGACAGAAAAAGTCGACGTATTTTCAGCCATATTAAGGGAGCTTTTTTTTCAAAGTGTATCTGTTTGTCCTCTAAAGATTATCTTTACTGTGCTGTACTAATTGTACTGACTGGCAGTACAATTTGAGGGAAAGTAATAAAGGGTATCGATATTTATACAGAACAATTTCATTCATTTGACGGCTTAATTAATAAACTCCGGTAAATCTTTATCAGGATTTTTTCGTTACAGTGAGTTCTGATGACGTCACAGGTTACTCTGCTATGTTTGTTGATAATATTATGGTGATGATTGATAATTTTAGTTTTGCTGATAGTGATAAGTGTTGTTAAATGGCCAACACTGGGGTTCTGGTCAGTGGTGATATCTGACTGTGATAAGGCAAGTGCTGTATATACTCGCATGCACGTTACATGTCACTGACAATAAAGAACACTTTAGGACAGTACCCTTTCGGTGAAATATCCTTCTAAACAAGTGCCCAACGACTCCATTTTCAGTCAGACAAGAAATCACGAAGTCTTTGTAGGCTTGATGTCGGGACGTGACATGTCTGACGCTGGATAAAGCTTGCGTCTTTCAGGAGGTCATTGGCAGTTGGGGAGAACCTCGCAGCTTTTTCATTCTCCCCATCGAATGCTACGATATTTCTCGTCCAGTACGCAGCCTTGGAATGAAGGAGGGATCGAGAGGAAATGACGAACACAAAGAGTCGGAGAAAAAGAAGAACCTGAAGAGAGCTGAGAAGTGAATGAAAGTTGCTGCAATTTTTGTGATGCCTTTAGTCCTCTATGTCCGTTAGGCTCAAAAAAGCGTAGCGAGGTGTTCTTATATTTGGGTTAATGAAACAGCCTCACTCCATTTGCGAAGTGCAGACTGCACTATAAAGAAATCTTTTCAGGATGAGATGATGCATAACATTTGTTTTGCCTCTAGCCTCATCATCTCATCTTCGTCTATCATATTTATACTTCATTCCGTTATATTTTTCCTCGGCAGTCTTCATCTTCTGCATAAGTTCAACACAACATTCCTTTGGGGTAATTCTATTATTCTGACATTCATTTTCTTTTTTTCAAGCCGATTATCCTTAGCATAAATTCGACGGAAGTTTTATGAATCTTCTCGTCTGTCTGTTTGTCTGTCAGTCTTCCAGTCTCAACTTCTCTTGCTACTTCAAAATTGTCGATGACCTTAAGTATTCCTCTCCCAACTTCCTCGAAGAAAAAAAAAAAAAAGGCCGAAAGTTCTTGCTCGTTTTTAATTAAGCCTCCTTCAAGTCTCCTGGACTTTCATAATGGAATAATGCTTCAGAGAAGAGAGAAAATGACAAGGAAAAGATAGTCAGCACGGAAGCTACTGCATACACTCCTAAAACCACCTAAGGTCAACCTCCAGGATTCAACCAAAAGCCGCGTCACAAATTCTTGGACTGTCATTGAACTTTCCGCTTCATTCACCGTCAGTTTTTGCCTCAAGAGACTACCTACAGATTGCTCATTCGCCAAATGTCATGCAAAATTTACCAAATAAATGTAAACTTTACCAGCCGAATGCAAGACTTACCAGAAGAAGTGCAAGGTTCACAAGGTACAATGTAAGGCTTCCCATGTGGAAATGTTTTTGCCTGTACAAGACTGGATATCAGTACTCCGTTTTTCTAATAAAAGTTCAAAATAATACGCTTCTGAGACTTCATAAATTTAATGCTATTCTTTCTTTGGTTTAGCATATATTTGTTTATTTTGCCACAATTCGTTAAAAATTTTAGTACATGCTCATTAAGACAAAAGTGATCCATAATGTTCCAATGCAGTTTACTTACCGCCGCAGCACGTCAAAGAATAGAATCAAACTTAGGCCAAAGGCCAAGCGCTGGGACCTATGAGGCCATTCAGGGCTGAAAGGGAAACTGACAGTAAAAAGGTTTGAAAGGTGCAACAGGAGGAAAACCTCGCATTTACTCTATGAATCAGTTGTTAGGAGAGGGAGGAAAGTAAGGTGGGAGAAAGATAATATGAAAGGAGGTACACCACAAGGAATGAAAGGGGTTGCAGTTAGGGGACGAAGAGATGCTGCAAAGAACCTTGAGTAATTCTCCTGCTCTTCTGGTGTCAACAGGGGCCTTGCTGACACTGTCACGTAGTATTCTCCCAGGGATTGTGCGAAAGACACGTCCAAGCCACCTCCACCTCCTTTTCCTCATTATCTCATCTACATAATTGTGGAATTTCCTTAGTTTCCTGCATGATATCATTCCTAACTCGACCATGCTACCCAGACATACCCACATACGATTCGTGACCGTACAGGAATACGAACCGTATCATATATATATGCACTATGAATCAGCTGTTAGGAGAGGGTGGAAAGAGAATATGAGTGGCGGTACAGTTAAAGAAATGGAAGGGGTTGCAGGTAGGGGCCGATGGGACTCTGCAAATAACTTCAAGTAATGCTTACAGTGCACCGTATGAAGTGCATTGGCGGCACTACCATCCTACGGGATGCGCATCAAAGGAAATCATGTAACAGGAAGTATGACAGTAAAACTACCAAGGATTGATGAGGCAAAACCAAAAATATGAATATATGTATATATGTATATATATATATATATATATATATATATATATATATATATATATATATATATATATATATATATATATATATATATATATATATATATATATATATATATATATATATATATATATATATATATATATATATATATATATATATATATATATATATATATATATATATATATATATATATATATATATATATATATATATATATATATATATATATATATATATATATATATATATGTGTGTGTGTGTGTGTGTGTGTGTGTGTGTGTACATACATACATACATACATACATACATACATACATACATACATATATATATATATATATATATATATATATATATATATATATATATATATATATATATATATATATATATAATTTATATTAACTTTATCACATACACAATTATTGTTCTGTGCGTTAGTAGAATTACTAAAAGGGCCTCATTCAAACTGGATGGTATCTAATGGAGTATTTATTCAGAAAAAGTTACACGCTTTCTTGGACAAACAGTCCGTATTATCAAGTATCCATACAATGAGCAGACGAGTAGTCCAGCTGTATTTATATCTCTGTGCTGGGTACTTTTAATCCTATAATCGCCTAGCTCCTCCTGTGTGACCCCCACCCCCTCGTGATCTTGGTCTTTCTCTGCTCCCTTCATATATATATATATATATATATATATATATACACACACACACATATACATATACATATATATAATTTTATTGTCTGGGAAGGGACTATAGATCCTGAGCAGGGAAGTTACTTGTATAATCTAACTGAGGAAAGAACTTACTTACCATGAAAATTTACTTATCTGAAGGAAATTGCGGGGTCAGATAAACCATAAAAAGAAAAAGATGAGGTGAAGGCTTTACTCAACAGGGACTCTTGCAGATAAAACACTTAGATTCACTTAAAATCATATATATTCACATTAATACAAAATCAGAAGAATGGGAAGTAAATTAGACAGGGAAACTGAGCCCTGCCGAGGAACTAAATTACGATAACAGAAGGATAACTGAAGATGCTGGGAAAATCCACTTCAAGGGCACCATAGATTAGGGTTCTGTGGTTAGGACCACAGCACACAAGCACGATTGGAACAGGGAGATTCCACAACAAGCATCTCCATCTTATGCTGGAGCATGGGTCCTCGTTGTTTTGCCAGATGGGGGAGGGGAAGGAAGGGTCTTAGCGCTTGAAGAATAGTTGGGCTAATAAAACAGCCACGTGTTTGTTATATGGCCCTGATGTGGCAGAGGTCAAGGGGACAATGTTGCTGGATCTGCTGCCAAAGCGTCTCTGCTTTGGTTCGGGTTGCGTAGCTCCTTTTAAGACCTTGCTGGATTATCTTTCCATGCTCTCAGCATTCCATTCTCCATGGGCGTGCACATGGGTTTTGGGCATGGTCCTGTGGACTCTTGATTTTCCAGTCAGCCGCATGGTAGGGTGCATAGCCATTGGTTGCTATGAGGCCTTCCAAAACTTTCTCTTTGAGTAAATCCCCATCACCAGTTCATCTGGTGTCTGCGGCGGGGATTTTGTTTCCAAATGGCTTCTCACATGGAAGAGAAGTTTTGGGGCAGTCATGGGGTCGGGAGAAAAAATTAACAGTGTCCAGGGATGATAATAAGAGATTTAAGAAGGGGCAATGTTTTTCATGACCTCATTGTCAGTCAGCAGCGCGATTAAAAGTTACCGTACTTCTTTTACAAAGAATGGAGGGTGAATTGACTTGGAAAGGGTATCCCTTCATTGCAACTCCGCCCCCCCCCTCCCCAAGTTGACATGTCGCACCTTGAATTGGGTGAGAATGTCTACAGACAAGTTAACTCGACTGACTGTGGTATAATCTCTCAGTAGACTTCCTCTGGTTGCACAAATTATCTTACAGTTAGAGTTTCTGAGAGACAATATTGCATCAATTTCAAGTTTAATGATTGCAGAATAAGGTGCTGCTGGTACTTAAATTCATTAGGTAATGTTCAGTTTTTACTTTAAAGCTGCATTTATAGCAAGTTCTAATCAAGGTATTTATGAATATATATTTCATGAATCATTGTAACAACGTAAAAACAGTGTTAAAGAATTATTACTAGAGTAATTCCTAAAGTTAGTCATGTACTTAGTTATAGGTTAACTTTGTGAATTCAAAGTCATGCAGTTAGTTTGCCTTGATGAGGCATCACAAATAAAGTACTCATGGGCTTATGTTAGGTGGTACCACGGTACTTGGATACAATGGGCACTGTGCCAGATATGGCACTAAAGTCACGGGTCCCTAGTGGCAATGATCTAAGTACGTTACATAACCACGTGTGTAACTGCATGGGTTTGGGCATTAAGGACTCATGGAGGCCAGGTGAGCAGGCGGTTCGCACTCAGGATTATCAAAGTACATGGAAAGGATAAGAGGGTACTAATTCTAGTGGGCATAATGCAACCCTTCACTCTGGAGGGAGTGCCACGTTATGCCTGGGGGCTTGGGACAGGATTCCACTTTTAGTCGTCAGCTCTGATGCCTAGAAAGGACATCAGCGATCTTGTTGTCTGTACCCTTAATGAGTTTGATCCTCCAATTGTAGTCTTGGAGGTCGAGACACCAACACATCAGGCACTTGTTCTGGTTTCTGCAAGCCATGAAATACTTAAGGGGATTATGATCAGTAAAGACTTATAGTGTCAGTAGATATGGGTATTGACACTCTTCAGTTGCAGAGGGTGAGGCAAAGTCAAAAGGAGAGCCGTTATAAGGCTTTAAAAGGACTTCATGAATGGGTAAGGTTGCCAAGAAAATGTTTAAGAGATTGGAAATAGTGATAAAAGTTGTAAAAGAAAATATTACAAGAAGAGGTTAATTCCAAAGCTATAAGAAGTATTAGTAAGGGAAGAAACCTGGCATCCTACTCTGGTTAGAGGAGCCAGAACACTTCATAAGATAACGTAAGACACTGTACCAGATGAAACACGAGTATCATGAGAGTTCAGTGGCTCTAATCAATACAGGAAATAGGATCCTAATGCTATGTGGAATATATACATGGCACTGTGCCAAGGCACCAGGGCTGGGAGAGCACCTATCCTTTGCCATTATTCAAGCTTTAGGCACTTGACCTTCCAGCTGTAGTACTGGAGGCTTAGGTCTTTGATACCAGTGGTTTTCCAGTTACTTCTTCTGGGAGGCTCTGGGTTTGTAGTTAGGTGAGGTTGTCGACTCCTGTCCTTGGCGAAGGGAGGAGCCTTCAGGAATGAGAAGTTTCTCAACGTCCATGGGGGACAGAGACTGGTACTGCTCAGGGAATGCAAGAGGCACAGGCTGAGGATGTGAATTAACTTTGGGATCTCTGGAAGGGAGATCTATGGTGTGCTTTGGCACCAGCACTATGACAGGGCTTAGCACAGGAATCAGATTGGGAATTGGCTCGATGTTTGGGACAAACGGAGCATGCCACTGCTCTGGTAACGCAAGTGGCACTGACAGGGGGTTCAAGGCAGAATTGGGGACCTCCAGAAGGGAGATCTGTGGTGTGCTCTGGCACTGGCATTAGGGCAGGGTCTGGCACAGGAATTAGATTTGTCAAGGGTCAACTTTTGAGACAGTTGGAGCCTGGCACTGCTCAGGGCATGCAAGTGGCACTGGCAGGAAATCTTCATCAGGAGTGCCTGAGGAAGCGTGGTAAGGTACAGGGCCCCAGGAGAGCCTGAGGAAGCGTGGTAGGGTAAAGGGCCCCTGAATGGTCTGTAGGAGGGCTGTAAACTGGGTTCCTGTCCCAGAAGGAGGTCATGTTTATCAATTTCAGCTGCATGAGGGGCCCTGTCTTCCTGAATCAGGTGGGAATTTCTAGGAGAGGCCACAGCAACGGCATGCATTTGGGAGAGTTTGGCAATGGTTGGCACTACTGTGTCACTGATTGCAAGAGGCAAGGGTTCCTCTTCGTTCAGGACTGGCAATGGAAAGTGAGGCCAAGATGGAGCTGCAGGTTGTGAGTCTGTGGAGCCACTAAGGCAGGAAATAGAAAAGGAGGGCCAAGACATATCCTCAGTTTGTGAGGCTGGGGAGCTGCCAAGGTGTGAGATAGGAGAGGAGATGAGAAAGCTGACAGGTTTCGTAGTGGAGCTGCTGTCCGGTACATGGATCATATCCATAAGTTCAGAGATGGATGCTATGCCATTAGGCACTGGTGGAAGGCCTTCTGTGCCGGAGGCTAGTAGTGTGGAGGTTAATGACTTCACATAACCACATTTGGAATGAGTCCTGGGTTTACTGCTGGCTCTACTTTTCCTGATGTAAAGGAGGAAGAGGTTGAATGGGAAAGATATTTGCATTTTGCAAGAGGTTCCTCTGGCCCTGGCACTGAAGCAGGCTCAGGCACAAGGATTGAAGGAGTGCCGTCAGTGATGGGGTCAATAGTGCCAGACGTCAACTCAGGTGTATGGTTCAAGTGGCCAGAATCTAAATCTGCGAAGGGCTCCATGACTGAATGAGACGGAGCACTACACAGGTCAGGCGGAGGCACTAGCTCATCTGCTGGAGGTGAATGTGGCGTGGGCCTAAATATCCAGAGAGCTAGCTCTGGGGGTGGTCCCGTCCATGGAAGGAAATCCATCAGGAGGTCACGGCCTAGGATGATGTAAAATTTGTGAATTCTCTCCACCACTCCTAGGCGGCACCGCTTTGTTATATGGCCCTTTGTTACGTGGCATGTGTCCACTCTTAGGATGATGAAGGGAATAGTATAGGTGATACCATCCACCCATTCAAAGGTCATTTCTTCTTCTTCTCTGACTTGGGCGCCATTGGGTAGTGCATGCACGCAATGGGAGAGACTTTGGCCTCTATATCGACCAGGGCTTCTACTGGCCACAAAGGATAGAGATGACTATCGTCAGGGAGAGCGACATGGGGAACTCTCCTTGTTATTCCACATTGCAGTGAGTCAGGCATACAAGAGTCTATGGATTTGGGCGGAGGTGTAACAGACCTAGTGGGACACCAGGTCCAAATATGGGAATGCCCACACATGCTTCACAAAAGGCAGAACTTCCACAACCACCCCTTAGGCTGTGGGATAGGAGCAGGTGCAGGTGGTGGCACTGGGTTTGGAGGAGGGCCAAGGTTATAAACTGGCTGAGTGGTTCTGGCAGGGCACTTTCTGTAATTCTGGGTGTAGCTGTAGGTTTTGCACACAGCAATATGCCTTCCTGAAATCTCTTTTGGAAGGATGCTTCTGAAGGGCTCCCCTCTTGGCTTGGCTCTCGGGGTGTCTTTCTAGCCAACCAGTTAGCATATTGTTCAGATATTTTTGTAACCTGTAAACAGTATAGCCTACTCCCTGTCCGCACCACTCATAGGCAGCAGCTGCCTCCTCGTAGGTGGCCATTTTGCTGATTTGCTAAGGGATAGATGCTGCAACTGCTCAAGGTGAATGGTGATCTTAGATGGTTTGGACTGGAGATGTGCTAGCAGTGTGAAATTTACACTGAAGGGAGGGCATTGCCTCTAGGCTATGCAGTATAGGCACAGATGAATACATAATAAGTGGCCGTGCCAGAAATGGCATGGAATGGAAATGGCACTTTGAACAGGCAGAGTATACTGAAATGGGTTGGTTCTGCAGGGTGGAGATGGATGGCACTGGGCCAGGTAATAAAGGTGTAAGAGCCTGACACCGTCTCTTCCAAACACATGTGTGTGCGTGTGTTCATTGTCCATTGGAGTGGACAAGACAACAAGAGCATCTCGTTTTCTTTCTCTAAAGGAACGCGATTTCAACCATACAATATTTCCGTCTGTTTCTCCCTAACCATTGTTGTCTTGATGTATGTACAATCACCACTACTTGCATTGCCATCCAAGCATTCTAATCATGTACTCATAATGTTCCAACGAATCTTCTGTATCAAACTGTGTGTATGTTTCTGTTTATGAAGACGCCAAATGTCTCGCCATTTCACATATATTATGCTACTGCATTGTATTCATTAATCTGTCTTGAATCTCATGCAATTGGCCATATGTAGAATTTCCCGGCCTTTCCATTGATATATGTTTCATCACTGTAGTTAATCGTGTCTCTCACAATCGCCATCTGTTTGTCTGCCGACAAACACCGATACCTGAATCTATACCTCTGTTTTTACCTGTCTGTGTGTAGACGCTACTTTACCGCTCGCATGCGTCAATAACATCTTCGAAGATTCTGTACATTTATCTCAGTAAGGAACCACCAATAAACCAGTAAACACCCAGCCAGTATGTCACTCATTCCCCAGTCCTTACACTGGTGACCCCAGAGTGACCCGAAGGACCCGGCCGACCCAAGATGACGACCCACGCGCTGACAGACCCTTCGCTGCCTCGCTGCTTCCCGCCATTCCCGAGTTCTCAGTAGAAGTCCGAGCCTCCGAAATGACCCACCCCACCACCGGAGCCCCGGATGCCTCCTCCAGGAAACCTGAAGCCACCCCCGCACTCGTACTGGATGAGCTGACCAACGAAGGACCAGCCAATATCATCCTTCAGCCTGCTGCTGCCCCTCTCGAGCTGGCTACCAAGGATCAGCCGCCGTCATCCTTCAACCCTTGAGCTGGCCACCGAAGGATCATCCGACATCACCCTTCAACCCGCTCCCGTCCTCCTTGAGCTCCTGCCGGCCGGCGCCGTCCTTCAGCCTCCTACCCGCCCCTAGCTCAAGCACTTCGAGCCAACTACAATTGTCGGCAAGACAATTTCCACATCGATGCCTCACTTGGGGTGGGGGAGTGTGGGGTATTGTAAGAGCCCGTCGCCCTGACGCCGTCTCTTCCAAACACAACCGCACCGCACCCTCTGCCTGAGCAGTCGTCTCCGCAGCCGGGCCAATTAATCAGATGTTATCCACGTCTTGGGGGAGAGTATTTGTAAGTGCCTGATGCCGTCTCTTCCAAACAGGTGTGTGCGTGTGTTCGTCGTCCATTGGAGTGGACAAGACAACAAGAGCATCTCGTTTTCTTTCTCTAAAGGAACACGATTTCAACCATACAGTATTTCCGTCTGTTTCTCCCTAACCATTGTTGTCTTGATGTATGTACAATCACCACTACTTGCATTGCCATGCAAGCATTCTAATCATGTACTCATAATGTTCCAACGAATCTTCTGTATCAAACTTTGTGTATGTTTCTGTTTATGAAGACGCCAAACGTCTCGCCATTTCACATATATTATGCTACTCCATTGTATTCATTAATCTGTCTTGAATCTCATGCAATTGACCATAAGTAGAATTTCCTGGCCTTTCCATTGATGTATGTTTCATCACTGTATGTTAATCGTGTCTCTCACAATCGCCATCTGTTTGTCTGCCAACAAACACAGATGCCCGAATCTGTACCTCTGTTTTTACCTATCTGTGTGTAGACGCTACTTTACCGCTCGCACGCGTCAATAACATCTTCGAAGATTCTGTACATTTATCTCAGTAAGGAACCACCAATAAACCAGTAAACACCCAGCCAGTATGTCACTCAATCCCCAGTCCTTACAAGGGCAGTAATTCGGGCGAGTGCCTACAAACACTGTGAGAGTACTCCCCATGGAGAGGGTGGCATTGAGAGCATTCCTTGGAGTGATTGGATGGAACTCTAGGACCCAAAAGGGGTTACCTGAAACACAATTAAGGTGAAGAATACACTGGTGGCACTTGATACTAAAGGGCATGGTACTGGTTGTGTTCTTATACACAGTAATGATGGCTGTGGTTTTGGCACTTGGGTGCCAAGGCTCTGGGGGACCAGAGATGTGGCACTCACAATATGGGAAGCGAGTAACAATTGGGTTTGTTCCAAAGAACAGGTTGGCTGTTGCTTGCACATGGATGAGGCCGGCTAAAGTGAAAACTTTTTTAAGATTTGGTCAAGAGAACGATTTTGGTTTGTTCCAAAGAACAGTTTGTTGCTTGCACACGGACGAGGCTGGCTAAATCGCAAACTTTCTTAGGTTTTGTTCCAAAGAATGGGTCTGGTTTTGGTTTGTTTCGGAGAACTTAGGGTTTGTTCGTTAGAATGTATGGTTGTTTGAATAGAACGAGTTTGGTTTGTTGAGAACTCAGGTTTGTTTGTAAGAATGTAGGTTTGTTCAGATAGAACGAGCTTGGGTTTGTTCCGAAGAAATCAGGTTTGTTCGTATAGAATGAGTTTGGGTTTGTTCTGAAGAACTCAGGTTTGTTCGTATAGAACGAGTTTCGGTTAGTTCCAAAGTACTCAGGTTTGTTCGTATAGAACGAGTTTCGGTTTGTTCCAAAGTACTCAGGTTTGTTTGTAATAATGCAGGCTTGTTCAAATAGAATGAGTCTGGTTTGTTCTGAAGAACTTAGGTTTGTTCGTAGGATGTAAATTTGTTTGAATAGAACAAGTTTTGGTTTGTTCCAAAGAACTCAGGCTTGTTCATGGAATGCTTGGGCAATTTGTAGTGCGTGGCTCGTTCCTGGGAGTTTGTTCGAGGGAATGTTTGGGTGTTCTAGAGAACGTAGGTTTATGACATGCTAGGTGTGGGTTTTCCCTTTTAAAGGATTGGTGGGAACCCTTGATATGGTTAGGTTCGAGAACCTCAATTGTGTTGGAACATGGAATTAGTAAAATGGGTAGCGCAAACCTTGGAATAGGGGTTTGGTTTGGTGAGAGACGCTTAGGGACTGGCACAGGTGGCTGAAGGTTTACGCAAACATTATAAAATTGTATTGCTCTAGGCAAATAGGAAGCAGTAGCTTTTGAGGATACATGAATAAATGCTTGTACAAATGATTACGCTTGTTTCGCAGCAAAGGATAAATGCATTGGATGTGACGAGCATAATAGGCTTATTTCGAAGCAAAGAATTAATTGCGTCTGAATGTGACAAGTATGATACTTAAAACTACCATGCATGAGGTATTGATTTGCCAAGATCACGTGTGCATAGAATTTTAATCTACTCTAGTCTGATTTGATGGGCACATGACCATAAAAGTATGCGAATTTACTCTACGTTACGGAGTCTCGTGGGATTGTCTTGATGGGGCTCGGCACATGAGAAATCCCGCGGATTTCTAGAAGATTAGAGAAATGGCTCTTATATGTGCAATTTGCTCACGCGGCCAAATGAGATGAGTTTCGTAAATGCTAAATTTTCACAAGATGGTCTTCGAAAAGTTTCGGAGTTTTAATCTGAAATCTAGTGCAGTTGCTACTATGGGCAAGAGTGAGAGAGTGAGTCCAGCGAGCGAAATTGCTGGATGGGCCTAAGTTTCTTGCCCAATTGTAGTGTTGCTTAGCTAGATAACGATGGATGGCATATTGTCCAGAGCACGGGGGGAAAGGAAATAATGCACTGTTCTCTTGGCTATCACTTTCTTTAACACTTCACTTCCTGGCTAACCTAACATTTAAATCATGCAGGCTAACATGCGATAGTGACAAAGCTTGTGTTTCGGAAAAGCAACACTCTCTCCTCACTGTGAAATTATTCATGTAACATGCATGTGGGTTATCTGATCCCTAGCAAAATTTTTACAGTTACGGTTATGATTGCAATAATGTAAAAAAATATAAAAATAACACTATACTTATGCTGTGGAATTCTGTTCAATTGTGTGCTTATTAAGGAATTTTATGCTAACGTTCATTTCTCATCTTGCATACAGCTTTAGCGAGGCTAATAGCTGATAGCTACAAGTTTCAGGTTGCAGGATTCTAGCTGCAGCATTGCAGGCTGCAAGAAATCCTGAGCAATTGGTCGCCACTTTTATGTTTTTACCTGGGAAGGGACTGTAAATCCAGAGCAGGGAAGTTATTTTTATCATCCAACTGAGAAAAGGACTTACTTACCATGAAAATTTACGTATCTGAAGGAAATTGTGAAGTCAGGTAAAACCATAAGAAGAAAAAGATGAGCTGAAGGTTTTACTCAACAGGGACTGTTGCAGATAAAACATATAGATTCACTTAAAATTACATATATTTACATTAACACAAAATCAGAAGAATGGGGAGTAAATTAGACAGGGATACTGAGCCCTGCCGAAGAATTAATTATGATAACAGAAGGATAAGTGAAGGCGTTGGGGAAATCCTCTTCAAGGCTACTGTAGATTAGGGTTCTGTGGTTAGAGCCACAGAACACAAGCACAATTGGAACAAGGGGATTCCACAGCAAGCAACTCCATCTTATGTCGGAGCATGGATCCTTGTTGTTTTGCCAAATCAGGGCGAAGGAAGGGTCCTAGCACTTGAAGAATACTTGGGCTAAGAACACAGCTGTGTTTGGGATATGTCCCTGATGGAGGGAGGTCATAGGGACAATGTTCCTAGGTCTGCTGCCAGTGTCTCTCTGCTTTGGGTTGGGTTGAGTAGCTTTTTTCAAGACCTCATTGGATTATCTTCCCATGCTCTCGGCATTCCATTTTCTATGGACGCACACATGGGTTTTTGGCATGATCCAGTGACCTTGTGATTTTCTGGTCAGCCACATGGTAAGGTGTGTAGCCATTAGTTGCTATGAGGCTTTCCAAAACTTTTTCTTTGAGTAAATTCCCATCATTGATTCACCTGATGCCTGTGGCAGGGATTTTGTCTCCAAACAGCTTTGCACCTGGAAGAGAGGTCTCAGGCCAGTCACGGGGTCAAGAGAAAAGATTAACAGTGTCCAGGGAACAAGAGTAAGAGATTTAGGAAGGCACAATGTCTTCCATGGCCTTGTCAGTCAGCAGTGTGATATATATATATATATATATATATATATATATATATATATATATATATATATATATATATATATATATATATATATGTGTGTGTGTATAACTGAATCACGAAAATATGGAACGTGATGAATATATAAATAAAGATAAAATCCACGAAGGAAACAGAAACACTGGAGTGCTGCGAGGCCTTTTGACACTAGTCCTTTACTTAGCAGACTGAAGAAATATAAAAGTATGTTCACAAAGAAAGCACATATAAATGACAGATGGGGATTATAAAGGAAACATATGTACCTGGAATCCAACACAATTGAAGAATTAGTAGAACTGCCAAAACAGGATTAAATATTTAAGAGGTTTTTACAAAGGATTAGGATCAAACGTTCAGGAGCAGGGACAGGACAATCAAAAGATTATACAGGTTCATGACTGACCACCTAAAGATTTTTAGTACAACACAATAATTCTCATTTTTTGTAAACAATAATAACTTTTTGCAAGATGAACATTTTTACAAATAA
>NC_089796.1:38366663-38406663 GCF_040412425.1 Macrobrachium rosenbergii | reverse complement strand
TCTTAGTCACGTAAAATAAGTCTAATCCTTCGGCCAGCCCTAGGAGAGCTGTTAATCAGCTCAGTGGTCTGGTTAAACTAAGGTATACTAACTTTAGACACGCTGCCATATGTACCCCCTCTAATCTCTTCCCCCTCTACCAACTTTTTGTTTCTAACTAGTTTATTCCTATTGGTGTTTTTGTAGCTGCCCATCAATTTGAAATGATCTAGTTCCTATTGAAGGGTGTTATAGAGTTGTTGTTGGGACTGTAATTATTTTCTTACCTAGCAAATGTTTGCTGCACCCATTTTATATATATATATATATATATATATATATATATATATATATATATATATATATATATATATATATATATATATATGTATATATATGTATATATATATATATATATATATATATATATATATATATATATATATATATATATATATATATATATATATATATATATATATATATATATATATATATATATATATATATATATATATATATATATATATATATATATATACATATATATACACATATATATATATATATATATATATATATATATATATATATATATATATATATATATATATATATATATATATAATATATATATATATATATATATATATATATATATATATATATATATATATATATATATATATATATATATATATATATATATATATATATATATATATATATATATATATATATATATATATATATATATATATATATATATATATATATATATATATATATATATATATATATATATATATATATATATATATATATATAAGTTTACATGGGAATGTTGCTCAATTAACATAGAGCAAGGAACTGAAGGGGACGTCATGAACTATTTGTCCGTTTATTATACGAGCTGGCGTTTCGAGGACACAACCCTATTTTCAAAGCTGAAAAATGCAATTATAACATAACGATGTTACAAAACTTGGAATTAAGAAATTTACAAATAAAAATAAAATAAAAAACCAATATTTAACAAAAAGAATGTAAGAAACAGACAGCTACCTTTCAGGAGGGGAACCAAGGACTGAATGACATCTAACAAAAACAAAGACAGGGGCAAACGCAAGACAGGTACAGTGTTGTAGAGGTAGTTTGGTGGTTTAAAGTAGGAACAAGCTTCTTATTGTATAATTATTCAGCTATTGCTAACTGATGAGGTGAGGTGGCTCTAGAGAGAATTTTAAAATGTTTGTATTCAATATCTTATTTACATTTTTTGGCATGATCCCGTGCATTAGAAAATTTTGGATTAGTTAACCTATAACTAACTCCCCGATGACAATCAATTCTTACTTTTATTAGGCGACGAGAAGCCCCCACATATTCCTCCGGCTTACATTTGGAGCAAATATATAAATAAATGACATTGGAAGTCATCAGGGAGTTTAGTTTGTCTTTATATCTAAAGAATGAACCAATGGTTAACGGGTTCTTGGGTATGCTCTACTGTTAACTGCTGGACGGTGCCGGTGAATAAGGTCATTTAGTTGAGCATAAAAAGATTTATCATGGATAAAAGGGACACTAAAGTAAAAAAGCCAATTTGGGTATATCAGAAACATTAAAAACAGGGACAAACTTACAGTTAAAAAAGTTATGCAATTGTTTCAAAAAAAGCTTGGGTGGGTAGCAACTTTCTGGAAAAAAGTTCTGAGGATTAGGATAGTTATAAGGCCTGTGGAAGAGAGTACTTAAGGAATTTAATTTAAAACTGAAATGGCAATTGCTATAAAAATTTTTACCTAAACCGGCAAATGTTTGTTTTCTAAAAATAGAAGTAAAATAGCCCTGCTCGTTTCGGGACATCAGTATATCTAAAAATGCAAGATTATTACTGTTTTCGTAATCAATCATAAACTTAATGTTGGGATGGGCTAAATTGTCATATTCAAGAAGCTGATCAGCTTGCTCTTTATTTCGGAAAAGTAAAAAGGTGTCGTCTACGTATAGATCGTAAAATAAAGGCAGAAAAGAGAGGGGACAGTTGTCCAGCAACTGTTCCTCTAGATGGCTCATAAAGATGTTAGAAAAAACTGGGCAAGAGGGTTACCCATAGATATACCTTCAACCTTAATGTAAGCTGTTTTATTAAAAATAAAGGCAGTGTCCTGTACTGCCAGTTGCAACATTTTCTGAAGATTATTATAATTAATAAAACCGTGAAATGAAATATCCAGTTGGGTAAACATTTTTTTCAAAAATTATCGTCTCTTCCACAGGGACATTAGTAAAAAGAGACGCAACATCCAAAATTACTGTAAACAACTCGGAATCTTGCATAAGAACGTTGTCCCTAAAATGTTCGGAATTTTTGACTGAATAATTATTCATAGAAAATTCATTTAATAAAGGCACTAAAAACTTAGCCATCTTATAATTGGGGGTTTCGTAAAAAGCAAGAATAGGTCTAATAGGGACACCGTCCTTATGCACCTTGGGTAAACCGTACATTGTTCCATAAGAGCCACCAGTACTCATCAAATTCTGGCAACTGTCGTTATTATAAAATAGACCTTTTGGGAATCTATTGATACGATCTTCCAATCGAAAAATAGTAGAGAAATCAGGTACACCAATTGTTTGAAATTTTGATGTGTCATTAAAAATCCTCAACACTTTTTGAATATAATAATCACGGTTAAGAAGAACCACACTTCTACCTTTGTCTGGTTTTGAAATAATAAGATTTCTGAGAATGTCCTTGGGTATTACCAGTACTAAATTTCATAATAACAATAAGGTAATTTTTAACCTTTCTGGCCATCAGCTCACAAAGAGAGAAGAATTTTTATTATCTTTCGGACTTGAGTTCTTTCTTCCATGTTTTAAACCATTCTATTGTCAATTCTTTTGGGCGTTGGAATCTGTCTTCTCCAGGTTAACTTCTTTGTAACTGCCATTAAATACCGAAGAGTTTCGTTCACAATTACATGTTCTGGCCCATAAGCCCTTTAACAATCTAACCACTTGTTGGACCCATTTTTTCAAAAAACAAGACTTGGGCATTCTCAGGGATCTTAGTAAACTAGATAATATTATTATTTGAAAACCAGACAAAGGTAGAAGTGTGGTTCTTCTTAACTGTAATGATTATATTAAAAAAAGTGTTGAGGAGTTTTAATGACACATCAAAATAAAAAAAAAAATGGTGTACCTGATTTCTCTATTATTTTTCGATTGGGGGATCGTATCAGTAGATTCCCAAAAAGTCTGTTTGACAATAAGGTAATTAATAACGACACTTACCAGAAGCGTGTGAACTGGTCGTTAAGATACTCCCCACGCTTTTAGACAAATACTTCTCCCTCAAGCCTACAATTTATAAGGTTCATAAATTGAACTTTTTATGCTAAATTTCAGTTTTTTATTTGATGGTACTTTTAGAAAAAAATTTTCACACATCCAAAATAAGTTTGGAACTATTAAGGTCCACGTGATACTTGTTAATCCACTTACCATCAGGTCATTATTTAAGTACAAAGATCGTTTATGGCCTTATATGTCCTCTGGGTGTATGTATGGCTATACGTGCCCTAAATGTAATTTAGGAACTTATACTGAATCCACCAGGAGGCTTCTGAAGGTACGCATAGACTCTCATGGTGGAGTGAGTTATAGGACAGGCAGTAAAATTACAAACCCAGAGTTTTCTAAGATTAGAAATCATTCTAGAATGTGTAAAACTTCTATTGAAATTAAGGACTTTTCAGATTTAGGGCGAGCTCCAGGCAGCCACGAATTGATAATTTTAGAACCGTTAATGATTAAAAGACACGTGCCCTTGTTAAACAGCCAGACCTCTGCCGGCACACCGTACCTCTCTTAGTCTTTCGTTTTCTCTTCAGTCTTAACATTGTCACTGAATAGGTTGGTCGAGCTCTGCTTACCTTCTGTGTTTTTATTTCTGTTTTATTAAGTTGTCCTTTTTAATTGTTCCTTTTAATATTTTAAATTTGTAATTATGGTGCAACTTTAATTTAAAATTTTAAATTTATATATAGGCTTTTTGTTATTAATATTATTTATTTTGTACAGCCCTCGAAAACCTAATGAAGCAATTACGAAACGTCGGGAATAAATTGACCCTTTATAGCAACAAGTTATGTCCTCCTCATTAATCAGGCTCGTAGTCAAATTGATAACTAGGGGGGTTCAGTTGGTGTAAGGTGGAACTTTGAAGGCAGCGGGGGTTGGGGGGCTGCCTAGGCCCCCAGTAGGAACCAGGGGAGGAGCCCTGGGGTGGGTCCAGGGGCCAAAGACCCTGGAAGCTCCAGGGTTTTAGGAGTGCTGTTGCACTGTACACAATTGTACTTTCCTGAGAGCAATGCAAGATAAATAAACACGTATTTGAGTAATTTAATGAAGACAAACATGCACAGAATAAGTACCTAGTCTTTATTTGTAATTAGCGAGTCCAGATGCATTCGCCTTGTCTTTTGCAAACAGCTTTACAACCTATCAAGGTTTACCCCCTTGTCATCGTGAATACGCAGGAGAGCCAAGGATGTAAGTCTGTCTTCCGTCATGCTGGTACGCATGTATGTGTGAGGGCGCCTCATAACACTGGCACTCCACTCACATTCACAGGATGTGATTGGTAGGGTGCATGCAATTTGAAGTAAAGTCCTAATGTTGGGGGAATGGTGTGGGTCACATTCCTTTATTGCTGCTGCTGGGTAGCAGGCCTGTTGTCACTTGGAACCCTTGAAAATTTCACCTTCCATCGCATGTTCTCTTGGGGCACGTTCTGGTGAAGGCAGGTCAGAGCTGTATGTTTCAATGGCATCTTTCAGGTTCACTTCTTTTTTTCGCCACAAACGACAGAAGGCACAATTCCAAGCAGTGAGGTTGCTGTGATGAGAATTTAGAAAATCTCTCCTGAAAGTTCGATATGATGTAGTCCAGAAGTGGAATTGCCAGGTTCGTTTTATAATACTCAAAAGGAGCCTTTGTCTGTACAACATCGTGAGAATGCAGAGATTTCAAACAGTATCCGAATGATGCTTTCTTTATCCATTTTTGCAACAGAGACCAGGTGGAACTCCAGGTGCTCCGTGGGGGGTTCATCTGAACCCTCTGAACATCCCCTGGCTACACACACACACATATATATATGTATATATATGTATATATATATGTGTGTATATATATATATATATATATATATATATATATATATATATATATATATATATATATATATATATATATATATATATATATATATATATATATATATATATATATATATATATATATATATATATATATATATATATATACACACACATATCAGCTAAAAAATAATAAAGAAAAATTGCCCACTTGGCAAAGATGATGAGGATGAGCGTATTCCAGCTCCAAGAAATGTATCTGAATTCGACAAGTACAGTTTATGTATGTATGAGCGGTAATAATCTTTTATACTTCTCGTGCTTAATTGGTAAGTAACCTCGTTCTGATACTCTGGATGCAGGTTCGAATCCTGCCAACGATGTAAGAATTACTTCATATCCTTGCATCTAAATCTTAGGCCGCTTAGTGACAAGCATATCCAAATAGTGTAAAGAACTCGAGAATTTAAGAGGGCAATTACACATATGTATGTATGTAAGTGTATGTATATATATATATATATATATATATATATATATATATATATATATATATATTATATTATATATATATATATATATATATATATATATATATATATATATATATATATATATATATATATATATATATATATATATATATATATATATACATATATATATATATATATATATATATATATATATATATATATATATATATATATATATATATATATATATATATATATATATATATATATATATATATATATATATATATATATATATATATATATATACATACATACATATATATATATATATATATATATATATATATATATATATATATATATATATATATATATATATATATATATATATATATATATATATATATATATATATATACATATGGCAAGTAAAATGAAAACGTGCAAAGTGTACGCATGTAGAAATATTACAAGAGTTTTGTGCAAATGTATATTATGTTCTGGAGCGTTTCTATGAGCGTACTTGTGCGAGTGTGTGAATGAATGAAATTCCACGCTAAGACTCCGACAATATGACAAATCTTTGATGATTTATTCCCAGGCTATCTTCTTTTCAAACTAGCTGAATTAATCTTTACCGAAATATTAATAACTGAAGGAAGAAAGCCGACCAAAATAATCAAATGTCCTGAAATGCCAGAATACGATTAATATTCCAGCAGTGAATGCCAGAGTAAAGACGATCTATACTCGGGGCAGCAAAATCGGTCATAGGAATGACCGAAATCATAAGACTTTTTGAATTTCATTAAATAAGAAAGATGGAAGACCGATTTCAAGATGACCCGTCAACTGTTTTTGCTACCTTTATTACGATCATAAACACATTCAAATGAAGAGCATGAGATACCATTAATTTGCTGAGCAAGATGTCACGGAACAGATTAGGGAGAAAGAATACAATACAAATAGAAATAAAAAATAACAAAAACTTTTAAGTTATCAGAAATAATGATCTATAGTCTTCGAGTCACTATTATTTTCACATACTTTACTTTATATGGCAACACAGTCGTATTGGTAAACGATTTACAGCCAGTTTGTGACATATTTCAATGCTGTGAGATATTGTATAAGAATGCCATAGCAATTCGATTTATTCGACCAATAATAATACTTCCTGTACAAGGTCATATAGAGCTCCAGTAACAAATTTTCGTTTGAAACCTGATTCTTCTTCTTCTTCTTCTTCTTCTTCTTCTTCTTCTTCTTCTTCTTCTTCTTCTTCTTCTTCTTCTTCTTCTTCCCAGCTTGTTACAACTAGGATATATGAATAAAAACATAAAGAAATTAAAACAGAACTATTTAATACTAAAAAGAAATTAAATTAACCTAAATAAGAAAATAAAAGTAAATGGATCTTTCTCGTTGCTTTTGTTTTACTAGACATGACGAAGGGTAAAAAACCTTTAAATCATTGCTATTAAGGTTTAAACACTGTTTCTTTGAAAGATCAGAATACTTAAAAACAGTGTTTTACTAATAAACGGTCTGTTGCCCAAAACGTCTGCGCACAGACAACATTCAAAGAAGCGAAGGAAAGAGGTTTCGAGGGCAGAAAGAGGCAGGTGATGACTTAACAATTCGAGAAGAGAAAGTAAAAGGAGGCCATTCTCCAAGACACGTTACGAAAAATTGTGATAATGTAGAAAAATTTTTAGTAAATAATATGAAAATATCGGAAAAAGACAATTGTCTGAATTTAACTTGATAAAAAATTGTGGCAATCGTAATCCTCATAAGGGTCACTGCAAAGGACTTACTTCCTTGACTGGATTTTCAAGAAGCTTTGTATATAGTCCTTAAAAGGGCCTTAGATTTTTTTTTTTTTTGTTTCTTATCTCTTCTCTCTTTCATGTTGCTAACAAAATTCCGTTAGAAAGACAAACTCTTGTTATGTTCAAAACATTACGTATTTTTTGTAAGTAGGTTGTTTGCACTTGTCATTGTCTCACAAAGAAGTAAAAGAACATATTTTCTAATCACTTCGCAAGAATCCTTCTATTTGCACTGCTTGGAAACTTGCGCGTATCTGTTTCTGGAACTACACAATAGTACGCACCTTGCAACTCCTGATTGCTAAACTTAACGTTTTTATGCATTAAATCAAACATTACACCGAATTTCTTATCGAAATATACCAAACAGTGTTCAAGAAATAAAATTCATCTTTAATTCTGGGGTAAAGTGAATCTCTCTCTCTCTCTCTCTCTCTCTCTCTCTCTCTCTCTCTCTCTCTCTCTCTCTCTCTCTCTCTCTCTCTCTCTCTCTCTCTATATATATATATATATATATATATATATATATATATATATATATATATATATATATATATATAAATACAAAATCCACGAAGGACATTGAAATAATGGAGTGCTGCAAAGGCCTTTCGACTTATTGTCCTCCTTAGCAGACTGAAGAAATATAAAAATGAGCTTACAAAGAAAGCTCATATAAATGACAGATGGGGATTACAAAGGAAAATATATGTACCTGGAATCCAACACAATTGAAGAATTAGTAGAACTACCAAAACAGGGTTAAATATTTATGAGGTTTTTACAAAGGATTAGGATCAACCGTTTAGAAGCAGGGACAGGACAATTAAAAGTTTATACAAGGAGGTGACTGACCACCAAAAACTGTTATAAAAGTACAACTCAATAATTCTCTTTTATTTGTAAACAATACAAATTTTTGCAAGATGAACATTTTTACAAATAAAAAAATTATATTAAACATACGCACACAGAAACTAATTTGTAATTAATCAGTCATTTTATCTTTTAGGTCGTTCTTGAACATTTTTCTAATACAACGGTCCAAATAATACATGCCAGGGGTAAGGTTAAAATTACAACTGGAAGTAAGCTATATAAAGCAGATTGGCTAGTTTCCTATTAATACTGAATTTGCATTGAAATGGTTCTCTTTTTCTAATTCTAAAGTAAACTTAATGGAAACCAACCAACAACTTAACTTATGTCTATTTTTTATGTTTTTACAATCTTTGCGCATTGACAGTCCCCAATATTTGGATAAAAAAATCGAATACATGAAAAAGTAGGGACAGATTTATATTATCCTTCACATATACAAGATATTTGTTATAATAAAGCCCATAAAAAGTTTTATAGTGAAAGTAACATGGAGAAAGAAACCCCTGAGGACATTCTTAGCTTGCTTTATTTTAGTAGTTTTGAAAACATAAAATCATTGTTAAAATCTTTTAATGTCAACCTCATTTTTTCCTATAATAACACACTAAAAGGAATGTTAATTAAAAATAGCCCTAACGAAAACAGGAACATAATATATATAAAATTCCATGTTTGGACAGTCCATCTTTTTATATTGGTCAATTTAGCAAAAATTTAGATGTACGTATTAAGCCAAAAAGTATTCTGTCAAAACTGGTCAAACATCCAATCCTATATTCATTCATTTAAGTGAAAACACTCACAGGATAAATTGGACTGAAAGTTCAGTGATTGCCAGATCTAAAGATTTCTCTTCAAGAAATCTTTTGGAATCCTCTATTATACAGCTGACCTCCCTCTGTAATTTTAACCATACCCCTGGCATGTATTATTTGGACCGCTGTATTGGAAAAATGTTCAAGAACAACCTAAAAGATAAAATCACTGACTTAATTACAAATTAGTTACCTTATATATATTTTCTGTGTATTTGTATGTTTAATATAATTTTTTATTTGAAAAAATGTTCATCTTGCAAATATTGCTGTTGTTTAAAAAAAAGAGAATTATTGAGTTGTACTTTCATAACATTTTTTGTGGTCAGTCACCTCCTTGTATAATCTTTTAATTTGTCCTGTCCCTGCTTCTGAATGGTTGATCCTAATCCTTTGTGAAACCACTTAAATATTTAACCCTATTTTGGCAGATCTACTAATTCTTCAATTGTGTTGGTTTCCAGGTACATATTTTTTCCTTTGTAATCCCCATCTGTCATTTATATGAGCTTTCTTTAAAAACTTATTTTATATTTCTTCAGTCTGCTAAGTAAAGGACGATAAGTCAAGAGATCTTGTAGCACTCCATTGTTTCTATTTTTCGTGGATTTTGTCTTTATTTATACTCGTCACGTTCCATATTTTCGTGATTCGGTTATACACACACACACACACACACACACATATACACATATATATATATATATATATATATATATATATATATATATATATATATATATATATATATATATATATATATATATATATATATTCAACAAATTTTGTAAGTTATACATGTGGTTATTTGAATATTTTAACAAAGCATTTCTGAGAAGCATAAATTTATAGTTTGGTTTCTGAAATATTGAGCGTGAAGCCAAGAACAAATTTCAATACCTTTTCAAAGGGTGTGGTAGTTTTCTTCTCAGCCCCGCTATTCTTCCCTCTCTGGGACCTCTAGTTACCGCTCTTCAAAGCCTCCTCTGAATCGTTTGAGCTGCTTCAGAAAAATGTTCAGGGAAGTTCAGTCGTTAAATACAATACTAACTAATTCAGCCACTGATGCAAGTTTACACTGGACCTTGGTCAGGGCAAAGTCCGTAGAGTAGACGTTGAATCTTGGTCAGGTATAAGTAGACGTAAAACGAAATATCAACTAAACAAACGCGGGGTACTTTGATCACTGACCCATTTGCTGAAACGTTTCCGAAACGGACACAGTTTTTTCAATGCAAATGACATAAAAACCCAAGAAACAATAAAAATGGAATGGTGCTGTGACTCTCGTAACGTGAACAAGAAAAGCCCCGTTAGGGAAGCGATCCTACGCAGAGAGGAAACGAAATCTACACAAATCCAACAAAACGCAACTGCGAACGTTGCATGGATGATGCACCTGATAAATATTCATTCAGTCTGAAGCCTTCAACGGCATAAATGAAATTCAATTGTGATTATACTAAATCTATGAAAAAAACTTATAAGAACGAACAGAAACGAGATCGAATATTTTCATTGTGTAATGCAATTATTTTCAGTTTTAATAATGGAAAGTGACAGCTAAAAACTGAAGAAAAAGGTAAAGAACGAAAATGAAGGAAGTAATCAGAAATCCATCGACCCATTAGACAGCGAAATGTCATATATCGTAACATGCTAATGAAGGTCTAGGGGAGGCTGTAAAAAAGGTGAATAATGAAGCTTGAATTCTCATTCATGCACTCATAAATATATTCATGTAATTACACGATCCCTGATTACACGCAGAGGAAGGCGGGGGATAGAGGAATCACCAAAGCCATCGCCGCCCGCCCCCCACTCCCCCACCACCAACAACCCCCTCTCATTCAATACTGGTATTTACCGATAGATGCTATTACACGTCATTGGCCCCCTTAATTCCACCACGCTGGGAAAGCCAGCGTTATAATGCCGTCACCGGAGAAAGCTCAACACTCGACGGGCTGGAAAGTCCAGGGTCTTGAATATCTGTGTACGCGCGTGTGTGTGTGTGTGTGTGGCGCCATCTAATCTCATCAAGTTAGCGAGGGCAACACAAAGTCAAAAGTACCTTAATATATATATATATATATATATATATATATATATATATATATATATATATATATATATATATATATATATATATATATATATATATATATATACAATCAGAAAGCTACAAACGGGCTCAAAGGGAGTAATATATTTTCATATATGTTACCGAAGGGTTTTAGTTGATAATAAGTCCACCGGCTGACTGGTTAGTGTGTCACTGTAGTCCTGATTCCTCGTCCGTCGCTGGTTGTGGACTTGGCCGACTGTTGTGTGTCACTGTAGTCCTGATTCCTCGTCCGTCGCTGGTTCGACCCCATGGGACGGTGGACTTATTATCAACTAAAAATCCCCTTCGGTAACATATATGAAAATATATTACTTCGAGGTAGAGGAATTGGATATTAGCGACGTTTGTAGCTTCTGATTGTATATGAAAGTGATGTGATAAATAGTCATATATATATATATATATATATATATATATATATATATATATATATATATATATATATATATATATATATATATATATATATATATATATATATATATATATATATATATATATATATATATATATATATATATATATATATATATATATATATATATATATATATATATATATATATATATATATATATATATATATATATATATATATATATATATATATGTATGTATATATATATATAAATATGTACATATATATATATATATATATATATATATATATATATATATATATATATATATATATATATATATATATATATATATATATATATATATATATATATATATATATATATATATATATATATATAAACATATATATACATACACACACACACACACACACACACACATATATATATATATATATATATATATATATATATATATATATATATATATATATATATATATATATATGTGTGTGTGTGTGCAGATAGATATATGCATATAATCACAATGCTACAAGTGTTTAATATCCAAGTCACACCACTTCGGGAATATCCCCCATTGGGAATTATCACCGAAGGGGAATTTTATAGGTGATAAATGGATCGGTACTGCCGGGTCTTGATCCCTTGACACAGTACCTTCCAACAACTCCAGTCGACGGTCAAACCATTGAGCCACCAAGAGAAGTATAGGTTAATGCCGAATCTGCCATAGTTATTTACCCGTTGTGAGCAGGGAAATTATACTTGGCTTTGGCATAAACCCACTTCCACCATTATAGCTCATTGGCACGTTTGGAACACAGCTCTTATTATGAAATGTTTATCACACCATGATTTATATACAATCAAGAAGCTACAAATGTTGTTTAATATCCATAATAAACATTTATAGCTTCATGAATGTATATAAATGATGGTGTGATAAAAATATCATATATATATATATATATATATATATATATATATATATATATATATATATATATATATATATATATATATATATATATATATACTAGCTGACCAACCCAGCGCTGCCTGGAAGAATTCTGAATAACAACCTAAGGGTAGTCCCGTTAAAACTCTGAATAACAGTCTACAGGAAGTGGGAGGGCAGAGGGTAGGGGGGGGGGAGGGAAGGGGAGGATGTGGGTTAGAAGGTGGGGGAAAGGGAAAGAAGTGAGAAGATAGAGGAGGAGGGGAATGAGGAATGGGAGGGGGAGGGGAGGGGAAATGTAGGGGAAGCAGAAGGGGAAGGTGTAGGCATTATGAGGGGGATGGGAGGGTGAATGGGAGGGGAGGGAAGGGAGAAGGGAAGGGAGGAGGAAGGGATATGGGTAGGGGAAGGGAAGGAGAGGGGAAAAAGGAAGAGGGAATGGGGAGGTGGAGGAGAGGGTAAGGGGAAAATAAAGGGGAAAGGAAGTTACATTCCCCTATTGGAAAAGAATAAACGACATCACTGATCAAAGACAACAAATCAAAGATCTTATAGTTCTATGATTCATGCTTGGATGTGTCTGTGTAAATTTGTGTATGTGTGTTGGGGGAAAGGTCTGTCTCCCTTTCACCAGTAGACGGACCTTTTATCAATTATGTGAAATTCACTCCACAACAAACCGAAGGAGATTCGTTCTAGATGATATGTTGAAGATAATACCTCAAGGTACTTAAGAATTTGTATATTTTTGGCAGTGCTTAATTAGTATATGTTTGGCTTAAAATGAACACTGAAAAAAGTGGTAATTTCATCGCGAGGAATTTTTTAATGAGGGGGTAGATCTGTAACAGAAACATTTGGTGTACTAATATGCATGCGCCGATGGTGATGAATTAGTTCTTGTTCTCCAAATTATGCCCGTAGCAACCATTTTTTTTGTGGATTAAGTACTTACTTATTGGCAGGGCATGATTAAGATATGTTTGGCTTTAGAGGAACACTGAAAAGATCTGGTAATTTGGACGTGAATAATATTTTAAAGGTGGTAAGCCTGTCACAGAAACATTTGGTCTGTTACTAATTTTTTCCCGTGCTGAGATTTGTTAGGTCTGACTGGTGTGGTGGTAGAAGTTATATTTTGAAGTACATTGCTTTATGACCGAATGAAAGTAATTCTGATGCAAACACATCTGTTTAATTTTTTTTATTTAGTAAACTGATCATAGGGTTTGCCGTGGGAGGAGTTCAGTGAAATCATACGTCTGACAGCACCCGGAAAAAAATGTGCAGCGTCAGGTGAAAAATGTTCATTAACCTAGAAAGCACTGAAGAATAAGGTAACATAAAAACGAAAATTCCATTTGCTTTGTCTGTGTTTGTATGTATGTCATGGGGTAGCGGTTTAATTTTGAGTTATAAATCTTTCTGGAGTGACATAGAGGCAGCGTGAAAAATTTTGTCTGGGTCTGTCAAGAAGTCCAGATTTCTATAGAATCCAAAATAATATGCAAACATTCACTTTTACACACACACACACACACACACACACACATATATACATATATATATATATATATATATATATATATATATATATATATATATATATATATATATATATATATATATATATATATATATATATATATATATATATATATATATATATATATATATATATATATATATATATATATATATACACTGTATATATATACACTATATATATATATATATATATATATATATATATATATATATATATATATATATATATATATATATATATATATATATATATATATATATATATATATATATATATATATATATATATATATATATATATATATATATATATATATATATATATATATATATATATATATATATATATATATATATATATATATATATATATATATATATATATATATATATATATATATATATATATATATATATATATATATATATATATATATATATATATATATATATATATATATATATATATATATATATATATATATATATATATATATATATATATATATATATATACTTTTAGTGTCTCTGCTAGCTTTATCAGATTAGGCACCACACCTGCAATATATATATATATATATATATATATATATATATATATATATATATATATATATATATATATATATATAAATGTTATTTAATATCCAATTCAATGCTACAAACTTGTTTAATATCCCCTTCCGAATATCCCCAATGGGGAAAAAAGTAAGTGTACCTTAGTTTTACCAGACCACTGAGCTGATTAACAGCTCTCCTAGGGCTGGCCCAAAGGATTAGACTTATTTTACGTGGCTAAGAACCATTTGGTTACTTAGCAACGGGACCTACAGCTTATTGTGGAATCCGAACCACATTATAGCGAGAAATGAATTTCTATCACCAGAAATAAATTCCTCTAACTCTTCATCAGCCGGCCGCGGAATTGAAATCCGGCCCATCGAATGACAGTCTGAAGCTCTACGGGGAGTTATCACCAAAGGGGAATTTATAAGTGATAAATGGATCGGTACTGCAGGGTCTCGATCCCTCGACACAGTTACCTTCTAACGATTCCAGCCGGTGGTCTACCCACTGAGCCATCAAGAGAGGTATAAGTTAATGCCGAATCTGGTGTACTTGCTTACCTGAGAGAGCGGGGAAGTTGCACTTAACTTCAGCATTAACCCACTTCCATCATGATAGCTCACTGGTACATTTGGAACATGTAGCTCTTATTATGAAATTTTTTTATCGCACTGTGATTTATATACAATCATGAAGCTACAAAAGTCGTTTAATTTCTAATTCACGCTACTTCAGGAACATCTCCGATGGGAAATTATCACTGAAGGGGTATTTATAAGTGATAAATGGATTGGTACTGCCAGGTCTTGATCTCTTCCAACGACTCCAGTCAACGGTCTACCCACATTAGCCATCAAGAGAGGTATAAGTTAATACTGAATCTGCTATACTTGTTTACCCTTCGAGAACTGGCATTAACCCACCTCCACCTTGATAGTTCATTGGTACGTTTTGAACATGCAGCCCTTATGAAATTTTTATTGTACCTTGATTTATATACAATCATGAAGCTACAAATGTTGTTTAATATTCAGTTCCAATTGAGTGGTTAAATCCCCTTTCTTGAATAAATCTCTCAATGGGTGATGATCTGTGTTTATTTTGACTTTATGCCCCTATCAAAAAGTACTGATGTCTCTCAAGCATCCATAAAACCGCCAATGCCTCTCTATCGTGATGCAAAACAAATTGGTTTTTTATTTAATGCATCGCCAACTTGAGAAATCACTCCCCCAATAGCTATACTGCCCGCAGCCGTGGTTACTAGAAGTGGTTGATCGAACTTTGGATAAGCTAACAGTTCATTACTAGTGAATGAAATCTTTAATTCTTGAAATGCTATTTTTTCTTTCAGTCTGCAATGAAAATCCGACTGTTTCCTCAATGAATGTAATGGTCTCGCTTTTTACCAAAATCTTTTATGAATTTACGATAGTAGCCTGTTGAGCCCGAGGAAACTGGCTACTTCTTTTGCGTATTTCGGTTGGGGAAATTCTTTAATTGCTGCTACTTTACCTGCACAAGGTTTAAGGCCTTCAGATGTTACAATGTGCCCCAAAAATTCAACTTTTACTGAAAGAATTTACATTTGGTTAGATTAATTTTCATACCATGTCGCTTTAAAGCTTCTAAGACTTCAATAATGTTCTTATGTTCTTCTACTGTAGCCCCTATTATGATTATGTCATCTAAGTATACAAACACGCTATGCCCTAATAGCAAAGCTAATGCGGACATCACAGCACGTGAAAAATGGGCAGGAGCGTTCTTTATTCCAAAAGGAAGGTAATTACATTCAATCAATTTATCATTAGCTATAAAGGCTGTTTTTTCTTTGCTACTCTTGTCTTTAGGTATTTGATGATAACCTGACTTTAAATCCAAGGTGGTGAAGAATTTACTATCTCTGACCTTAATCAACAATTCTTCGATAGAGGGCAATAGAAATGCATTGTCTTTTGTGATACTATTCAACTTTCTGTAATCAACACATGCCCTAAGAGAACCATTCTTCCTTTTAACCATCACGATTTGTGAGGCACAAGGAGATTCACTTTCTCTAATTGTCCCTTGCTCCTTTAATTTATTATTTTCTTTCTCCACTTCCTGTTGATAACAAACTGGAATTCTATATGGATTAGATCTTGTGGGCGGTTGATTCCTGGTTTCTATAACAAAAGGAAAATTATTTATTCTCTCTGGGGTTTTGTCAGCACTCGCAATTACATTTTGATAACTTTCTGTAGTTTCCCTGACAATATTTTGATAAATAAGAGGGGTATACCCACCAGCTGTTCGCCATAGCCTACTTAGACGTTCTTCACATGACCCTGACGTGTGCTACTCAAGGTCGCGAGTGTGTGAGAAGCATCTGCTATTCCACAAGGTTCAAGGTCGCATATCAACCCGCTGTCTGATACGATACTCTGATCACTAATGTTAATAAATGACACATTAAACCCACATTATATTTCCTCGTTCAGACCTGGAATGATAAAATCTTCCAATTTCTGATGGGGTTTGATCATAACTATGGTGCCATCCGGTAATTTCCATGCGGGGGCCACTGTGAGGGACAAGAGGGTCCTGTGTGGTGCCACATCGCCCGCCTCTGGGGCGGCAGGTACTTCTCCCCCACTACCCTTTTATCTCAGGGAGACTCTTAGGCACCTTGGTCTTTCACCCGCCCCCTCTGTGAGGATTCATTGTTCTTTTAAATATACTTCGATCCCCTTCCCGTCTGTGCCAGCTATTATTTTTTCATTCCTGTCTACAAAATCAGTTCCTAAAATAACTGAAATTCCTTCTATTTGTAATGCTGGTACTACATAGAAGCTATATGTCACTACTCGCCCATCGATGGTTACCTGCTGCTTCACAGTCCTCTGAGTTATCTGCTGTCCTTAAAACTAAACAACCTTTCATAGACTGCACCGACCCTGTTCTTCTAACAAAGGCACACTTGCGCCAGTGTCAACCAGCGCCCTTCGCTGTCACTCTCCCACCCATATTTCCACCATGGGCACAGTGACTTCCTTCATGGATTGAAGGCGGGCGATAGGCTCTTGCATTACCTTTCCTCCTGGCACCCCTCAACATTCAGGCAGGGTCAGTGACAGTGGGTGGAGGGCTGTCCACTACTTCTTGGGGGGTTGGTTGAATCCCCTCACTCACCAACAAGGCGTCCCCTGTTCTACTTGGGGCGCGATCGTTGTTTGGACCTGATGGGTGTGGGTGTTGTCGGGGGTCCTCCCAACTCCTCCTCCACACTGCCTTCCCCTTCCTCTCCTTGGTGTAGGGGAAGCGTTGTTCTTCTAGCCTTCGTCGTTTTTTGAACAAGCGTTCACAAGGTGGTCTGTTGCGTTGCATCAAAAACAACATCGCGGCTCAGTGAGAGAGGGACACTGGGTCCTCATGTGGCCATCTCTTCCACACCACCAGGAAAGGCCAACCACCTTTTTCCCGACTGGTTTCCCCTTGCCTCTTTGAGGTTCCTGGGTGCGTGACCCTACCCCCTGGATGGTGGGTGGGACTGGCTGAGGACTCGCTTGGTCAGGTTGTTTAATAATTGCAACAGATGATTGAGAGGTGGCCTGCCCCCCTCCCCCTTGCTTGTTGGTGTTGTTCGTGGTCTAACAGAAGTTGAATCTTCGGCAGCAAGACTTGTAAGGGCCTCTGATCGCCAACGAGGAATCCCACTATGGAGGTAGGAGGAATTCGCCTCAGCATGCATTGGCAGAGGGCTTCTTTCCCTTCTACAGTCTGGTCTCTTTCAGGGGTAAGGGACTCATAGTCCTCACAAAATTGATCACAGAATGCTGAAATCGACTATCCCACCCACAGCATGAGGTCATATTGTTTCCTTAGCTCCATCATCTCACGAGGTGTTGTTTAAAAGTGCCCCAGCCTGCAGAATAACTGGCATCCCAATTCCTGATTTGCTGTGCTGCATCCATGGTCACTTTTTGTTTTGTGTGCACAATTTTTTCTCTATCTGTCCAGCCTACTGTGTTGTTTTCAATACACTTTATGAAGGTCTCAATCTAAAGGAAACCTTCACCAGTGCATATGTTGTCAAACTTAGGCACTGTTCCATCTAGCACTGGCAGTTTTTTTATTTTCTCATCTGGTCGCGCTTGCAGTGACAATGTGAAGTTGACTGAAATTGTGGGTGGGTCGACGGACTCTTTATTTTGTATTTTATTTGTTAATTTATGCAACTCTTTTAATATGCATTGGATATTCGTTGACAGCTCTTTCACACTGTCCTCTTCCTTGGCACTGTTATTGTTAGCACTGGTACTGTTAGTACTGGCACTACTGCCATTGCGCACCAATTTTCGAGTTTGAATTGTTTATTTCACCCTCACAATTATGCTGCTAATTATTATGTACTGGCAACACCCCGCAACTGACACCAAAAATATGACCTGATTCTCGGTCATATAAAGGTTCTACCAGTACAAATAAAACATGTAAGATACAATTAACACATGTATATTTTTCTTAATAGTTACACAGTGCCCTGTTGCTAATATTATGCTATTTAGTTATACAACTACAGTCGGAAGGTACTCTGAGGTGGCACGTGCCCACCACTGTCTTTTTAGGCATGCCCTAACCCGTCGACCACTAAACCCTTACTGATCAATAACTTTTCAAACTGAACTTGCTTAGGTCATAGACCTGAGCTGATTGGTCTCATAATCTAAAGGAACCAATAAGGGTCTTTGATGTATGGTATTCATTTGAATTGCCCTTGCCAAACCCCAACGATCGTTTGGCGTTTGACAAATCAGCAGTATCTGTTCGTTACTCTCTGGTCACAAAGATGTACAAACAACTAACAGATTCTCCTGTTATGTATCAAACATGAATTTTTGATATAAATCAGTTCATATATATATATATATATATATATATATATATATATATATATATATATATATATATATATATATATATATATATATATATATATATATATATATATATATATATATATATATATATATATATATATATATATATATATATATATATATATATATATATATATATATATATATATAAATATATATATATATATATATATATATATATATATATATATATATATATATATATATATATATATATATATATATATATATATATATATATATATATATATATATATATATATATATATATATATATATATATATATATATATATATATATATATATATATATATATATATATATATATATATATATATATATATATATATATATATTTCAGAAAAGATGGGCTGCTACAAATTTTAAAGGACACATATATGCATTTCATAGCTTCAATGCTTTAAGATGTGATGAAAGAATTTATGGAGTCAGATGGAAGTAGGTCGAGAGACTCGAGGTAAAATCTTTGTGTTCAACAAATAGTTTGATTCCTCAGTAATATTGACAGTCAGGTGATCTTCCGAAGTGTTATGTATATTCGTACAAGAGTACGTGCGTTAATTTGATCTAGATTGTGCCAAAATCTGCCCTAAAAGTGAGTTTGATCGTTCATTAACGTGATAGAACTGCAGTTGTCTAGACGTAGCTTTGGAGAGGATCCAGGCTTTGAATGGCAGATAAGGTAGAGTTTGAAATCTCTGTTTTTATGGGAGAATATTGAACTTTTGATTTCTTACCATGATTTTCTAATCATTATGAACTTTTGAACTGGTGTGGGAGATTTAATATGAATATTCATACCTCTTTCATATTATTATTTTGTCATGTTACGTTTGCCATATCTTGACTATGCATTTTACACTTTCCATTATTGTGTTTTGCATTTCATATATTTTGGGAGTTTTCTATCATGTTTAATTCTTCCGACAGATGTCTGTGGACAGATGTCGGTGTGGACAGTGTGGACTGGTTCGAATAACATGTGGTAGACTGTTTTTTGACATGACTAATTATTGATTTGGGAGTATGTGTGAGTTTGGATATTTTCAGGCTATTAGCCATAGTGAGACTTCTTTAATCAGAAGTGTTTTACAGTTCAGAGTTTAGTTATCTAACTCGATAATTCATTTATTATGCATTTTAATCTTTGCTTTGTTTTGTTCATTTCTTGTTGGGTTATTTGAATAATAAACCTATTTTTGTAGAAACGATTGCGTTTCTTTAAATGGTCCATTTAATTGATTTGGTGAGAATGAGTGCGAATGGGTGGGTGAACTTGGAAAACGATGAGAGAGAGAGAGAGAGGCGATACACAGAGAGAGAGAGAGAGGTGATACGGTGAGAGAGAGAGAGAGAGAGAGAGAGAGAGAGAGAGAGAGAGAGAGAGAGAGAAGATAGAGAAAATAGATGTAAGTGTTGCCGTGAGCGAACGTTCATACGCCTCCGTTTCATGAATAAAGATCGTTGGAGCACGTTACGTACACCTTCAAAAAGGTGTTAATTCTGTCCTCGTTACAGAAATTAATGGTGGCAGCCGGGTCAGAACGAAATGGCGGCAGCGGGTGTCTTTTGATTTGAAATGGTGGCAGCATGATTTTAAAGTCTTTAATGATGGCGAAAGAGGGAGATTGCTAATAGACTAATTGGTAACGTTGATGCCCAAGGCATAGGCGACTTCACCTAAGAGCTAAGGCGACGGGTCAGTGTTGAATGACTGAGTAGGTCGTGATTACGTGTGAAATACGGGGAACCTTTCTTCTTTTTCCGTTTCTATTCGAGTACTGGGAGTGGGGAGTTGTGAAATAGATCTGGATGATCTCTAGAGCAATTTTGGGGTTAACAAAATACCCAAATAAGCGTGAATAGTGGCGATTGTGAGTTAATTACGCAAAGTGATGATTCAACTAAAAACGCTGGGTGTTTTTTTGCTTCGCTGTCGAGTAGGTGACGTCACAGGTTACACAGCTCTGTTGAGAGATAGGTACTTCGTTTTCTGTTTCTAAATTGGTAAGTACCCCATTCTCGTAAGTTTGCGCAGAACGCCGTTTTCTGTTCTTCTTTTAGAGGGTAACTTGTGCCTTTCTCTAGTGTTCTTTTGGTTTTTTTTTTTATGTTGTTACGCTCAGGGCGTGTGATTACTCACAAAATGCCGGACGATGCAGCAAGCACATCCCAATCAATTGTGGTGCATAAAGTGATGAACATTTGTGGGAATTACAAATTTTAAAGGGTTAGTTGATGGAAAGCCAACCCAAAATATAGAAACTTTCATTGAGTCAGTGAACAATTATCTGAATTCCAAGAAAATTACGAATGGCGCTGAAGCTTTAACAGAGGCTAAATCATTTCTGGATTTAGATAAAGGAGATATTGGAAACGAGCACGCAGTTTCGGGTTCAGAAGGTGTAAAACTTGGAATGAACTGCAGAAATTTCTACGAGCTACTTATGGCGGAGTTCAACGTGAATGCGCAGTTCGGAATTTGCGAGAGTTTCTCAAAATAAAGAAAGGCAATGATTCACTAGTCACATACAGTGTGAATTTATTTGATGCAGTAGTTGAGTTAAAGAAATCTATAACAGGCTCTCCATGGGTAACTGGAAATAATATCTCCTTAGATAATTTTGAAAGATTGTTACACTTTGCTTGCCTTTTAACGTCGGTCCCAGATGTAATTGTAGATAGTTTTGATAAGAGAATTGATCAGGATACAGATGAATCCTTTTTGTTTGCACAGATTAACAAAAATCTAGCAAAATGCCCGACACTGGACAGTAGTTTTGTACAGGGAGGTGCAAAGATGTCAGCTGCGGTTTCCAAACCACAGAATAATGATAGTCGCTCGCATTCGGGAAATGATGCAACAGCGAAGACATGTGCACGAGTAGAATCGGAGAAAATTCCAGAGAGATCAGTCACAACGATACGTTGTTTTAATTGTGATAAAATAGGCCATAGTAAATCAAATTGCAGAGTGAGATATTGTTCAGTTTGCAAATCTTCAGATCATGGATGGAGATTTTGCCCAGCCACAAACAATAGAGATTATTCAGGAAGTCACGGGGAGGTTTTTCTAGATATGACAGGAGAATTCCACATGATGCAAGTTCTAGATACACAAAGGAACAGCAGAATTTTCACAAGATAAGTTCGAAAACGGACACAGGATAATGACTAATCAGGTCGTAGAGTCACTAGAACCTAGGCCGATTGTACGTGGATTCTCTAATGGCAATGAAATTTCTATTTTCATTGATTCTGGTAGCTCAGTTAACTTAGTAAATGCTGACCTTTTTCACTCGAGGTTTCCAGAGTGCAAATTAGTCCCTTCTAGTGAGACAGTGTGTGATGTACAAGCGAGGAAACTGAATATTTTAGGTTCGTCATTTCTTACGCTTTGTATCGGTGGAAAGACAATAGTAGAATCATTTTTGGTCATAGAAGGATTAGCCTTAGGTGAAATGGTTTTGCTAGGACACCCTTCTTGTATGCGACATAACATCAACATTCTTACGGGAGTTCAGGGGATTACAATAGGTGAGTCAGGTTGTTTTGTTCCATATATACACAGGAAAAAAACTTGTGAGAAACTTAAGACACAGTCTGAGACATGTGTAACACATTCATTAGAGAGTGAAGATATTCCGCAAAAGATCTTTCAAAGGATTTTTGTTGGAAGATATTGAATTGCAACCGCGAGTTCCTACATTAGTTAAAGTGTCGCTGAAAGAGAAAAAGTTTCCTTCTCAAGTGTGCGTTGTTGAGGGAACCGAGAAATTCAAAGACGTTGTGAGTACGGTGTCAGTGAATGAAATTTCAGTCGCAGGCGTGACTTCAGTAGAATTAGTTAGCTATCAAGACTCAGTGAAAAAATATCACAAGGGTACTTATGTAATTGATTTTGAAGAGTTTAAGGAAGAGCATAAATTAGTGAGTTTTTGTGGAGACGGGAATATGTTTCCTAACGAGGAGCAACAGTTCCGAAGTCAGGTTCTACATGAACACTTGGCTAAAGTTGATTATCCTGAATATTCAGATAAAGTAGAGAAAGTGTTGAAAGAATATCTAGATATCATTGCTTTGAAGGAGATAAATTAGGAGTTACAGATGTTTTAGAACATTCAATCCGCCTAGAAAAGGGTACAAATCCCATATATATTCCAGCATATCGAATTCCTTTTAAGATCAGGGAAGAAGTAGAAAAAGAAGTTCAGAAGTGGGAGTTGGAAGGCATTATCAGACCGTCCAATTCTCCGTTTAATTTTCCTTTGCTTGCAGTTCCTAAGAAAGACGGTAGTATCAGAGTTTGTGTAGATTTTCGTAAATTGAATGAAAAAACATGCCCAGATAGATATCCAGTAGCTTGTTTGCCTGATTTGTTTGTTGAGATCGGTGGCAAGAATATATATTCATCTATAGATCTTATGCAAGGGTTTTTACAAGTTCCCCTTTGTGAGAGTAGCCGTAAATATACAGCATTTTCGGTACCAAAGGGACATTACGAGTTTAATAGGATGCCTTTTGGATTACAAGGGTCCCCAATAACATTTACTAGACTGGTTAACACAGTACTTCATGGCTTGTTAGGAAAGTCGGTGTTTGTGTACATGGATGACATTCTCATATGCACAGATACAATTGAAGAACATCTAAAGGTGTTAAAGAAGTCCTTAAGCGATTACGGTTCGCTGGGTTAAAGGTCAAATTGGCCAAATGTGAGTTTCTGAAGAGAAAAATTGTCTATTTAGGACATGTTATCTCTAAAGAGGAGTTAGAGTGAATGATGAGAAAGTTAAAGCCATTGTGAATTTTCCAGTTCCCAAAACCAGGAAACAGATTCGTTCGTTCCTAGGTATGTCGGGTTTCTTTCGCCGTTTTGTGTGGAATTTTTCTACAATAGCGTCTCCATTGACAGATTTGTTACGAGAAGACGTTAAGTTTGTTTGGGGTGATAGTCAACAATTAGCTTTTGAGAAGCTTAAGAACGCTTTGGTGAACCCACCAGTTTTGAAGTTTCCAGATTTTTAGTCAACCGTTCACCTTAGTGACTGACGCGAGTCAGGAAGGTATAGGTGCGTGTTTGATGCAGAAATTTGAGGGGAAATTACACCCAATTGCTTTTTTTATAGCAGAAAGTTCAAAACACGTGGTAGTAACGAAAGGCTGATGTCAGTTGTGGACAAGGAGGCTTTTGCAGTCGTCTCTAGCCTTGTTCATTTTAAGATGTTGTTGTTGGGAAATAAAGTTGAGATTTTTACAGATCATCAACCGTTGTTAGAGCTTTTTAATAAGCCAAATTTGTCGCCCAAGAGAGCACGTTGGTTCCTAACATTGAGAGATTTTGATGCAAACCTCAAATACATTGAAGGTAAGCATAATGTAGTTGCAGATGCATTGAGCAGATATTTTCCGGTCGAGGATGAGGAAATACACACCGAATCCTGTGTGGGAGAAGAGAGTAAATATTTGGTGTCTAATGTCTCTGATATTAGTAGTTCTGAGAGATCGCATGTAGAGGACATACACGTTCCTACAGTGCATACTTCGGGGAGAAATAGTGAGTCGGCAGTCTCGGGAGAGATTGTTATTCGTGATAGTGAGAGTAACGCAGTGTTATATTACGGGTGAAAATGTCACTTGGGACATAGGCTTGCTGGAACAAAAGCAAGATGAAGATAAATTGTTGTCAGATGCTAAGGCATTTCTTAAGGGAGTTTCACCGAAGAAAGGGTATAAGTTGCCTTTTTCTGGTCTAGAGTTGGAGAATAATTTATTGGTGAGAAAAGTTAAGTATAACTTATGAAGTACTCGAAGCATGGGTGAGATTACACAAATCATCGTGCCAGAGAGTCTAGTACCACAAGTTCTAGACATTGTACATTGTAAATTTGGTTCTCCTCATTTGGGTGTAGACAAGACGTATGAAAACGTCAGGTCAAAGTTCTTTTGGAAAAATATGTTTTCCGCAGTAGAAGCCTTTGTGAAGAAGTGTGCTATTTGCAATGCGAATAAGCCAGCGACGACAGTGTCGTGTCGTTTGGGTTCATATCCCATACCACATAGGCCGTTTCAGAGAGTGCATATGGATATTCTGGGTAACTTCTCAGAGTCCGCTTATGGTTATAGACATTTATTAGTAGTTGTTGATGAGTTGACTCGCTTTGTCGAGATTTTCCCACTGAAATACAAATCAGCTGAGGAAGTTGCTATAGCGTTTTTAAGGGGATAATTTGTCGATATGGTGTTCTGAATGTCTGATCACAGACAATGGTAGGGAGTTTATTAATAAGACTTTAGACGGTCTTGCTAATTTGTTGGGGATAAAGAAAGTATCTATAATCCCGTATAGACCTGAAGCGAATGGGTTGTGTGAGAGGGCGAATCGGAAAGTAATCGAAGCTTTGCATGACGGTGGGAGGTTCCGATACACATTGGGACAGATCTTTGGATGAAGTGCGATATAGTATCAATACTATGATGAATGACACAATTAAGATATCTCCAGCAGAAGCTTTGTATGGATACAAGTTGAAAGGACCTTTTGATTTGTTACCAGAGTGTGTTCAGGGTGATGTTACGGTCACTTCATTGATAAATACAGCGAGAGAAAGATTTGCACGTATCAGTAAAGAACTTGAACTTAGTTCGCGTGCAATGGTAGAGAAAAGTAACGCGAAATCGAGGGGAGTAGCTTTTTCGATGGGTGATAGAGTGTTTGTTAAAGTGAATGTTCGGAATGATCTGAATTATAAGTTAAGTCCGAAGTTCCACGGACCTTTGAGATTGTAGAGATCAAAAGAGGGAATAGATTTGTAGTTAAAGATGTAAATACTGGAGTGACGAAATTGACCCATATTTCGAAGTTAAAGAAAGTTGGGATGTAATGGAACGTTTGTATATAGTTAGAGGGATAAATGGGTTGATATTTGTATATATATGATATTTTTTAAAATTTTTTTTGTCTCTTGTTCATTTTGGATGTTGAAGTTCTTAATCATTTGTTTTCGAATGATTTTGGAAATTGAGACATGGGCTAATTTCATACGAGATTTGACCCGTGTGTTAGTGTGTTATTGTGTTATGATGTGTTTCATCATCTGACGCAATGTGTGTGTTGTTAGGATTTTTTTTTGGGAGGTACTTAGTATATCGGACCGAACAAGTCTGATCTTTTTGGGTTGGGAGATCGTATTTGAGTGTTTGGATTTTTTTTTCAGTTTCTTTTTTTTTAAAATGAAGGGAGCTGTATTGTGAGTAATTGTAGTTGTTGAGAGTTAGTCAGGTCAATTGCTAAATAGAAATTTTGCTAACCAGAGATATGAACTTTCATGTCTTTTTACGAGATATGATATTTTTTTTCTGTTTGGATAGATTTTTTTTTATGAGTGAGTTCCGTAGAGTTATTGTGCTTAATAGTGAGTTGACTGTGATTATTCTGAGATACAAACTTGGAATTAGTTCACATTGTGAGTGTTTGCTTTTGCATTAGTGGTTCTGTTTGGTTCAGTAACATGAAACCTTTTTGTTATTAGACCTTTTTCGAGTGTTTTTGGGAGACTCAGTAGTGACATGGGATAGATTAGAGACCATGTTCATTTTGGGAGATCGATGTCAAGGTTCGGGAGTTGATTATAAGACGAGTTGTACTTTGGTTAGAGAGAGGTGTGTGTGTGACAGTAGTGTTTTCCAGTTGCGAGTTGTGTCTGTGGGTGGTTGTGAATTATCATTAGTTCATAGACAGACTCCGACAGAATGTGACTTTAGACAGTTCCTGCGAGATTACCACATTGAGTCCACCAGTACTCTTCCTGCTGTGTTTTTGCAAGGAGTATGCAGTTACAATGATGTGCCAGAGCAACAAGTCGACGACATTCGTTCATCGAGGGTCCAAGCTGTTCGATTCATCCTGCAGAATCCTGTCTACGGAATTTCTCGTACTTAGCCGTGCTGTATTCAACAGTTCCGAGAAGATAATTATGCGTCATACGCATAACGAGCATTTTGTAGTGGAGGTACCTACAAACCAAGGTGCCAATGACGGTTCCACCGTTGGAAGACATTGACGATTCCGTGATGTTCCAGTATCAGGAATATATTATGCCGACAATTTTAATTGTCTTAATAGCTATTTTACTGATAATTCTTGTTGTGGGGGTAGTAAAGCTTATTCGTGTTTGTAAGATTACATGTAAAGGCTCTAAGAACTCAACCCCAGTGACTTTGGAAGTGCGTCATGAGAGCAGTCCTTAAAGCTGCAGTGCAGTAGACATTGCTGATTGAGCATAGCTCTATTCTGTTATGTTTTATACATATGCTTTTGTTTTAGTTTGCCGTTAAGGAGAGCGAGACGCTCTTATGTGGTGGCCGAGCTCTATTTCAGAAAATATGGATGCTACAAATTTTAAAGGACACATATATGCATTTCATAGCTTCAATGCTTTAAGATGTGATGAAAGAATTTATGGAGTCAGATGGAAGTAGGTCGAGAGACTCGAGGTAAAATCTTTGTGTTCAACAAATAGTTTGATTCCTCAGCAATATTGACAGTCAGGTGATCTTCCGAAGTGTTATGTATATTCGTGAGTACGTGCGTTAATTTGATCTAGATTGTGCCAAAATCTGCCCTAAAAGTGAGTTTGATCATTCATTAACGTGATAGAACTGCAGTTGTCTAGACGTAGCTTTGGAGAGGATCCAGGCTTTGAACGGCAGATAAGGTAGAGTTTGAAATCTCTGTTTTTATGGGAGAAAATTGAACTTGTGATTTCTTACCATGATTTTCTAATCATTATGAACTTTTGAACTGGTGTGGGAGATTTAATATGAATATTCATACCTCTTTTATATTATTATTTTGTCATGTTACGTTTGCCATATCTTGGCTATGCATTTTACACTTTCCATTATTGTGTTTTGCATTTCATATATTTTTGGGAGTTTTCTATCATGTTTAATTCTTCCGACAGATGTCTGTGGACAGATGTCGGTGGACAGTGTGGACTGGTTCGAATAACATGTGGTAGACTGTTTTTTGACATGACTAATTATTGATTTGGGGAGTATGTGTGAGTTTGGATATTTTCAGGCTATTAGCCATAGTGAGACTTCTTTAATCAGAAGTGTTTTACAGTTCAGAGTTTAGTTATCTAACTCGATAATTCATTTATTATGCATTTTAATCTTTGCTTTGTTTTGTTCATTTCTTGTTGGGTTATTTGAATAATAAACCTATTTTTTAGAAACGATTGCGTTTCTTTAAATGGTCCATTTAATTGATTTGGTGAGAATGAGTGCGATTCGGGTGGGTGAACTTTGGAAAACGATGAGAGAGAGAGAGAGGCGATACACAGAGAGAGAGAGAGAGAGGTGATACACGGTGAGAGAGAGAGAGAGAGAGAGAGAGAGAGAGAGAGAGAGAGAGAGAGAGAGAGAAGAGGAGAAAAATAGATGTAAGTGTTGTCGTGAGCGAACGTTCATACGCCTCCGTTTCATGAATAAAGATCGTTGGAGCACGTTACGTACACCTTCAAAAAGGTGTTAATTCTGTCCTTGTTACATATATATATATATATATATATATATATATATATATATATATATATATATATATATATATATATATATATATATATATATATATATATATATATATATATATATATATATATATATATATATATATATATATATATATATATATATTATATATATATATGTAGAATCTAATCTCGTTTTTTCAGATACATATGTACTTTTTTATACTTCTGACAATGCCCTCTTAACTTCTCGAGTTCTTTGTGCTTTTTGGATCCCACTTGTCACTACAAAGCAGTAATCTTGCAAGAAATTGAAGAGACTTTGATGAAACAACTGTGCGTCATGTCCATAGTAAAGGAGGTCATCATGGTCAGGTCAGCAACGTGACCTCCTTGTGATTATGGTTAATTACTCCAAATTCATTAGGCACTGTTTGGCATCAAAATCTCTTCCATTTCTTTTGCTCATATCTTACAGCTTTGTAGTGATAACTATCAAAAAGTCTAAATTTGATAAGTTAAGAGGGCAGATGTAACTATTACATAAACACACACATACACACACACACACACACACACACACACACACACACACACACACACACTTTTATATATATATATATATATATATATATATTATATATATATATATATATATATATATATATATATATATATATATATATATATATATATATATATATATATATATATATATTATGTACTGGTCTCTTTGGAAGAATGCAAGAGGGTTTTATGTGAATTTTTACTACCAGATGGGCTAAAGGAGAACACCAGGATGTAACCAAGATGGAGGGGACATTTAAGGCTTACCTTATATAACCAGTTTGCTCAACAGGTGGAAGGTTGCCATGGGAATTGAATAAAGGGTTACGTTACAATGAATTTATTTACACAAGAAGAAATCAAACAAAACTGGAAATGGGGGTCCAGCAGGCAATCAGAATTAAAGAACATGGAAATTACGAGGACGTGAATGGCACATCACAAATTGGAAAGCATGATAAGGCTTGAATTAGTTTCTGTATTTGGCTTAGAAAGCAACTGGGGGAAATGCTATCCAGACTTTCTTTGTTTCAGAGATGGCAGTATTCTTTAAGGATTTGATTCACAAGGCAGTGGTTCGACTTGAGCAGAGCGTGGATGACTCCTGGAAGAAAAGCCAGGATTAGCGATCTAGCACAAGTAATTTCTCTCACATGAACCTATGCACTATGGAAGAATTGATCACTTGAGTTACGTAAGTTAATTGGCCCTTAATTAACAAGACAGAGGGAATAATTGAGTACTGATCACTAAATTGAATTGGATTGGTTTCAAAGCAAGTCATGGGGGCGATTCATGGGCTGCTTGGTTCGTAGGTTGGTTTAGCAAGGGAGCTTTGTTTGGGAGAATGAAAATTGAACTTGGAGAAATGGAAAAGAATTTCATGACGAGAAAGAAGCTGGCTTATTGACTAATTGCGGTTGATGTACCTGTTGCCTGTAGATGTTTTGCACTTAACATGTAAGACCTTGGCCGATCAAGGGATTAGTTGTCACCAGTTAAGAGGTGGCAAGACGCCCATGTATATCATTAGCTAGTTTTATGGAGTTGCTTGGGTCTGAGGTTTTCCAGGGCATGCTGATTTAGATTGTTTTGATTTTCAGTTGTGTAGGCCTCGGTCTATCTGCAAAAAGTCATACAGACAGCAAAGAGGGTGGAGAAAAATAGGTATTATTGTTAAGTACTTTGAGGGTAAGTTCCTCTCTACCTGACAGCCTTGGTTAGCCTATAACACTTCTGGAGGGATCATTTGTTGCACATGTGATCAGGAGGGGTGAAAAGGGGTTCCATTGTACTGGCTTCCATTCAGGTGCAAGAGAGGAATGCATTCTTGGTTCAAAACAAGTGGTAACCCTCCCTTTCCCACCATGTTGTTTGGCCTATTATTCAAATGAGAAGTGTTTTTGTTCAGAAATTTGAATTATTTCCTAGCTGGCTACGGAGGAGGAATGTAAATAAGTGAAAGGTCCCCCCTTTGAAAAAGCATTCACACCCTTCTGGGTGTGAAGGTCTTGGCTAAGTAAGCTATTCATCCTGAGTAGTCAGCTAGCGTCCTTACATGAATTGTGCTTTGCACTGCAATAGCTGAATGGACCTACCTAACTACTAAGAGGGGTACTGGGATGGCTAACTTTCTACTGCAGAGCCTAACCTATCTAAGGGTATAGACACTTCTACTAACTATCTCTAACGACAGGAAAACTCTACTCCTAGGCAAATACACATAGTATAACCACTTAATTTTAACCTACTATCCTAAGACTCTGGCACTGAAAATTATAACATTGGCACTGACTAATGATCAAAACAATATAATTTATGAGTTACGCTACGCTTTGTGATTAATATATGCAACAAAATTAAACATGAGTAACCTGAAGGGTAAATTATGGTATGCAATTAAGGAAGGTATCAGTTTGAGTATGGGATAGTTTTGAATAAATTGACTGGTTAGTTGGAAAAGGTTAGTTGTTACAAAATGCCTAAGGGGTTAATCGTTAATAATACTGAGGCAGAGATCATGCAGGCTACCTTCTCTGGGCAGGTGCCAAGATCACTCTGAGATGGAAGCGGCACTTTGCCAACTGGGCACGAGTGCCAAGGAGAGCTCTTGGCTCTGATTTGCTAATTGGATCTCTTCTGCCCTTCTTCTTCTTCTGGGGCCATTCCAAGGTCTGGCTAGGCCATTCCTAGGAGGTGATGAGGGGAACCGACTCTGGAGAAAAGCCAGGAGCACCGTCAGGAGCACTTTTAGGGGCAGCCTCATAGCTATGGGCTATATTTTACTTCAGCTGCTGCGACAACCCGCTGTTTGGGTAGCAGAGCCAGTTTCTGCATCCTGGCTGGGCAGTTCCTGGTCGACCAGAAAAGAGGTACTGTCCAGGCCTGCCAGAGGGTCATCCTCGACAGGTGGAAGAGAGTGGGAAGAAGAGACGTCAGGGGTTGGAGGCTCACAATGGGCGATGACTACATCTGTGGGGTTAGGTAGATCTCCCGTAGGAGGATCTGTGTCAGGTTCTGGTTTCGGCACTGGCACTAACTCAGGGCCAGGCACGGAGATTAAGGTTGGTATGGAGATTAATGCCGACATAGGTGGAGCTGAAGTCTGCGCTCTTCAGTGCTTCAAGTGGCGTTGGCAGCAAATTAGATTCAGATGAGGCTGAAGAGGACCTGGGGTGCAAAACCCTCGGAATACCTATTCATTGTAAGTTTGATAGGAGACAGAGATTCCTGTCTTTGTAGTATCCCTAATAGTTGGTGAGGGAATTTCTTTTTTTTTGGTGCTGTCCAGTTGTGAGATTCGCGGGCTAGGCCTGGATTTTTTTAGATACTGGTGGGTCCGGTTCGCTCTTAGGCGAACGGAAGGTTGGGCTGAGGGTGGCACAGCTGTCACAGAGGCTGTGTCCCGCTCAGAAGGTTTTGGTATGGCCTCACTGGCAGAGGCAGTCAGGCAGCAGAGTGGCGTGGGTGTGGGACGTCCCCAGGGGATGTCTCGTCCTAGCAGGAATTCCATCCATGCCGAATGCGTTTCACATTTCCAAGCGGTGAATTTGGGTGCTCAAGGGTCTGTTCACCCTGAGTTTGACTGTGGGAATGGTCAAGAGTTGCTCGTCTACCCAGGTTACCGTCCACCTGGTTTGCTTGTCCAGTTGGCACTGGCTGGCACTTTGGCCCAATCAATCAGGCTAATATCCGAGCCAGTGTCTACAGTAGTTGGTAGGTGCACTGGTGGGCTAGAGCCACCCAGAGGGGCCACTGAGACGGACTGTGTCCAGACCCGCTCAGGGTGAGACCTCTCTGGCGGCACAGCCATGGGGGATGTAGCGCTAATCAGGTTGATGTGCCGGGGATAGGGCACATGTTTCGAGCAGCCAGGATATTCAGAAGAAGAGTGCTCTGGAGCTCCTCAGTCTCAGCAGGGTCCCCTGGGATGGGATGATCTCCCGGCAGTGACAATCTGCTGGGAAGGTGGTGCAGAGGTAGAAGGAGTGGAGGAGTGGTGGTTATTGGTAGGCTGCTGTTGGTTGTTGTCCACCTTAAAATGGCAATTAGGCTTACATGACCGCACATTCTTGCAGATGGTGCAAGATTAGGTTTGCTAGGTGGAAATTCCTTGGGCGAGTTGAGCCTTAGAGGTATCTGTGTGGAAATTACGTGGCATTGGAACTTGCTGTGGGAGACACTGAAATTTAACCAGACATCACAATTGGCAGGCTTCCCTGAGAGTGGGTGGTATTATTTATCATGATGAGATACACAGCCAGAGGCCCAGGCACACACTGGAAAAGATCCTCCAGCATGGTCCTGCTGAGTAAGTCCTGTAAGTCGTGCATTTCAGGAGTTCAACCAGTGGGTCCCAGCCTGAGTCTTGTGACCGGCCCATTCTGTCCAGGACCAGCTGAAATTTCTTGGCAATTTTTTGGAACCATTTGTCTCCACTTCTCAGGGGTTATTTTGTATGCCTTGGCTAATTTCACCTCACGGACTTCATGGCCATGACTCTGCTCCTAGTAATTTCAGCGGAGGGTTGTCTTAATTTCCTTCCAGGTGTTTGGTCAGCATTAAAGGCCCTCCCGGCCTCAGTGGTGTTGAAAGTTATCGAAGAGCACCTCGATCTCTTCTAGACAAATTCCAGCTCTTCCTTAGTCCAATTTGGGAACTAAGGCATCATTGGCTTGATAGTGGAGCATTTAAGGCAGCAAGTGTGGGGCTAGAGGCATTGTTGGGATGCTAGATCAGCATTTTCCCTCTTCTCTCTCTAAATCGAGCTCCTTTGTCCTGAGAGCCATTTGCTTTCAACGAGAGGGCTAATTCTCTTGCTGTCTTGGCCTCTTTGTACCTCCTCTGATCTTCTCGTTCTTCTCATTCCACCTGTAGTATTTCATCCAGCTGGTCATTCATCCACTGGGCGAATTCCTGTCCAGTGAACCCTGCGTCCTTGCCCATGTTCATGAGGGCTTGACGCTGTTCTAGAGACATGGTCATGATTTAGGAGGAGGACTAGGTGAAATGGTTTGTGATGATGTGGAAGCGTCCCATAATTTGGTGGCACTTCAGTGGGGTGGCAACCTTTCAATAAGGTGGCACTGTGGTTAAGTGTGCCATTATTTTGATTGGGTGGAATACTGTGGTGGTGTACTCTGTGATATTCAATACTTAAAGGTAAGTGCAATCAAATGGCACTTGAAGGGTGGCACTCTGCTTGAGGCAGAAGGTAACGGGGAGTAAGAGGGAAAGAAGTAACCAAACTGCCAGCAGAAGTTCCACAAGTGGGAAGTAAGAGGAGAGAAGAAAGGTAAGTGCTTCAGTAGTTTCTTGGCTGGCAGTGCCTCAGATTAGTAGCACTATGGAAACGAAAACTCTTAAATAAGGCGTGCACTCATGGGTGGCTAGTCCTAAGAACTAGTGGTTGCTTCCTGACATGAGGAAAGGGAAGTTATGGGGTTTGCATACAATATGCGATTTGGTGCCTGCGACATATGCAAGGCTCGGATAATGAGTTCCCACTCGTCGGGCAATAAGTTGATAATTTTATGGTCGTAATGTTAAATTCAGTGATATATGAAATTTATATGGGCTGAAGCACTAAATGTGAAAAAACAGTATTGATATTATTCATTGAAATAATTGCACTTTGAAGTTTGTATCATTTATTAAATAATAAAAAAGTGATAATGAAAAAATCTTAAGAAGTTTCAAGATTGGGTAAAATTAAAAGAAAATTCTTTGTATTTATTTTTACAATTGTTGGTTTATTTTCCAATTCATTGCTTAATGTTATTGTCCCCTTTGTTATAAAATATAAATCTCTCAGAAGTTCCTCTCTCTCTCTCTCTCTCTGAGCGTAGTGGTTTGGTTATGGAACGTTCTCGTTATGAGTTAAATTACTCTTGAATTAAGATGAATTATGTTTGCAAAAAATTACACTAAGTTACTTTTTTCTAAAATGAACTTTTGGTATTTATGTAATTTTAACTGATTCGCTCTCAAAGCCATGACAAGTAATTTTCAAGAAAGATTTCACAATTATTTCAAAGATATTCAAGTCTTTTGAATTTTACAGTTAAGGTTAAAAATAGCTAGTGATGAAATAAGACAGTGTAATAAAATCTGGGGTGAGTTGGTGGATGGAACAGCTGATCTCGCCTCGCCTCGTGTGCTTTGTCACGTAAGTTTTAAAGGTTGGGGAAGTGGAATTTCAGAAAAAAAGACATTTTTGGCTGAAGACGGGGTTTTGAATGCAAAATAAATTATTTAATTTAACCATCAGCAATACCTTTATTTTTACTGAATTTCACGCAAGGGTTGTTAAATAACTACGCTTGGAATGTTCTTCTTGTTACTACACTGGAAACGATTCGTGCATGCACCAACTTGAACTGAACGTCTGCTACTCGCTCATCAGCGTCGTGATGCATGAAACTGCTACACGTGTTTTAACTATCGTAAATTCAAAGTCCCATATCACAGACAGAGAAATTGTACACTTTCTCTGCTGTAACTATTCTTGAATAAAACTTCTAGCTAACTGTTATATATATATAATATATGCGATAATTCCCTAGTAAACACTTCCTAACTCCTATACTCATTCATCTGGCAACATAACACAACTTTCCCTACACTTGTAAGTTAAGGACGATGGTGTAAAGGGTTGTGGGCTGCTGCTCTTTCCTTTGCTAATTAAAACTTTATGTGCTTTTGCCTGTGTTATGAATAATTCTAATTTAAAAAGATTTGTTGCATTTTTTACTCTTCCTCTTAGAAAATAATAATATCACTTTCGTATTTATCCCTACATATCCTTAATATTACAGGATTTAATGATAACAGCCTTTACCTTAATACGCTTGCTCTAGTCATTCTGTATTGCCTTTTGTGAAATAATGAAATTAATTGACTTAATTGGATGATTTCCTGGTTCACTTCGTTCCTAGTCTTTAGCGAATAGCGAGAATAATTTGATAAACTAATCCAAGTAGATTCTAAAATGGTTTATTTGCGATTAATTATGTACTTTCTCTTTGGAAGAATTAAGAGGGTTTTTTTTTTTTACAACCAGAGGGGACAAAGGAGAACACCAGGATGTAATATCAAAATGGGCATAAATTTAAGATTTTTACCTTATTTAACCAACTGGTATTAATGGGTGTAAGCTCACCATGGGAAATGAATAAAGGGTTATGTTACAGTGAATTTATTTACACAAGAAGAAATCAAACAAAACTGGAAATGGGGGTCCAGCAGGCAATCAAAATTAAAGAACATGGAAATTATGAGGACGTGAATGGCACGTCTCAAATTGGAAAGCGTGATATATTTGAATTACCTGTTTAGCAAAGTTTAACAGAGCAAAAAGATCAGAATAATGCTTTTGGAGAGTTCAGGAATTTTCACTAGGCATATCAGAAATACAGGGCATGTCATTAACTGGAAGTAAAGCCAGGATTATGGTTTTAATATAAATATAGCTGATATAACCTATTCATTATAAGAAAGATGCTGGAATCTGCTATATAAATCAATCAAACCAACATTATTGAACCTGTCACTAAATATATTGGAAATCGGACGCCATATACACCTTGGTTATAGATTGGTTTAGCAAGGGAGCTTTGTTTATAGAATCAAATTGAACTTGGAGATATAAAAAAGAAGATGACCAAGAAACGCGACCGCCAGATCCATTGCCATGTTTTTTGGAGCTGTTGAGGCCCAAAAATGGGATTAGGTAGTGGTAGAGGTCATTCTCCTCCTGGTTCTTGATGGAAATGCCACGCTCCATAGCTTGTTTTCATCAGAGGCTTCAATCGATCTGCAAAAGCACACCTTCAAATGTTTTTGAAAATATATACCATTGTAAGGCTAAGTTTCCACCTGTCCATATTCGCCTGTAAATAGTGAACATTTGCGGCACAGAAACAAGTGCCGAAATATATGGTTTCAACATTTAAATAAAGTGCATTCTTTTTCAAAACATTTTAACTTCTTATTTTCATATTAGCACTGTAAGTATTAAAGAAAAGACATTTATATAAAAAAAAAAATTAAATATATATCTATATATGACAATTGGTATAAATATGTAATAAATTATAAATAAATAAATAAAAATATATATATATATATATATATATATATATATATATATATATATATATATATATATATATATATATATATATAAATTATATATATATAAATAAAAAAATATATATATATATATATCGCTCCTTTTACAGAAGAGTGACACAACTCCAAAAATGGGGCTTTTGAGTTATTGATACCAGCAGATAGCCTGTCCATTGCTCCATTTGTGGTAAAAATTTCATATCTCTTTCTGTAATACTAACGGCTAGAGGGCATGAAATGTCACTATTACCACAGAGCACTTCTTTATAATCCTTGGTGTAAACACCGGCATAAACCAATTACTCTCTGGACGTTTTCGACGAAGCATCGGTTATGTTTCATGAAGACTGACCTATTTCTCTTACTGTCAATGTTCAAGAGAAAGTAAGTTTTCTTGTTGAACATTTAATTTGCAGCAATAAAGCATTGTTTTGATTTAATGCTGTCTTCATGCATAACGTAAATAATTTCTTGTAAAGATTATTCTAATTGTGACATTCTTGCAGCAAAGATAATGAAACATAAAAATGTTATTTTGTGTTATGTCATTATTACAACCAACCATTAGTCTATTCCAAATAAGGAAGATTCAGCTAAATCAAAATATGACTCTTTAGAAGTTAAATACTTTTGTATTGTATGTTTCTTTGAATCTCATTTTGGAATGTGTCGTTCTTTTCACACGCCATACCTATTGAAGCTTTTGATTTTTGTCCTTTAATGCACATACATTATCACATCAGTGTTTTCTAACCACGTTTTACAGGTCAGTATGAATAGCCGAGGGAAGAAATTAGTTAACTTTGCATTGCTTAAACAAAAGAACATACAGACTTATCAAGAAAGGGATAAAAATGCAAGAAAAAGGTAAAAGATTTCATTTTTATTTATATAAAAACTTTTTTAACTAAAATATTTAAAAATGAAATTAAATAATAAAGTCAAGAGATGCTCTATTGCATTATTTGCTATGGAATAACTGTAGACATAGACTTGCAGTGAAATAATTTGCAAACTGTTACCCGTCTTTATTTAATTTTTATTTATTTTTTTTTATTTATTATTTTTTTTTGCTCGTGCTTCATTTTCTCATAATACTTTCCCCCTTCAACTCCATGAACATTTAATTATGAAATTTTCATCTGTGTTATAGAGATGATTTTTTTTGCTGATATTTTTGTTTGCTTGTAAGTAGGCCTATATAAGTTGTTTTGTGTTTGAGTGTTAATAACTGTGGTTTCTGTCTTGATGTTAAGAAAAAAGATATTACATCTCAATGATTATTGTCCTTTTGGATATGTATGTATGTATGCATGCATGTATGTATGTACTCCCACACAACTGTATATTATCCTTTTTATACACAAGTGACATTTTAGACATCGTAGGCATTTTTCACCTCATCTTTTACTTTTGACCTCCAAAAAGTACATTGGTTGTGTCAATATTTTCTTAAGAACAAAGTTACACATTTCCGAGTTAAAAAAAATAGCTTTTGTAAAATGTAGCCCTCATTTTTTTAGGAGAAACCTCAAATGTCACCCAATGTGAAGAGGCACAAGTGATACAGTCTTCATCATCGTGCAGCGATTGTTCACCATCAAGTGATTCTTCGTCAAGCAGCAAGTCCTCTTCAACCAGCAATTCCTCATCAGATACCGATTCCTCACAGGATTTAGATTCAGATGATTCTGTCATTGACAAAAGCTATGTACCAAATTATGATGAAGATACTGATGATGATGGTAATGTTAGTAAAGATGATCGACTTCAGAGACCTAATCAAGATTGTTCGAGAGATAGCGATATTCTGGTTCCACCTTTGTTAGAATCCAGTATTGCTGATGCACTAATATTAGTCAGTCCTGCAAAGAAAGGTATCAAAAGAAAGAAATGCCCAGAAAAATAGAAAAGAAATGTTCAGAAACAGCTGAGGAATGCAGGTAAGATGTATGAAAAGTACACAAAAGGAAACCATGTGGCGAAAAATGCAGATTAAAATGTTCTCAGAACATTACTGAAGAAGAGAGAAACAATATATTCACTGCATATTGGGATTTGGGCGATATAAGAAAACAAAGACAATTCATTGCAAATTCTATGAAAGTTGTTGAACCATCCTACAGATATATTCGAATGGGAGGCAACCGACCACCAAGAAGACTTAATAATGCTTTTTATTTTTACACTGACGATAAAAATATTAGAGTGTGCAAGCTGTTCTTCAAGAACACGTTAGACATAAATGATCGCCCTATCCGAACAGCTTTGGAGAAAAAAAATAAAGTTGCCGGCGTTCTTATTGAATCTGATCTTAGAGGCAAGCATGGTAAACATGCCACAGTCGATGAAAGAAAGCTAAAATCGACTCTATTCCTATTCCAAGAATAGAAAGTCATTGCACAAGATCAAAATCTTCAAGGACATACATTGATGGGAGCAAAACAATTGCTGATATTCACAATGACTAAGTAGCTAAATGCAAAGAAGAAAAACTGCCATTTGGAAAGTATACTCTTTTTTATAGAATATTTAAACAAGAATATAACATATCTTTTTTCATTCCTA
>NC_089796.1:38261663-38361663 GCF_040412425.1 Macrobrachium rosenbergii | reverse complement strand
CGAATCTTTGTGCCTCTCTTCGTTGTTGGATATGGCATGTCTCTTATAGCTGATATGTTCGCGTCTTTTGGCATGAGTTTTCCATTTCCTACTATGTGTCCTAAGTATGTGATTTCGGCTGCTCCAAAGTGACACTTTTTAAGTTAACAACCAACTTTGCCATTTTGAGAGCAGCTAAAACTTTCTCCATGATCTTAAGATGTTCTTCCCAAGTATTGACAAATGTAACAGTTTTCGATGCCTGTGAGAACTTGATTCATTAATCGCTGAGAACAGCTATGGGCATTTTTCAGCCCGAAAGGCATTACTTTACACTGGGAAAACCCATCTGGCTGTCAACTTGCGTGCTACCTCCGCTAGGGGTACTTGCCAATATCCTTTCCCTAAATCAATATTAGTGAGAAAGGGCATGGTTCCTAGCCGATCTAAGCATACTTCAATGTGTGGGAGAGGATACGTATTAGGTTAACGTAAATTTTTCCCTTTGTTTTTGGTTTTAAGTAAATTTAGATCAGCCTTGTTTCCTTTTAGTTTTAAGTATTATTCTTAAGGAATGCCAGTGCTTGGTAAAAATTAAGTGTAAGATGATTTTCAAGTATTTCTTTAAAGTTTTGACACCTCCTCCCTGCTTGTTTACATTTATTAACTATCGTGTTTATGATTGTTCTGTTTTATTTTTCAGGTGCCGTTGGATGCTCGTGGTTAAGGTTTGGCCGTGAACACCATGGCCCAATCAGTGCGGGCTTAACTTCTCCCTTGATTATTACTCAGCTGGCACCTTTTGGAAAATTATCTTAGCATCTTCGAAATAATTTTGGATTTACGTTGTTCTTTGCGGGTGCTCTCCTGTCACCTGCGATGTGAGTTTCCTACTCTATGTGGCTTGCAGATACTTCTGTCACTTGCGATGTGTTACCTGTCATTACCCTGGTGAGGAAGATTTTCCCAGGGCACTGATGGCGTCGCTGTTCTCTGTCATCAACAGGAGTTGAATTGACACATATTTATTTCTGCCAGGACACCTTTAAAGCTGCTATTGGGAGCAAGTTTGCTCGTGAGGAGGCCTGTAGGGTGGCCATACCCAGGTAGGAGTATTGTCTCTATTTTGTCGGGCAGGACCGCCTTAGACACTTTCATTTGACCTGGTGTGTGTGACCTCTCTTGGCAGCAGAGGTAGCATTTGGGTCACGGCCTTCATATTGCTTCATTTTTTCTCTTAATGTGAGATTATTGTTTAGATATTAATATATATATTTTCATTTAATATGTCTAGCTGTTTTTATGTTGTGATGTTGGTGTCCACTGACAATTAAATTATATTGTAGTGTAAAGATTCATTGGTGTTCAGTTTTATGGTGATAAGTAGGAGATTAAGTGTTTTCTTGCTGATTATTCTCTGCCTTCCTTCGCTTACTTTTAGCTTTAGGTTATTGTGTTCTGGTCTGGCCAGTAAAAGTGTTGGATCCAACCGAGTATTTGTTAATTTTCTTTACTTTGTTAGGGCTTAGATTTATTAGCTATAGGTAATCCTACGGGATTTGTAAAGGACTGGTATTTGTCCTTTTTTGTAGTCTTTAAGCTATTTTCAAAGACTCAAGGTTGATTTAAATATGTCGTTTCTTTAAGTAATAAATATTGTTAAGTTTTCTCAAGTGTTTATTGTTTCGGCTGACACTTTTGCTCTGAGTTACCTAATACACTGACTACAATCTAAAGTGTGTATTAAAGACCTGCACCACAACCCAAAAGAGGTTGTAGCAATACGGCTCTGGTTTGGCGACTTTGTTGAGTTTTCTGAAGTCAATGCAAAGCTGATCTCCTCTGCCTTCTTTAGGTACTACTATGACTGGTGAGAACCAAGGGTTCTGGCCCTTGTCAATCAATCCCAATTCCAATTGCAGGTCAATCTGTTTTTTAATTCTTTCTGCCTTCTGCAGATTTACCCTGTAGTATCCCTAAGGTATAGGTCTGGTATTCTCTTCTAGTTCTGTCATGTGTTGTAAGACGTCCGTACATCCCAGATGGTCTCGGGTTACTTCAGGATATTTTAGCAACAGATTTCTTATGTTTTTGCGTTTTTCGTTGTCAAGACCCGGGGTGATACACTGCAGTTGGGTTATCACCCCAGAGTTAGTTGTAGGGGTGGGTGTCACAGTAATGTTACTCACTACGGCACTCAGGACTGGGTTTGAGTTGTTTGTCTCCTCCTCCTTCCCCTTCCTCATTTTGTATGGCTTGAGCAAGTTGACATCCAGCCATTTTGCTCTTCTTTTTCCACAGTTGGCCAAATAATTCAATATTCCCTTTTTCCCGAGTGTCCTATGGGGCCCAGTAAACTGAGTTTCTAGGGGGCATGTGGCCCCAGTCTGTAAGACCAAAACTTCATCACCCACCACAAAGCTTCTTGTAGTGGCTTCTTTGTCAAATCATAGTCTGGCTCATTCTTGCACGGCCGCCTCCGTTGCTTGCACCACTGCCCATGCAGCCCACAGCTTATTTTGTATTTCTGGGAGTTCTTTCACCCATCCTGCTTTACTTGGTTCTGCCCAAGCTTCATGCAGTATGTCTGTAGGCCCTCTCATCGAGTGGGCGCACAGCAGTTAAAGGGGTTATACCCTGTGGTTTCTGATGGGTTGTGAGGAGAGCGAACAGGGCGTAAGGTAGATTGTCTTCCCATGTGCCCCCACTTTTGTGTTGGAGTTTCTCATGCCCTTCCTCAGTTACTTATCAGTAGGGCAAATAATTTTTTAGTCTATAAATCAGTTGGGAGTTTGGTTTGGTTATATACTACAATATATATATATATATATATATATATATATATATATATATATATATATATATATATATATATATATATATATATATATATATATATATATATATATATATATCCATACACACACACACACACACACACACACACATATATATATATATATATATATATATATATATATATATATATATATATATATATATATATATATATATATATATATGTTACAACCTGAAAACAGATTCAATATTCCGTATAGAAATATTTACGTAACGTGTCTTGCGACCTAATTTCGGAGGACATATGGTAATTTGACCCTTATTCCCCCCAACTCTCAGCCCACACAGACCTCCCCCTGACACTCACTCGCACTTTTCCCCTCTCAGCGAATCTCTCGCAGCGTTCGCTTCACGCATTCCCTCTCTCTCTCTCTCTCTCTCACACATTAAAGAAATGAAATGAATCATCTAAAGAAACACAATCTTTCCTACAAAAATAGATTTATTATTTAAAGCAACCCAATAAGTAATGAATAAACAAAGCAAAGATTAAACTGCATAATGAATGAGTTATCAAGTCAAAATAATCTAACTCTGATTAAAAAGTCTTACGACGGCTAAAAGCCTTTAAACTCAAAAACTCTCACATACACCATCTTATACATTATAAGTCTAGTCTCAAAAGTCTACCACATGAGAAATTTAGACATTGCAAGGTTTGCATCTGTCTCTCTATAATCACACCACCATGATAACATCATGTCATTCCCACAAAGTCATCACCACCACAATGTTCTCACCACAGAAATCTGTCGAAAGAATTAAGCACAAATAATAATCTCCCAAAAATATGCAAGTGCAAAACATAATAATGAAAAGTCTAAAATGCATGAGTAAATACTGGTAAATAGAACACAATAAAATAGAATATTGAAATGGTAAAAGGTTATGTTGAACTTTCCACACAAGTTCAAAAATGTCTTGAAACATGGTAAAAAACATAAGTTCACAATTCACACAGAAAAACGAAGAGTCTGAACTTTACCTTATTCTGCCAGTTCTAAGAGATTGCAATACTCAAAGCTAATGAACGATCGGACTTATTTTTGGGCGGAATTAGACACAAAATCAAGATTTTCTAACGTACAAACTTATGTACCCACATACCAACTCGGTCATATGACTTGCATACCAGAGCCAATATCGTGTGTTCATCAAGTTAACAGCTGAGGTAACCAACTATTTGCTGAATGCAACGATTTGCAACTGTCTGTCTTGACCCACTACCATCTTACAGCTATTTCTCTTCCATCACACCATATAACACAGTAATGTTAAAACGCCATATTTATTTTTTTATAATATATATATATATATATATATATATATATATATATATATATATATATATATATATATATATATATATATATATATATATATATATGTGTGTGTGTGTGTGTGTGTGTGTGTGTGTGTGTGTGTGTGTGTGTGTATGTGTGTGTGTGTGTTAATGGCCAAACTAATTACGTCAATGACATGTCACTCAGATGATGCCGTTACTAGAGCCACCGCCCCCGCAAAAAAATTAGTTATAACATAATGAAAAGCCCAATTTGACATTAAAATAGCAATAAAAAGATGATAACACTTACGTACGTCTCAGCATGTGAATTCTCTCATCAAAGAAAGGGAGAGGGAGGGTGAAAAAGAATGACATACTCTCATGTATTTTCGTGTTTTAACACACACAAGCGGCCAAGATACCGCAATTACTTTACACTATATATTCCACATATGCCTAAACACTACCCAATATGAATTAACGCCCTTTGAGTCTCGAGATGCATTCCTAACATGCGCAGAGACTTAGCGCCCGAGAAAAAGACTGACTTGCCAAGTCTCGCTCGACAACAACGTCCTAAGCTGAAACGGTTACTTATCAAAATCTATTCTGAGATGCCAATACTAGCATTACTAAAATATGTCTCTTCGGAAGCGTATCCCTAACTATCTATTTATCTATCTATGTCTAACACATGATGCCAACCACTGTTAACGGCCCGGGTTCGAGAGCCATCTTTTTATTGATGTATCTGTTTTAAGAACAGAATTAAACATCTCACTTTTCTTGAGATGTCTGTGGTAGTTGTGACTCTTTCCTTGGGTCAGCAGATCCCTTCTCCTTCATCATAAGACTCTCACTAAACCTATCTTTACATAAAGGCCTAGTGAAATGAGAACCGATATACAAAACTAGACTTTATTGACAAATCTAACAGAAGTGATTCAGCAAAAGCTACGGTCATGAAATGGTGTGATTCACACATAATTAGAGGAGATACTGTTTCACAAGCAAGTAGAATAATAATTTTATGCCAAGCAATACTAGTGATAAACACCCTGGTCATCAAACAAAGTAATAAGGTCAGAAAGACCACAATAAATATCATATCGTATTGTAACAGTAAAATACACCACTTCCAATATTCGTCCCTCCCAGGACGATGTTCGAATTCCTGTAGAAAGAAATACATCATTATATTAAAACCTGAAATCAATGTATATATTCAAGAAAAAAAAAATGCACAAATGGACAATTTCATTATGTAGACATCGTTCGGTTGTACTACTTCTTAACCAGGGTTTTCTTTCTAAAGTCTGGAAAAGATATCAATGTCACTGTGCGGTTTTATATATATATATATATATATATATATATATATATATATATATATATATATATATATATATATGTATATATATATATATATATATATATATATATATATATATATATATATATATATATATATGTGTGTGTATATATGTGTGTGTATATGTGTGTGTGTGTGTGTATATGTGTATATATATATATATATATATATATATATATATATATATATATATATATATATATATATATGTGTGTGTGTGTGTGTGTGTGTGTGTGTGTGTGTGTATATATATATATATATATATATATATATATATATATATATATATATATATATATATATATATATATATATATATATATATATATATATATATATATATATTTATAGTATATATATATATATATATATATATATATATATATATATATATATATATATATATATATATATTTATGTTTTAACTGGACAATCTGGTTTTGAGATAGTTCTATGAGACAGGTAACAACATTTACAGATATATTAGTCTTGTGATTCTGGCCTTGTGCATCCGGTGAAACATAAAACAAGAGAAAAGGGGGAATTTCATATGAGCATAAGGCTCTTACTTCGGAGAGGAAATATTACGTAAACACGTGGGTAAACTAAAAGGAGTATATTTACACAATGACATTAGTACGGGAAGGAGAAATGCAATTATATTGTTGATCCTGAAGGGGATTCCTATGGGATGAATGAAACTGGGGATTCCAGGCACAGTCCGGGAAGATTTCACAATATAGGGTCCCTCTGAAATGAGAGATACACAGATCATACGCCAGTAATGGAAATAGACAAAAGGATAATGAATTTGAAGCTGCACTGAGAGTGCCAATTGGGCCTCGACGAGTTAATAATGGATTAGCACTGAGAGCAGACACTTGAATAGCACAGGTGTAATTGAACAAAAGATTCTGTGATTACTGGCACTCAAATTAAGTAAATTCTACGAGGACATAACGTGACTGAATGGACATCTTTACAGAGCACTTTACCATAGGAGAGAAGTGGTTCCAGCGAAGAAAGCGGCATGTGGTTGACTCCCGATTCACAAGGGCGAAGGCATTGATCTTCCACGTGGTAGGATGTAGGGGCGCCGACGGCGCGGGCAACATGTGGGTGACTTCACAAAGCGCCAGGTTAGGGAGTGGGTGGCCCTCGTGTTAGGATTGGGCCAGCAGTGAAGGTAACACGTGGTTGGCGGTCAAAGGGCACAAAGGTAAAAGTATACTTTGAGGGGCCACGTGGTTAGATGGAAAGGATGAGCTAAGGGCGTCGTTCAGCCAGGGGCATGGTCCTCCGCGTAGGGGTGGTGGTGAGTGTGTTTGTCATGTCTTTATGCCATATTGCCCCGCGAGTCTCTGAGAGCGGGCCCTTGTTCGTCTGTCCTTTTATGCCATCTGCTGGGGTCAGGGGGCAAGTTCTTCGATAGGGAGTTGAGTCATTTCAGCTGTTCCCACGGCTAGGTGGGGGGGTTGCCTGGAAAGAGTCGGCCAGACAGATTCACTCTTGCCTCGAAGAAGGAATTAGCTACTTAACAGGAGTGGCCCACAACCTACTTAATCCCTTGCCATCCTGACCGTGGTAACCAATTGTCTAGCTCAGGCTGATAGGTAGGCACGCATGTCGATAGACAGATATGTCTATCGATAGATCGACAGACAGGAAACGAAAAGGGAGCAATTTGCTAGCAAATTCTTGCTAATTATAATAGCTCCCCACACAAGATGACATACGCACCTTCACTCGAGTGCGAATGTCGATTTAAGCAAGAAATGAGTGAAAAATGCTTTACGTTATTCTACATGCTGCCTTGCAATGAGCTTTACTTTGAAGGATTTATGAAACTCTGCAGCATTACTGTTAATAACATACTGGAACAAATTACTCTAACTGCCGAGTATATTGTGGAACAGGACATAAGGTAATTTTCAACACTTGCAAAAGAGTAATTACTGTGGATTTGGTTACAAAGTGATAAATTTATAAAGTTACTCGATCAATGTGAGTTATTTAGGATTATAAGGCCACGATATATGCGGCTGTTGCAAACAAATGAAAAGAAAGGTTGATGATAAAGAATTAGAATACCTGGTTACTTAATTCTAGATATACCCTAAATGCATGCGGTTAGTTTGCCTTTTAAGCGGCGTTGAAATGACGAAATACACTTCGGTTTAATTGACATCATGATTTACGTCGTTTGGTAGACCCGTGCCAGACTTGGCACCGATTCTCATGGCATTCTTATAACACTTATAATAAGCACCTGAAAGGGCATGGTCAAGGGGAGGTAAAATTATTTTGGCTTAAGACTTATTTAGTCACTTTAAGGGTTCGCCATTTTTACTCTATGATGGGGACTTTGCTCCTTCAGGCTTTTAGGATAAGCAGGCAATGGAAGGAGGTGGGGGGTGGAATAAAGTTCCTGATATTACAAGAAGGCAAGGGGACGTACCTCTGCCTTCTGGATAGCAGGCCACGCTTCTTGTATTACAAAGGTGGTAGGGACTTTATAAGTGCCTTGTGGCACTCATCTACGTGCATGAGGTATAACATTTGTGTGTAATTTACACAGTTGGCGAGTCTGGAACTTGCTATTCATTACAAAGGAATAACAAATGAATAAATGGCAGACACAAATTAAGTATTAGTTGTTGTAACCAGATGTTGATCAAGTATGCTAAAATTATATTCCTTAGCCTATGGTAAACAGCTAGGATCATTCTTGGCCCACGACGGCCACAAGGTAACCAGAGGGCGCGACCCCTCTGGCAGGATCATTTTGCCAGAATCTGCAATAATGGCACCGTGCCAAGTTGGCCCTTATGTAATAATAACTAATGGCGATGGCATATCGTAGTTTTAAATGCATCTTGCTGCGGTAGGCATGAATGGGGAGTCATAGGGCTTATAGTGTTAGCATATCTGTCAATGGCACTCTGCATGGGCAGAAGTGATCAAGGTAAAATGAGGGCCTGGGTAAGGCATAAAATAAATGTGATTGATAATTATAAGTAAGGAAGAGAAATGTTTGAGGAAGAATACAGGACATAGTTATAAGAAAATAGAATAGTGAAGGACCCTGACATCCTCTTCTGGATTGAGGTGCCAAAATCTTCGTAGGATAAAGGGATGGCACTGTGCCAGGTTGGCATGGGTGCCAGGAGAGTTTGGGAGCTCTCTTGAAGCTACCTGGAATTATCAATGCCCGTGGTATTTTCCCCATGGACCCTTCTTACTTTGATGGTTTGTTTGGCCGAGGAATGGGTGGAAACGAGTCCGGGGAGGGCATTGGAGTGCCACCTATGTCGGCTTCCTTGATGGCTGGTGCAGGGGCCTTCTTTGCAAGCTCTGTCACAGTCTGTCGCAATTCCTTGAGTTCATCGGCCATTTGAAACATGGCAGAATCCTTACTCACTGCTGTGTCTGCGGAGGACTGAGAAAGAGAGGAAGAGGTCGCGGGGTGTGAGGGGCTCCCAGGTAGGAATGACCGGCTCAGGCACAGGTTACGAGGCCGCACCTTTAGGTGAGCTTCCTCTGTGGTTGGCAGGGTCCGTCTCCCTTACCAGCACTGGTAGCGGAGCCAAGCTGGGAGAAGAGAGGGGGTCCTTATTAGGATCTCTTGAATGGAGACCTGGGGCATGCTCTGGTGCTGGCACTAAGGCAGGGGCAGGCACTATTATTTGCTTTGGAATTTGCTCATCGTTTGTGACGGACGGAGCTTGGCATGGCTCAGTGCATGCAAGTGACACTGGCAGAGATTTGGAATCGATTTTGGAATCTCCTGGAGGGAGATATGATTGGGGCCCTGGCACTGGCAGTGATTGCGGTAACTTAAATGGGGACTGGGAGTCCTGTCCCAGGAGGATGTCATAACCTCCGGGAATATAGCTTGCTACTGCAAGGTTGCAAATTTTAGATTTATGAGGTCTTGTGACTCTCAATTGAACAGTAGGGAGTATCATTTTAAATTCATTGATACCCTCAATTGTGACAAGTTTGCGTCGGTTAATGATAGCTCCATAGGGAACTTTGTCTTTCCTTATGAGGGAAATTTGCACACCAGAGTCATCAAATGCCTTGACCTGGCATGCGAGTTAGCTACCTCAAGGAGGTGCCACATATATGGGACCCTCGGCTGGAGGGCCTAAGGACTCTGGATTCGTAACTGCCAGGGCGACGCCAGGAGTACTGGACTTATTATTTCTAGGGCATTTTGCCCATGAGGGAGAGTGGCCATAAACCTTGCACACTGTGCAAAAGGTTTGGCTGAAATCTCTTTGCACTGCCCCTATGGAGCGCACAGGTGAGTTATTGGATGATTTTCCGGGAGAAAGAGGCGCTGCTGGTTTATTTTGGCATTGCTCTTTGGAATGCCCGATCTTCCTACAAAATCTGCATACAGCGGGTTTCTGTGACTGCCCATTCTTTGGCGGAGGGGCACCTGAAAGGCAGGCAGGTAGATAAATTCTGCGCCGCAGGGAGCTTTCCTGGGGGTGATGGGTATCCCAGGAGTCGGCGATGCGACAGCATTCCGCCAATGTTGTAGGCTCCTCCCCTATGTGCGTGGCGAGGGCAGGAGGTGAGTAGAGCAAGAAATGCTCTATTTTCATTTGCTCTATGGAGTCTGCAAGGGTCTTGACTCCCACGGACTCGAACAGCTTCGCATGGGCGAGCTGCGACTGGTAGGCCCAATCTGCCCAAGTTTGGCTGACTTCCTTGACTTGCCCTCTCCAGCGCCTCCTCCAGCATTCAGGGGTTATCTCTTTACACCTTGGTAATGGTTTGGTGCACGACGTCCCAGTCTTCTTGGTCGGCTGCAGCTAGGGCGCTGTAGGCAATCAGTGCCTTCCCGCCGAGGAATTTAGTTAGTACTAGGGAGAGTTCAGCTGGGGAGAGGGTGCAACATTCCAGGACCTTCTCGGCTCTGTCGAGCCATACTTCCGGTTCATCTTCGGTCCACTTGGGCATAAACGAGTGGGCCTGGCTGAGGGTGCTCATCCCAGCGTGTAGGAAGGAGTTGTCCAGGTATAATAAATGCACAGAAATTTTTAACAGAGTGGCGGTCGGTGACTTTACGGTATGAAGGTTTTTCAAAACTTTTAGGAATTGGAGTTCTTTGGTCACCAAAGGTACCGACAAAACGGGTTTGGTTGGGGACGATGATTAGCAAATGATTGGTCTCCCAAGGTACCAACAAAACGGGCTGACTTGGGGACGAGATTTGAATATATAGGCCTCCTGATTTACCAACAAAGCGGGCTTATTAGGGGGACGATATTTAGCACATGATTGGTCTCCCAAGGTACCGACAAACGGGCGGACTTGGGGACGAGATTGGAATACATAGGTCTCCCGATTTACCGAAGAAGCGGGCTGGTTGGGGGGACGATGATTAACAATTGATTGGTCTCCCAAGGTCCCAACAAAATGGGCTGACTTGGGGGCAAGATTGGAAATGGATTGGTCTCACCAAATTACCGATGAGGCGAGCTGATTAGGGACTGGATTGGGAATGGATTGGTCTCACCAAGTTACCGACGAGGCGAGCTGATTGGGGACTGGATTGGAAATGGACTCGTCTCAGCAAATTACCGACGAGGAGAACTGATTGGGGACTGGATTGGAAACAACTTGGTCTCCCAAATTACCGACGAGGCGGGCTGATTGGGGACTGGATTGGAAATGGATTCGTCTCACCAAATTACCGACGAGGCGGGCTGATTGGGGACTGGATTGGAAATAACTTGGTCTCCCAAATTACCAATGAGGCGTGCTGATTGGGGACTGGATTGGAAATGGATTGGTCTCACCAAATTACCGATGAGGCGGGCTGATTGGGGACTGGATTGGAAATAACTTGGTCTCCAAAATTACCGGCGAGGTGGTCTGATTGGGAACTGTATTGGAATATATTGGCTCCCTAGGAGAATTCCCGCACAGACGATGTCTGATTAGCAAGAGCACAAGTTTTCACATTTGGGGACTTACGGGAGAAGTTTCCTTTTGTAAGCAAAGAATATTGAAATGATAAAGGACCCAAATTCAATGAGAGTAGACAACACACACACACACACACAAAAGAAAAAACCAAACAAACAAACAAAGTGAAAAAATTTTGCTGGAACCAGCCTGAGGTAAAACACAGGAAAATTAAACAAACAAATCCTAGCAATGAATGAATGACTAGACGCTGGGGTAGGGGTGAGTAAGGGTCACCCCGATGTGTGCTATATTTAGAAACTGGGTGGGGTGGTATGGGTTCCACCTTAGCGACGAAGGAATGGGGAATGTTTGTAAACACAGACTGGAGTTTCCCCGAATGCGAATTGTGGGAGAAAAAATTTGGGAAATGAAATCAATTTTGCGCTTGCCTACCACTCAGTCTGTTTGCCCTATCTGTCTTCGCTATACAAGAGAGAGAGAGAAGATCAGCGATGCAAGCTGACTTTTGTCCCATGTGGGGGAATGCGAATACGCGCCTAACTAGATTTTGCGATCACGAAATGGGTTTGATTTTCAAGGAGAAACTATGGCACTATTCCTCGAAATTGTTAATACCTAAATATCTTATCATGAAGGTCATGCAAGCAGCGTGCAGAGGCTTTAAAAAATCTAAATTTCGGCGGTTCTCCTCTCTCGTTTTTTGGCATGCATCCCTAGTATTATTTTCCCTAGGTTCAGTCATGTCTTTAAAAATCCCTATGCTAAAATAAACAATTTACTTACATGGAATTTCTGGATCTGTGCGCTGGTTTTACACAAAAGGTTCGTAATTGTCTCGTACCCAGCATAGCTTTGCTAATTGCTGATTTGGCAGATGCAAACCCAAACAAAAGCAGAAGAAGGGGGCGGGAGATGCAACCGCTAAAACGAGAATCTAAGGCAAAAGGTCGCCATTTTTGTGTTTTTAGTGGACAACCTGGTTTTGAGATAGTTCTATGAGACAGGTAGCAACATTTACAGATATATTAGCCTCGTGATTCTGACCTTGTGGGTCCAGTGAAACATAAAACAAGAGAAAAGGGGGAATTTCATATGAGCGTAAGGCTCTTACTTCAGAGAGGAAATATTACGTAAACACGTGGGTAAACTGAAAGGAGTATATTTACACAATGACATTAGTATGGGAAGGAGAAATGCAATTAAATTGTTGATCCTGAAGGGAATTCCTATGGGATGAGTGAAACTGGGGATTCCAGGCACAGTCCGGGAAGATTCCACAATATAGGGTCCCTCCGAAATGAGAGATACACGGATCATACGCCAGCAATGGAAATAGACAAAATGATAATGAATTCAAAGCTGCACTGAGGGTGCCAATGGGGCCTCGACAAGTTAATAGTGGATTAGCACTGAGAGCAGACACTTGAATAGCACAGGTGTAATTGAACAAAAGATTCGGTGATTACTGGCACTCAAATTAAGTAAGTTCTACGAGGACATAACGTGACTGAATGGACTTCTTTACAAAGCACTTTACCGTAGGAAAGAAGTGGTTCCAGCGAAGAAGGCAGCACGTGGTTGACTCTAGATTCACAAGGGCGAAGGCATTGATCTTCCACGTGGTAGGATGCAGGGGCGCCGACGGCGCGGGCAACACGTGGGTGACTTCACAAAGCACCAGGTAATGGAGTGGGTGGCCCTCATGTTAGGATCGGGCCAGCAGCGAAGGTAACACGTGGTTGGCAGTCGAAGTGCACAAAAGTAAAAGTATACTTTGAGGGGCCACATGGTTAGATGGAAGGGATGAGCTAAGGGTGTCATTCAGCCAGGGGCATGGTCCTCCGTGTGGGGGTGGTGGTGAGTGTGTTCGTCGTGTCTCTATGCCATATCGTCCTACGAGTCTCTGAGAGCAGGCCCTTGTTCGTCTGTCCTTTTATGCCATCTGCTGGGGGCAGGGGGCAAGTTCTTCGATAGGGAGTTGAGTCATTTCAGCTGTTCCCGCGGCTGGCGGGGGAGATGTTGCCTGCACTCTTGCCTCGAAGAAGGAATTAGCTACTTAACAGGAGTGGCCCACAACCTACTTAATCCCTTGCCATCCTGACCATGCTAACTAATTGTCCAGCTCAGGCTGATAGATAGGTAGGCGTGCATGTCGATAGACAGATATGTCTATTGATAGATCGGCAGACAGGAAACGAAAAGGGAGCAATTTGTTAGTGAATTCTTGCTAATTATAATATAATTCTTGCTATATATTATAATATATATATATATATATATATATATATATATATATATATATATATATATATATATATATATATATATATATATATATATATATATATATATAATCTAATGGTCCCTTTTTGCTAGATATGTATGTGATCGTAATGACCACAGTGCCCTCTTAACTTCTCAATTTTTGGATATGCCTGTCACTACAAAATTTTAGATCCAAAAGCACGAACATTAAGTAATTCTAACCGATATCAGTATAAAAATATGAAGTAATTAAGATGTCCATATCAAGATTTGAACCCGCATTAAGTATATCAGAATTAGATGAGGTTCCGACTAGGTTTCGAATCCTACTACGGACATCAAAATTACTTCATACTCTTGCATTTGGAGCTAAGGCTCTGCAGTGACAAGCATATTAAAAAAATCGAAGAATTCGAGAAGTTAGGATGGCATTGTTGTTATATATATATATATATATATATATATATATATATATATATATATATATATATATATATATATATATATATATATATATATATATATCATGGATTTTGAAAGTATAGGTGTCAGTCATTATCGTTAATGCTCTTGACAATTATATCAAAGTATGCTTGTAACCTTGTGTAATGAGTTATTTATTTCTTATTACTATTCATGAGACTCGGATATGGTTATTTGAAAAAGTTTGGTTACATATTTATTTATATCAAGTTCCAGTTTCTTTAGGACCTATCAGTCATTCTGTTGGACTGGTTGGTTTTTATAGTGTGGGGTTCCGGTTTGCATCTTGCCTCCTTAGGGGTTCATCACTTTTCTCACTATGTGGCCTCTTTATATCAGCACAGTCTCCAGCATGAGTTCTGGAGCTACTTCAGCTTCCAGTTTTTCCAGGTTCCTTTTCAGGGATCTTGGGATCGTGCCTAGTGTTCCTATGATTATGGGTACAATTTCCACTGGCAAATTCCATATCCTTCTTATTTCGATTTTCAGGTCTTGATACTTATCAATTTTTTCTTGTTCTTTCTCATCTACTCTGGTGTTCCATGGTATTGCAATATCAATGAGTGATACTTTCTTCCTGGTTTTGTCAATCTGTGTCAAGTCTGGTCTATTGGCACATATCACCCTATCTGTTCTGACACCATAGTCCCAGAGGGTCTTTGCCTAATCGTTTTCTATCACTCCCTCAGGTTGATGTTTGTACCACTTATTACTGCAAGCTAGCTGGTGTTTCTTGCACAGGCTCAGTGGAGGGCTTTTGCTACTGGTTCTGTGCAAGTGCCAGACATTTGCTTGCTATATACCGGGTGTTTCGAAATTAAAGCCACCCCCCACCCCGGTTTCCACAGAACAAACGGAAAGTTATGACGTTTCCTGCTATAGCCTATCTCCAAGTACATTATTTTAAGTTTCTATTAAGCTATTTTTCATTTTACATTTCTTGTATTTTCAGACTGAGTGACGGAGTTAGATACAGCCATGGCTAACGACTCGGAGGAAATCAGATGGATTGACCGAATCCGGGCTATAACCTTCAGAGAGGTTAGGGATTCTGGTGCATCCTTCATCTCACGTTCCTGGATAGCTAAATACATTAAAAGAGATGAGTCCTTTGTTAAAAGAAACTGGAAAAAAAATCCATATGACTGTCATCGCGAAAAGAGCGAGAATCTGGAAGGCCTGAAGTCCTTTCTTTGCGATTTGCTGAAATCATACCCCTCAAGAATGCAAGCTGTGGTACAGGCAGATGGAGGCCACACAAAATATTAAATACTCAGAGAGAAACTTAAATAAATACCTGTTCGAATTACCTTTTTTTTTTGTCCATATCAATTTTAGTTTATGCTGTAGAGGGTGGGGAGGGGGGCCTCTAATTTCGAAACACCCTGTAGTTTATGGTCTCGTCTTTCATATTGCACTCAATGCATATGGGTGAGATGTTATTTCCATCTATTGTTCTTTGGGCATATCTTGTTCTTAGGGCCTGATCTTGTGCTGCTGTTAGCATTCCTTCTGTTTCCTTCTTGAGTTCTCCCCTCTGTAGCCATTGCCATGTTTCATGGCAATGGCTGGCCAGTTCTTTAGTCTGGCCAGTTCTTTAGTCTGTCATGTACTGTCCATTCATTAGTTTGTTGTGCCATTCCTCTGTTCTGTTTTTCATTCTCCTGTCTCTGTATATTTCTGGGTCTTCGTCTACTTTTATCAGTCCTTCCCATGCACTTCTTAGCCACTCGTTTTCACTGGTTTTCAGATATTGCCCCATGCTCTGCTCTCGATGTTAATGTAGTCCTCTATGTTTAGACCTCTCCCTCCTTCCTTTAGTGTTATGTATAGTCTGTCCGTATTTGGTCTTGGGTGTAGTGCTTTGTGTATTGTCATGTGTTTCCTAGTTTTCTGGTCTATGCTGTGGAGTTCAGCCTTTGCCCACTCCACTACTCCTGTGCTGTACCTGATTACTGGTACTGCCCATGTGTTTATGGCTTTTGTTTTATTTCTGGCGTTGAGTTTTGACTTGAGTATCGTCTTAAGTCTCTGCATATATTCTCTCTTGATCGTGTCCTTCATCTCTTGGTGTTTTATCTCCTCTCCTTCTATTATTCCCAGGTATTTGTATCCTGTCTCATCTATGTGTTTGATGATATTCATGTCTGGTAGCTTTGTCTCTTCAGTACTTGTCACTTTACCTTTTTGTATGTTGACTAGGGCGCATTTTCCTATTCCAAACTCCTTCCTGATGTCCCCGGATACAATTCTTACAGTTTGGATTAGGGTATCTGTTTCCTTGATGCTCTTGCCATACAGCTTGATGTCGTCCCTGAACATCAGATGGTTAATTCTGTTGCCTCCTTTCTTGAGCTGGTACCATGCATCCATCTCCTGCAGTACTTTTGTCATGGGAATCATGGCTACTACGAAGAGTAGTGAGGACAGTGAGTCACCTTGAAAGATCCCTCTCCTGATGTTAACCTCCGCTAGTCTTATCTCAGAGCTTGTAAGTACTGTATTCCGGTGGCGCATTGTATTTTTTAGGAAGGTGATGGTGTTTTCCTCTGCCCCAGATATGTTCAGGCATTCTATTAGCCACGTGTTTGGCATCATGTCGAAGGCTTTCTTGTAGTCAATCCATGCCATGCTTAGACTGGTTCTCCTTCTCTTACTATTCTTCATTATTATTTTGTCTATCAGGAGCTAGTCTTTTGTGCCCCCACACTTACTTCTGCAGCCTTTCTGTTGGTGGGGGATGGTGTTTGTATCCCTTAGGCAGTTGTATAGCCTTCCACTGATGATACCTGTTAGTAACTTCCACATTATTGGTAGGCAGTTACTTGCTATATTTCCCTTATTATTATTATTATTATTATTATTATTATTATTATTATTATTATTATTATTATTATTATTATTATTATTATTATTATTATTGTTGTATATCAGGTCTACAATAATATTCAATGGTATTCTTGTTAATTTTATAAAAAGTTACAAAAGGTTGCAAAAGCTTTCGAACCCTGGCCTGGGTTCATCTTCAGTCGAACTAAAAATTATTGGCATAATAAGTAAATATGTTAGATTCGGTTTCAAGTGTGGAACCAGTGGACGACCCCAACGATGTGCTTTTCCAACGGACGAGGCGACAAGCAGGACGGTCAACTATCCAACTAGGTGATTGCTTCTCCTCTTCCTATATTCCGCGTGGAGCCTCGTCCGTTCAAATCAACTAGGTGATTGCTTCTCCTCTTCCTATATTCGTGGTTGCGGAATATCGTCCACCGTCCTGGTTCCACACTTGAAAAACATCGTTGGGGTCGTCCACTGGTTCCCAATCGAATCACATATTTACTTATTATGCCAATAATTTTAGTTCGACTGAAGATGAACCCAGGCCAGGGTTCGACTTTGCAACCTTTTGTAACTTTTATAAAATTAACAAGAATACCATTGAATATTATTGTGGACCTGATATACAGCATATCCCGTTCTCGATCTAGGGAAGAAAGACCTAATTATTATTATTATTATTATTATTATTATTATTATTATTATTATTATTATTATTATTATTATTATTATCCAAAATGAGAAAAGTATCCACCAGAGAGAAGAAATTAAAAACAGATCAACGAACAGATCTGCGAAATATGTTAAGATTAGCAATATTACTCCGAAAGACTAATTGAACTTCTTTCGAGTTAGAAAGGAAGTAGCCCGTTTCAGCTTTCGAGGAACAGGTCTCTAAGGAACGAGCAGAAGCGCCCTAATAAAATAAAGCCTATGGAAGGTGAACAAAGTAGATGTCCTTCGGTGATGGTCTACTAAGCTCTAATTCTTTCTTGCAGTTGCTGGATAAAGTGAAAAGTTCACCTACGTCAATCTCGCTAAAAATGTAAGGACACCTCGAGTCTCCTGACATCCAAATTGTAAAATATTACAACAGCGCGACCTTATTACCTTCATACCTGCAGATATGGAAACAGCATCTATTCCTGGGGCAGCATTCAGTATGTACAAGTGCTGTGGAACGGAAAGCTTAGAGTGAAAGGTAATACCAGCCATCATTAAATATTCTGAATTACTGAGTACTATTTTACTTATCCGAAGGGAGACGTAATAAAATCACTGTGGGAGATAAGATTGGGTTGTCCAGTAATGAGATTTCCCCATTTGGACTCTGCAGGTATCTGCAACAAGAGCAGTATCATCTGGATATTGGACTAACTCACTTTTCTGGATGAACAGAAGTATATACTATTAAATACTAAAATTAAAAGTGATCATAGACAACTCCCCAGTGGAAAACCACTCAAGGAGGGTCTAGGTTCACATGGAAAGATCTTAAATGACACTTACTGATCATTTATGATGTTAGACTCAGAGCAAGTATGTACGCTTAACCACATATCCTTTACCAAAAGCTGTTTTGGATGTAACTAATTAGGTGTAAAAGGGGGCATCACAGCTGCACAATTGTTTTCAGGCATACTGCAAGAAGCACGAACTTCCTTCGGCGATAGGGACCACTTTGCAAAATTCTACTGATTTGGAAAAATTTCTTTGACAAATTTTATTTTGGAGGAATAAACCCCTTGAATATTTCAAAAGCCTAGTTTATCTTGAATCATTTCCATGTCCGGAAAAAAATGTTTTTTTTTTTTTGGTAAGAAATAGATCACAATACTGGATACAGGAAGAGAATGAGTAATATCAATTAAATATTGTATAGCTTCAAAGGCCTGTGAAGTACTTCTTCTTTGTCTTTACAGTCATTTGGTAGTTTCACATGATTAACCAGAAAGGTGAGAACAGCATATATGCTAGATCCAACATGGAGAATTTTAACCCGGCTCGCACAAGGTAAGACTTATTTTTGCAACTTTTTAAATAATATTTCAACTTCCCACAACAACTTTATGAACTAACTGTTTCCTGGGGACATAAGATTAAGAAAAGCTTTGATTGTTCATCTGGGGCAATTCTTAATCCAGATGTTAAAAGACCACGCCTAAATTCTGATGGTTTTCCTTCGGATGGAGTAAGATGAAACCTTTGGTAAAGTGTAATTCAATTTCTCCATTGGATCTGGATTTGTACTTTTTCCAATTATTTTTAGAACTATACAATCCTGCTTTGCCATTTATCAGATGTTATAGTTTTTGAATCACTGTGCTTGGAATATGCTGAGTAACCGAGGCGTCCATCGACAACACGAACACGTTAGTTACAACTATGGTTGAAACAAATGTTACAAATAGATCCAGTAAAGTGCTAGAAATATGAATGCGAGACAAGAATGAACTGATAATTCCAGGGCCGTCCGGTCATATGATCACTAAACCGAATACCAGCCAGTCATTGCAATTTCTTTTTACAGCGCTTAAAAAACACATTATGCTGTTAGAGATAATATATAAGTGCCACAAACTTGGGAATTTTCTTGTACCACTGTGATGGTATTGATACAAAATGCGTCAAAGTCTTTCCACAATATGGGAAGTACTCTTCTCCTTTCTGGATGTTTGCAACCCTAGACATAGCAAGTGCTTACCGCTTCGCAAATCATCATCATCCATATTCTTTTGAGGTGCCATGTTGTCATTCTACCCAACGCCATGAATTTTTTCCTTTCGCTGTTAAATGTTCGAACAAGAATCTTGGCATTATCACCGATGAAGATGCCCTGAAGTTTAAAAGAGCCCGTAACACTTATTTAGAGAATTACAGACTGCTATTACTGTGCATTTAGTCACATATCTATATTTGTTGATTTTTTTTACTCTTTTTTTTCAGTAGATATTCATTTATGTGGAAAATTACATTGCGGCTTAAACACAAGATCCCTTAGGATCGAAGGATTGTGCCAAACATTTTTTTAATTGGGAGCGTAATGGAACAAATGAAAATACATTCAAATATCTATCATTATCAACATAAAATTTTGTGGCATTCACAGTCCAGATCATTCTGATATTAAATAACAAGCTATTTTCCGCAATAAGTGTCCATACCTTACCGACGACTGCTGTGGCAGTAGATAAGGTAAGTTCATCAAACAATGGAGTGACGACGTTTGCCTTTAACAGATTTTCAACTTTGCTTCCAAGCCATTAAGAAAGGACTGATGGATTGGAATAAATCTGATCTTGACGAAAAAAGATAACAATCCCGGTCATGATAATTTTTAACTTTATAGTCAAATATGAACTACTTGTGCAGATAATATCCACACCAATAGCCACTTTGTATACATGCAAACTAACCGGCAGCACATCAATCTTCCCCTCAGTCACTACGCTGCTCATTCTATCTCGCATGGGGTCTCATGCTGCCGACAGTTTAAGGCTCTCATTCCAGAACCTTTTCCATTCCATCTAGCAGCTCTTGTCTCCCATTCCTTTCTTATATATCCACCAGTTCAGTTTCAGATTATACGCCCATTTCACCAGTCATCCATTCACTTAATGTGTGATCACATCACCTCCGAGCACAGTAATCCACCTGTTTACCAACCTTTCAATCCTTTCTCCCTCTGATACACTCAGCAAATAATTCATCTTAGTGTCCTCCGTGTCTTTTCAATGTGGTCACCATCAATACTTTATTTCTGTTAAGAATAACAGGCTTAATTGCCATATTTTTCTTCCAAAGACACTTCTCTACACTTTCAAATTTTCTGCTCTGCTCTTGTTACCTTCTTGTTTTACAAATCTGTGGTTCACCCCTTCCCCCATGCTACTGGTAAACTGTACTGCAATGCTTCAATCCAAATAATTTTTTGAATGTGCAGCTTGATGCATTCTTCCTTCCTTCACATTAACAAAAAACTGGTCCATCTTCTTGGCTTTCACCGCTCTTCATGATCTTACCCTGGCTAATATCTATTTACTTTCAAATTTCACCTCTTACAACCCTTTCTAACCACCTTCATTAGTCTCAGCAACTTTTCTGTACTTCACAATCACCAGCTAACACTGTATCTTTGTACAAAGCCACGAGAAAAGTGAAACAACGAATGGAAGATTATTTGCCTGAAGAATACTTTGGTTGTTTCACAGTTTTCTTGTCTATATACTCAATTCATTTCTTCTGCTACATTTTATTTCACACACACACAAATATATATATATATATATATATATATATATATATATATATATATATATATATATATATATATATATATATATATATACACACACACATATACTAGCTGAAAAACCTGGTGCAGCCAGGATAACTCTTAATATAACAACCAATAAACTTTCTCTCTCTCTCTCTCTCTCTCTCTCTCTCTCTCTCTCTCTCTCTCTCTCTCTCTCACTCTCTCTCCCTCCCTAACTCTTTCCCTCTTTCTTCTCTCTCTCTCTCTCCCCTTCTCTCTCTCTCTCAACCCTTAACTCTTTCCTCTCTCCTCTCACTCTCTCACCCCCCCTCAACACCCACCCTCTTTGGTGCCATTGTTGGAATTTATTTCTGGTGATAACAATTCATTTCTCGGTATAATGTGGTTCGGATTCCACAATAAGCTGTAGGTCTCGTTGCTAAGTAACCAATTAGTTCTTAGCCACGTAAAATAAGTCTAATCCTTCGGGCCAGCACTAGGAGAGCTGTTAATCAGCTCAGTGGTCTGGTAAAACTAATATATACTTAAGTTAACTTAACTTACCCCACAGTATTCTTTTACAGGTGGTAGTAAAGTTTATTTAGTTACTAAGTCTACAGGTAGAACCAGCCCCATTTCAGGAAAGCCCTTCCCACCCTCATCCCCTTTGGTGTCCTTTGGTGCCAGTTATGTCTTACCCGCTCAGTGCTGATTTCTAGATAGTAATTCATATGTATACCAAGATTGATTGAAATTGCTCAATGCGTTTCAGAGTTATGATGGAACATACACACACACACACACACACACACACACACACACATACATACTGTACATGCATCCATTTATATATATATATATATATATATATATATATATATATATATATATATATATATATATATATATATATATATGGTGTCCTTTGGTGCCAGTTATGTCTTACCCGCTCAGTGCTGATTTCTAGATAGTAATTCATATGTATACCAAGTTTGATTGAAATTGCTCAATGCGTTTCAGAGTTATGATGGAACATACACACACACACACACACACACATACATATACATGCATCCATTTTTATATATATATATATATATATATATATATATATATATATATATATATATATAATCAAATAATTTCACACAGAACTAAATATGCAAATGAGATCAATAAGCTAACACTGACAAATTTATTTTAACGAAGACATGCTAATAGTAGGCACAATTAATGTAGAGTTATCAAATATTCCCATTAACTTCTACATTATACGTTTGTAGTTTTGCAAATTAAATTTCCAAGTCTGAATGAACATGCAAAATGTAGAGGTGGAAATCTGTTCCCCACGGTTCTGTATAAGGTCCGATTAAAAGAGTTGATCAGACAAACCTGAGCAAAATCGCCTCCCACCAGAGCCTGGCAGTGTGGCCTCATCTTTACGAGCCACGGATTAAGCAAAACCCACATTCGGTAATTAAGTGAGAGCCAAACCATTTATTTCTAAACAACTTAAGGAAATTATTTATTTTTACTCATGTCGATATGAGCGGAAACATTCGCTCGGTTATTGGTGTGCTTTCATCCAATTCTTCTTATTTCTTATTAACTATTTAATACTCAGAATAACTTGTCACACAGTAGATGAAAATAAATTTTAGGCACATTCGAGCACATCTGATGTTGCGAAACATAGGCGAAAATTAATGGTACAGGATGTACGGGAAAAGGACGATATATTTTGAAATATTGCGATACGCGGCGAATACTTTCCTTCAAACCGCCACTGCCGCCCACTTGTCAGCTATTTTCCAGCTACTTGACTTCGCTCAGAGGGTGAGGGAGGTAGGCAGACGGGCCGAGAGAGAGAGAGAGAGAGAGAGAGAGAGAGAGAGAGAGAGAGAGAGATTGTAGCCTGGAAAGACCGAAGTGGCAGTATATGGGGAAGAGAAAGGCATATATATTAGGGAACATTAACAGACATAACGTTAAGACCCATACACATTTATATATATATATATATATATATATATATATATATATATATATATATATATATATATATATATATATATATATATATATACTATATATATATATACAGTATATATACTGATAGGAAGATAGGTAGGTAGATATACATATCAAGAAACCCACCTTCGATCCTTGGGTGAGTACGTGCTGAAGGGACGCTTCTGTTATAGATTCATCGTGACTCTTGACCCGCGCAACGAAGTAAGTTAGGGGTCACGTCAGTGCAGAAACAAGTGCACATGGTTTGAAACCTTACTCTAAATAAATTATGAAATCCAAAAGGCTAACACTCATTGCATACACCCACTGAATAAAAGGACTTTAAGGGATGAAGTACAGTGAGATTTTCATCACGAGAATAAAACAGGAGACGCGAGGATTGATAAGGAAGCAGTGTGAGTTTAGCTAAGTTTACCTGCTATTGCTTCTGTCAGTTCATCGAAACTACTGGTAAAACTTACGTGTAGAAAACAGTTTGTGGGTTCAGAGAGTCCACTCACCCGAACGGATGAACTGACAGTATTATTGCCTAAATATCTTCCCACCAACTGACAGGTAACTGGATGCGGACAGGTTAGCCGCTAGCACCAATTTCGAGGCAGTTTGCCACTGTATTTCATCTGGGAAGCATCTCAGATGCTCTGAACAGAATATGAATAAATTATGTATAGACATTATTCATTTCATTGTAGACCCTTCAACACTATTTGTAGGCTGTTATAAGTCCAAATCATACAATAAATATCTAAAACAATATTTTCATGTGATACAGACAATCTGGTATAGGCCTAGGCCAATGATGTCTTTTTATATATGTTAGTATAATGAAAGTAAACTTCACTGTCCAATCCATAAAAAACTGAACCAACCCCTCAGTTCTAATTTAAACTCATTCATTAATATTGTATGAAAAATAGACATCTTTTTTTAATAAGAAATATTTAGTCTATATACTCTATTATGCCTTTTTACTTCTTCCTTATTATTAAGTGAATTGCTGCAAGTTAGCCTTCCACCTCTCATCATATTAAGAAAAAAGTGGCAAAACACTTTCCTATACAGCTAACATCAACTCGTGATACATATTTTTTATATTAGTCTTAGGGACGTTTTTAACATAACACTCGACGTACAATTGTGTATATAGTTACACGTACAGCATCTATAAACTTGGTAAATTCGTACAATAACGTAATCATGAATCAAACAAAACTTTTCCCTTTTTGGAGGAATGTTAGGCAATCGGTTATTTATTGTTTTGAATACATACGATTTGATAAAATACACAAATGAATATATATCCTTCTCATATATAACCATAAACAATAATTTTACTTTCCTAAATGATGGGAATACTATTCCTTATTGTGTAAAATTACATCAGCAAAAGGTATGAATTGACGTATTGTATAACCTGTGAGCACTTCGAGTTACTTCTACTCGTGCATGGACTCGGCTTCGCTTACTACAGAAAAAAATTTTCGATTTATGTTTTCAATGTAGATTTACTGAGGTGATAAACAATCATATTAACTTTTATCGTAAATTATGATAAAAATTCATGTAAATTCTGATTAAAATTTCATGTTATAAGGGATTTATTGTTGTAGGTTAATCATACTTCTGGTAGCACCAGAAGAAAAGGTGAAGTGTCCGGTGAAAATGAGAATAAACCCAGAAAACTGAAGGAAAATATGGTGATGTAAAAACGAAAATTTGATTTTTTTTGTCTGTGTTTGTTTGTCTGCCACGGGGTAGGGGCTTGAGTTTTGAGTTATAAACCTCTATGTAGTGACAGAGGTCATGTGCAAAATTTTGTCTGGGTCTGTCAAGCGGTTTGGATTTCTATAGTGGACAAACAAATATACAAACATTCACACACACATACACACACACACACACACACACACACACACACACACACACACACATATATATATATATATATATATATATATATATATATATATATATATATATATATATGTATATATATATATATATATATATATATATATATATATATATATATATATATATATATATATATATATATATATATATATATATATATATATATATATATATATATATATATATATATATATATATATATATATATATATATATATATATATATATATATATATATATATATATATATATATATATATATATATATATATATATATATATATATATATATATATATATATATATATATATATATATATATATATATATATATATATTGTTAAGTGGGAAAACCACTTCTGAAGCAAACCCAAATCTCCAAACTGTTTTGCACCCAAAAATAAAATAATTTTGCATTGATACCTAACTGAGAAGGGCGTGAGAAACAGCCCCTATGTAAATTTCTCTCCATGCTCCCCTTTTTGGTGCATCTGTTTGTCTTTTTTAAAGACCTGGTGACTGCTTGAATTACCTCTTTCCAGAAAAAAGGCGAAAGGAGACGAAGCCTGCCGAAAATTTGCCAGAAAGGATGAGTTCCCCATAAAAATTGGCAAACATGGGTTGCCAGAAGTCACCAGGATTTGGGAAAGATCCTAATGTAGAAAACAAGGGCATGACTGCCATTCTTGCGACGACAGTGACCTCTGGGAGGAGCAAGAATATAAGCCCCCGAGGTCATATAAGGCGAGAAACCGCGGCCATCAGTGTCAGAAACACCCCGGTAGCAGACCCACACACACCACCCCTTTGCTTGCTCCTCAGTGAGCTGACCCCACCCACGTGGTCCCCTTTCGACCACCCAGTCACATTACCTGTGCATTTTCCCATTAAAATCATCCCTCCAGAACTGATGAAATTCGACGTGGCCCTCCATTGCTCCATTATAAGGTAACGTCCTGTCTTGAGGTTTTTTTCAACAGTCACGTATCTTTAATCTCCAACTGCACTCTCATTTTCTTTTCTGAAGTGCGAATTATCACAAAGTCCTGACTCATTTAGCTCAGTGTGGATTTTAATGCAAGTATATCGTACCAGAATCGAGTTATCTTGGCACTCTCTGTGCAACCCTCGATTCACCCGAGATCGTTATAATTATCCTTGTGTAACCGCTGGCATTATCAAATTGCATACGGTACATCGGCTGTGGAAACATCAGCTTGTCTTGTGCTTCTTGCAGTGAAAAGGCCACTGCAATCAATTCTTCAGTACCTGTTTCAGGAGGATAAATCATAGACTATTCAATTTTTATAACAGTGATAGCATAATTAACCACATGGCAGCCCTGTTGGATCTGCCTATCATTCCCCAGTCTTCTGATTGATGTGTTTAATTGTAAATATATTCCATTTAAAGTTAACCTAAGTGTTTATCTGCAAGCCCTTTGTTGAAGTATGGCCCTCAGCCCAACTGCTTATTTTTTTTTATGATTCCTGCCTAACCTAGCAATTGCAGTCAGATTTCTTCAAGTCCCCCTGTTCAAGACCTAGAACCCAGATTGGACCCTGAACAAGGAAAACAGTAAGTAGGCCAGGTAAGAATCTAATTATAATATATATATATATATATATATATATATATATATATATATATATATATATATATATATATATATATATATATATATATATATATATATATATATATATGAATGTCTTTTCCTGTAATACTACAGTGTAATATGAATATAAGAAAGGCCCATAAAACACTATTTGAATGTTGAAACCATATATTTCAGGCACTAGCTTCTGTGCCCCTGTTCACTGGTAGAATATGGACAGGTGGAAAGTTACAATGGTATATATACAAAAACATAAAAGGTGTGGCCCTAGGCCTCCGATGTTATGGAGGTGGCGTTTCTTAAGGAGGAGAATGACCAAATTCCCTAGTGGTTTTTGGCCTCATTAGCTCCCGTTTGGCGATGGATCTGGCGGTCGCGTTTCTTGGGTCATCTTCTTCATGGGGGTTTGAGGGATCCTCAAACCCTCATGAGGCCAAAAACCACTAGGAATTTGGTCATTCTCCTTAAGAAACGCCACCTCCATAACATCGGAGGCCTAGGGCCACACTTTATGTTTTTGTATATATACCATTGTAACTTTCCACCTGTCCATATTCTACCAGTGAACAGGGGCACAGAAGCTAGTGCCTGAAATATATGGTTTCAATGTTTAAATAGTGTTTTATGGGCCTTTTCATATTCATATATATATATATATATATATATATATATATATATATATATATATATATATATATATATATATATATATTTGAACGTTTGCAACCATATATTTTGGCACTTCCTCATGTGCCCCTGTTCACTGGTAAAATATGGACAGATGAAATGTTACAAGGGTATATATACAAAGCATATATAGGTATGGCATTAAGCCTCCGATGGTTTTTGGCCTCATTAACTCCACTAGGGAATTGTTTATTCTCCTCCTTCTTAGGAAACGGTCACCTGCATACCATCGGAGACTTAATGCCACACCTATATATGCTTTGTATATAATATATTATACCCTTGCAACATTTCATTTTGTCATATTTTTGTCAGAAGGAAGTGCCCAAAATATATGGTTGCAATGTTAAAATTATGTTTATGGGCCTTTTTATCTTCATATTATACAGTATTACAGTAAAGACATTCATGTATATATATATATATATATATATATATATATATATATATATATATATATATATATATATATATATATATATATATGTGTGTGTGTGTGTGTGTGTGTGTGTGTGTGTGTGTGTGTGGTGTGTGGGTGGGTGTGTGTGTGTGTAGAATGGAATATGGGATAGGCAGAACAATACTTGAATAAGCGTTTTTTATTGGCACTATTATAGTTTCGAGGCTGTGACACACCCCATCATCATGCTAACTAAAAATAAATACAATTTCTTAAAACACACACATGCACACACTCACACATACTAAGATAAAAATAAAATAAAATCAGGATCTTTCCTAGTGACCCCCATGGGTTTTAACCCGGTATGTATTTACCTTTACTGCCCGTTGGGGATTACCGTAAAAACATAAATAAAAGACTGTAAATATCATAAAGATAATGACCTCCCGGAAATATTAGTCCAAGACAACGACCTCCGAAACCCCTTGGGGTCCACTATCTAGAAAGATCCTGAAATGAAACAAAATACATTAGAACTAAATCCCGAAAATTACAATTGAACAATACTATTCAATCTATAAAAGGCACAGGCAAGAGAGAAATAAAAGGCAATAAAAAGAGTTTCATAAATAAAGACAGACGCATAATTAAAAACAAAACAATTCAACTGACCGTTCGTTGTTACAGAATGATAGTTTTTCTCTGATGGTATAATAGTCTCCCAATCGGGGTAAGCTCCACATCACTAGACCGACGGCTAATAGGGGAAAAAGTCAATACTCAGAGGATGGTCGCGTTGACGGGAATGCTCGTGAATGACACTGAATGCTTGTTTGTTTAGCGGCCTCTTGTTCTAATTGACGGCCTAAGTCTCCAAACCCACGGACCCGAAACGGGCATTTTGATCACCCAACTTAAGTTGGATTACAACAATTAACATGTATTCTTCCAGACTAGAGATGACTATAAGTAGTTCTTTGGGCACGGTGTCTTCGAACCTGAAAAACCTTTAAATTGCATTTTTTTTGGTCTGAGAGTGACTTAACGGGAATATTCCTGTAGCAATTTTGACGATTTGTTTCTGAAGGAAAAACTGCTTTTCCCCCATGCAAGAAATAAATGGTAGCTTTTGTTTACTGTGATTTCTGGAGGACTTGGATTTATTACTTTCTGAAATTGTTTACTAATATGCGTCAGTGAATTAAGTGATGAATCCATTGAGAGAGAGAATATCCTGATATATATATATATATATATATATATATATATATATATATATATATATATATATATATATATATATATATATATATATATATATATATATATATATATATATATATATATATATATATATATGATATATATATATATATATATATATATATATATATATATATATATATATATATATATTATATATATATATATATATATATTATATATATATAATTTCATCAGTATATATGTATATATATGACTGTGAAATATTTTCTGTTAAAAGAGAATTTCATCAAATATAGGGAGCCCATAAAAACGCCAAAATGTGGAAAATACAGGCTATACTTCAGAGACCGAACTGTCTTTCTCCGCAGGCAAATAGTGAATGAGAAAAAGTTACAGAAAAGCGGTATTTATACCAGAAGATCCATAGGTCCGCCGTTAGGTCAATCCAGTTGACAATTTCTATTTAATCTTCTTGATCGCTGGTTGGAGGAAGATTTTATCTATAATATCTGAATCCCAGACGCCTCTTGAGAGATTCATAGCATTTCTTTGTTTAATCAAGGCTGATTCCACCATCTGGCTTTTGAACCGACAATTGCTTCTATAAATTATACGAGACATATTCCAGTTTATTCTGTAGCTATGGTTCTTTTTGTGGTTAAAAATACCTGAGCTTTGGTGTCTGTACCTAACCGAATGTTTATGCTGTATTAGTCTTTGGGGAGTGATTTGCCTGTGAAACCGATGTAAGATTGGTCACAGTCGAGGCAAGGGATTTTGTAAACTCCTGTGTCTTTGGGGACTGGTTTTTGTTGGACGTTAATCAGGGATTTGGCTAAGGTGTTTGGGTAGGTAAAAGCAAAAGGGTTAGAGTTTCCAAGTGTCTAAGTCAACGTCTTAATCCTGTCCAGGTGTGTGATTTTTATTTTATTACTGTGGGTCTCTCTGATTTTGTTATGGGGGGTCGGTAGAAAATAGTGTTTGCTTTGTGGACCGATTTCTCAATTAAATGGTCAGGGTACTTTAAAGATGACAGCTGCTCACAGATTAGTTCAATTTCCTTTTCCAGGAGATCCAGGAAGCAAATCCGTAAGGCTCTTAAGAATAAATTGCTGGCTACGCCAATTTTGATAGAGATGTCATGATAGCCATAAAAACGGATGTATAACAGAGAGAAAGTTGGTTTTCTGTACATGGTAAGTTTGTAATCTGTCGTGTCTCTGATTATTAAAACGTAAAGAAAAGAAATTTTTTTTTCAGTTTTCCATTCAACTTTAAATTTGATGCTAGGCACTAATGCATTTAATTTTGAAACAAATTCATTGAAATTGCCCCACTTATTATCTCAAAATATTAAGATATCATCTACATATCTCATCCATAGCAAGTCTTTAGGTTTTATTACGTTTATTATTATTTTCAAAATATTCAATGGACAGATTGGCTAAAACAGGACTTGAAGGGCTGCCCATGCTGCACCCGAATTTTTGTTTATAGAATGACCCCCCGATTGAAAAGATATTATTTGATACACATAATTCAAATAGCTTTATTATTCTATCTATGGCTAATGGGAAATGATCTGAATAGGGGGCTAATTTTTCCCTCAAAAACTGTAGAACGTCCTATACTGGTACTTTTCTGAATAAGGAATCTACATCTAAGCTTAGAGGTTTTATGTTGCGAAGTGGTATATGTGCTTCTTTGAATCTGCCACAGAAATATTCAGAATGTTCAATGTAACTAGGAGAAAATGTGCCTAAAAAAGGGGAAAGGAGGCCGGCTAATCACCTTAGAAATTTTGTAATTGAAAGCTCCAGCACATGAGATGATAGGTCTGAATGGAATATTATCTTTATAAGTTTGGGAAGGCCATGAAAGTACTGTAGTTTTGGGCTAATGACTTTAAATTTCTCCAGTAGGTCAATGGTCTTTTTGTCTTTGCCAATTAATCTTACTTTTCTAAAAACGAAATTCTGTGGGGACGTTTTGGAGAGGATTTTTCGTTAATTTGTCATAAGTGTTAGTGTCACTAAGGAGTTGGTTGATTTTGTCGAGGTAAAAGTCTTTGTCTATAATCACGATTTTGCCTTCTTTGTCGGATCTACTTTTTACAACATCTAATTTTTTGTAGCGAGCAAATAGCTTTCATAAATCTACGGGGGACAGAGTATTTCTTAATAAGGTCAGCTATTGCATTTAGTAAGTTGCCTTTTAAACATATCTCTTCTCGGCTGTAATTTTTATCAGCTATGAATGTGTCAAAAGCAACAATAAAATCTGGGTTATTTTTCCGGCCTGGCATGAGGGCAAAGGATAAACCAAGGTTCAAAACTAAGTTTTGGTTGATGGTTGGGGGCGGGGGTTGTTTGATAAATTTGAGCTTTATCTTGTTGCTGAAGATTGTTTCAAGTGCTATTATTTATTAAGTTATTTAACTTATGGGAAAGGCTATTGGAATGAGTCGCACTATTATAGGCAGCAATGTCAGAAGAAAATGAAACCAGATATCAGTTAGGTATGAACAACAGAGCTCAGCTATTTATAACCACATAAATAACCATAACCACAGAATAAACTAGAATATGTCTCGTATAATTTATAGCAGCAATTGTCGGTTCAAAGCCAGATGGTGGAATTAGCCTTGGTTAAATAATGAAATGCTATGAATCTCTCAAGAGGCGTATTATAGATAAAATCTTGAAACCAGCGATTAAGAAGATTAAAGAGAAATTGTCAGCTGGAGTGGCTCAACGGCGGACCTATGGATCTTCTGGTATAAATACCGCTTTCCTGTAGCCTTTTCTCATTCACTATTTGCCTGAGGAAAGAGACAGTTTGGTCTCTGAAATATAGCCTTTATTTTCCACATTTTGTCGTTTTTATGGGCTCCCTTATATTATATATATATATATATATATATATATATATATATATATATATATATATATATATATATATATATATATATATATATATATATGTGTGTGTGTGTGACCTTGTCCGGTTGTGCGTCGAGCCAGGGGAGATTCTGTTGAACACCTCTTCTGTGAGCGCCATCATGGTGACGTCGGATTTAATAGCATCGTCTGAGATGCGCACCATGCGAAAGTGCGCGTCTGCGCACGGCAAACATGATGCTGTCTTCTCGCAAAAACGGAGTAAGTTTGACCGCGTCTGGCTTTATTGACGGGAGGGATGTACAGACGATCCTTGCAGGTTTGCATTGAAGTTCAGCTTCTGACATCTTTACTACTCACTCGCCAAAACACTGGAAAATGCGCTGTATTGAATCCGTTAATGGCGCTGATTGTTCAAGTGGTCGAATGAAGTGCCAAAACGTGGCCTTTTTTGGGTATGCCGTATTTAGTCCATTAACGGCATGGTTTCCACCAGGGAGAGAGCTATCAGAGGCCTAAACTTTGATGGCATAATTAGTCCGCTAAAGGCTCTCTGATAGTAGGCTGCGGCCATCTTTAGTCCATTAATGGCTGGGCCAAAACCGCGCTGCCTGTCACTCTGGGGTCACCAGTGTGAGGTTCAAGAAATGTCAGAAGTGAAAGACTGATTCTTTATTATTCTCGACAGGTGTTTATAATGCGGAAAGCAGACGGAAAGGTAGCAGGCGACCTGAGGGGCCCCACTGCGCCCACGCAGAGGTTGTGTTTGTTAACAGGCATAAGAAGACATATATAATGCATTACAGAACATGTAAAAGGCAAATATATATATATCGGCGGACAGGCCGTACAATGATGCATACAATGAGATACATAAATAATCTGGAATGAAACAGGTAACACATATGACGTGATTAATGTACGTATGAAGAGCGAAACACAAGAATGGAGAGGAGATTTGATGCCCTTACAAGCACATCTCACCACATCAAACAGTAAAAGGGCGTTCGTTTCTCAGAGGGCCAATTTCTTATTTCATTCTCGTATTTCAAAATAAGGAGGATTTCTTAACATGTGGTATCGTATGTCCTTCGGTAATGCTGGAGAAAATTTGTTGCATCTCCTACAACACTTAGAGAGGGCACTGGAAGGCAAAAATACATACACTCTAAGATGATAAAAAGCACATCTTTAAATAAGCAGGGAACTCTCAACTGTATACCTCTTCAGCATTTGTGTGCATGCTTGCGTCTTTTACATGTACTTGTTTAACAAGTGTATGTGTTTAAATGGTCAAAATGACATACATAGGGAACATGCTGTGACACTGCACTATCTCAGTAATTAATAGAATTGCTTCTCTTCTACAATTAATACTACCCGTGACATTACAAGTAAATGTTGAATCTGATGATACGAAGTATCTGCGTATAGACCATCGAAGCAACACTGTCTTCCACTTCCTCTAGTCTTCTTCAAAAAATTATATAATTTTCTATAGCTTCTTACCCAGACACCCAACCAAGCGCTATGTAACTAACTCAGGGGTTAGACCAAGTTATCTCTGATTATATGTAAGAGCCCGAATATTATACTAACCATTCCATGGTTCATATGGAACTTCTTTCCCGTTGAAACTATTCTTTTTCGTTCCAATATTATGTGGGATATTGTTGTTCTCTAACTATGTCTGTATGGTGTGAGCAATGGCCATTTTAAAATCGGCTTATGTGTACTGTTGGCAATGCTATTACTCTTGCAAACCTAAGTTTAATGACCGTAGACTTTTCAAACTGTATATTCTATTTCAGTTTGCTTAAACTACTGCCCATGAAACATCACATAGCGCATTCTTTAAATTCCTAACTCTCATCGGTGAAAGCTGGCGTCCCATAAACAGTATATTTATACACTAAAGCCAGTAGCTGAATTTCTTCCTTGATCTCCAGATGTAGGGAATCATGTTAAATCAATAGCATGGAGCAGGTAATCACACCCCTCGTATACGTTCCATTTACCGTGAACAAACACCTGACATTCTTGCTAACGTAGTATTTATCTTGATTACTTCTTAACGTACGTACGTCTTACTTGAGCCTTTTCTCACCACCCCCCTCCACCATTTGAGGGCCATTTATTTGATGGAGCTAATAATACTGTACTTCCTCAAACGGCTGATCAGTTACCGTAGGGTTCTACCCACCATTGCATAAAGTATCATTGCCCCGTCATAAAAGGTTTCTTATGTAGTGAGCACCTGCACTTTGTAACATTTCACATTTTATTTTTGATATCTGTAAGGAGCCAAGATATCACCTCAGAAGATAAGTTCATTTGTGCCCTTTACTTGCAAATGCAAGAGGCGTCCGTAGGATACCACGGATCCAAATGTGTATTGTTTCACATATACCTATCAACTGCTTTTGCATATAAACGTGTAGATGTATCTGGGCCCATAGTTTGGAATCGTCATCCTACAGGAATAAGAAAATGCTAAACCATATCCTTATCCAAGTTACAGCTTATCAAACGTTTATTTCCAAAATAATTCAGCTCATCCTTTATCTTTTTAATCCTTGGTTGTTATCATCAGTTTCGAAGACCTCAGAAATATCTGCCGTCATGAAGAGCATAACATTCTGGAAATTTTAACTTTAGTGCCATAATAAGTTTGGACATTATTTTCATTGTAATAAACGTATTCATGATCTTATTGACTTGGATGTTTAATCCAGATGAATATAAACTATTTTTCGAATTATGGGTCATATTAATGTTACGTATATACTATTGTACTGGATTTATTTATTTGACCATATTTCTTTTATATAGTATTGGCATATTTTACTATATTTCTGCTTTTACTTATACCAAAGATAATGTATCGCAATATTACCCCAGCACTGTAAATTGGATGCAATAAGTACCTTCAAGTTGAAATTCGCCAGCTTCACTCTTGTATATAATCATATGAATGATTTACGTCTTCATGAAATTGATAATTATGTACTGTACAAAAGTAAATTCTAAATTACGTACAATAACCATTTTTAGAATGAATAAAGTGTATTGACTTTTGACTTTGATTTTGAACTGTTTTCGTATATAACTACAAAAATGCACATTTTCTGGAGCACTGTTGCTTTACCTTTCAGACCGTTACGATTCATAGGTGACATGCGGATAAATGTCACCTGTGTCCTCACTGAACAATTGACCAAACAGCAGGAGGTACCAAGTCGCGACATTTCAGTGGCATTTTAAAATTTTCATTGTGTGAATTTGGCTCAGTCCATTTACGATGCGAACACCCATCGTTGACACGGCCGAGAAATGTTATTGCATATACAGACGAAGACACCAACACAAATCCAAACATTTAAGCAGTATTTCCCTGAAAGTCATGATACCATTTACCACCACGTTCATCCTTTGACTGCTGCAACAAAGATGAAATCCAGTGTGTTGAAAATTTCCACATCAGTCAAGCCATATACTGACAAACATAGCGTACTCATACTACACGAACTCCCCCGCATCCTGGAGACAGGGACCTTCCTCTCCCATACCTCTTCTACCGCATTCAGCTGTCACTTTCTGTGTGTATCTCTTGTTCTTCCTTTCAAAATTTCCGAAATATACAAGCTTTTCACCCATACTGTACCGGAATCTTTTCGTATGGTTAAAGAACCTAAGGAAACTGGTAAATCTTTCAGTGCCAACCGTAAGATTGCAAAGCTTGTTCAGCAGAATGCATCAGATGTCCGGAAAATGACTCAAAATAAATCTAAGAAAAACTGAAGTAAAGAGGACCGATTATGCACAATAAGGGACGAAACGACATTAGATGGAGAAAGGACTAAAGAGGTTAAATCATTTAAATACTTGGGACAATAGTGTCCAATGCAGGTTCTCTTGCATGGGGATTTGGTGCAATTCTAAAAGAAGGCCAGTCAAACAATGGGCAGGTTCAGTGAGATCTGGCAATCAAATATACTGTACTGCAATGTTTTTTACGAAAGTAAGATTATACATAAGTCTAGTACGATCTGTAATACTTATACATGAATCTTGGTATGAATGAAAACGAAACTATATCTTAGAGATTTTGTTTATTTGAGAATAAAGCATTGAAAAAAACATTACGAGTCAGATGGCCGAGTCAAGTCAGAGCTGATAACAAAAGGGAAATTACAGGAGTTCCTTGTTTAGACGAGAAAATGATGATAGAAAAAATTGAGATGGTTTAGACACGTCCTTCGCAAACCCATAGGAGATTAGTGCGCAATAATGTCTGCTTGGACCCGGTGGGTACCAGAAGAGATGGAATACTCAGATCAACCTGCGCGAGAACTAAGAGAAAGGGGGTTCGAGATCACACGATGTTGGAGGCGATGATGATTGTGATAAATGTCTTTTTTTGTTCTTTTCTTCAATACGAGCACACAGCGCAGCCTATGTTCCCATAGATTCTTGTTTTATAGAAACCCTGCAACTTTGCTTACTAGTTTACTGATTCACTTCTCTCATTGTATTTCCATTCTTCCTCCATCCATACTAACGTTAATGGTTTCATTGCCCAGTCTTACAGTTATCCTCATCTCTTAATCTTTCTCTCATTCAGCTTCAACTTTCTTCCCTAACAAACCCTCATAGTCCTTCACCTGTCTCCGTACTTTATGTATACAGTCACCAGCTAAGACTACACCTGCAAACATCATCAACTCCACACTCAATTTATGTTTTCTTTTCCTGTTCACCAAATTTGTACCTACATCTCCTATCCAGTCTTTGACACTGTGCTTTATTCACAAAAAATCAAACCACCTAAAAACATAGTAGACTTCTATCTGACACTTGCTCTTATAGCCTACTATTCTGAACCCTTTCCCTCTAAATTTGCTATCAAACAATTTGCTTTCATTACGGCTTACTGCAGGGGTCTATAACGAGGTAGTGAGTAACAGGCAGAGTCAAGGTGCATTCTAATTTATTGATACAAAATCTCTGACAGGTCAAGAACTCTTGCGAGCATAAAAGTAGGATTTGACATTAGGGAAAAACAGAAAGATGTCTATATACAGTCAGATGTTTTCCCACACCTGAAGAATGGTTAACAATTCTATACACAAATTAGGAAGAGATTTCTAATATATGGTTGGACAGCTTGTGGTGCCTGATATACATTAGTAATTACTGTTCTATAAATAACATAAAGTAGCTTCTAAAAAATGCATAAAAGATTGCTTGAATCAGGAGTGCTGGATCTGTGTTCCTTGAGGTTACTCGGTTTGTTGTGTAGATTTCTGTTTTGAAGTGAGGATGCCCTGAGGGTCCTGGGGACCGATCGGGACCTCACAGTACTCCCCCCCCCTGCCAAAAGTAGGCCTAGGGGAGTGGGTCACAGTCTGGAATGTAGGTTGGCTTTAATCTGTCGGTGGAGACCCAGGTGATCCTCCTGTCCACTATCAGCTGATACATTTTCTCTCTCTGTGCAGCATGCAATGTGGTCCCAAGTAGGCTGGAGAGAGGGGAGGCTTGTATGCATCTATTCTTATGAGTGCATACTTTGCTCTTTTAAGGTCTTCAGTGATGTATTCTTTTCTTGCTACATAGTATGTTGTCTTCTACAGATGTCTGGAAGAGTCATGGGATCTGTCGGGTTTTGAAAAACGTCTGCTGGTATTACCAACGCTTGCCTGTAGAGTGGTTCTGTCGGCGATGCGTTGAATGCCGCATGCGGGCTGTTTTTAGTCTCACCAAGACCCATGATAATTCCTTTCACCTACTCACACCTTGACATCTGGCAGTGTGCTGATTTGAAGGAGCAGTACAGCTGCTGCACCTTAAAGTTTGCTTCTGTGTCGTATGCTGTTGTGCGAATGAGTTTTGTCCCAAGGCTGGCAATGAGGGAACTTCATAAGGAGGAGGTGAAGTTGGCTCCTGTCACTTGTTATGTATTGTGGTACCCCATGCCTGCTGACCCAACCTGTTAATGATCTCACACAACTTTCTGCTGCCTTACTGGTATTGCTTCTGGCCACCTGGTGTTCCTGTTGATTGTGAAGAGGTACCTTTACCCCTCGAAGTTGGGGGTGGGGGTCCCACAATGTTGACATGGATGTGGGCCAGTTGTTGCTGTGTTGTCTGGAACTCTCTTATCCCTGTTTCTGTGTGCCTCATTATTTTTGATGTTTGGCATGGGAGACATTCTCTTGCCCACTTTTTGATGTCTGCTTTCATTCCCTACCAGGTGTACCGCTCTGAAAGGGTTCGGTCGGTGGATCTGCCTGATGGGTGGGACAGGTTGTGGGCGAGGTTGAAGGCTTACTTTCTCAACCCTAAGGGTAGGTATGGGCAAGGCAGTCCAGTACTCATCTTGCATACGATGATTGTTTTTCCGTTGTTGATGGATAGGTTACTCCATGTAAGGGCGAGGTTCTCTTACCAAAGTTGCTGTAGGGCCATGTCATCCTTTTGAGCTGACGCTATTTCAGGATATGCTATCCTGATCTGGACGGTGCTGAGGGAGTTTTGGGAAAGGGTGTCTGCCACGTTGTTGGAAGAGCTCTTTAAGTATCTGATGGTGAAGGAGTGTTCAGCTATCGATGATAGGTGACGTTGCTGTCTTGCTGACCACCCATCTCCACTTTTGGTGAATGCATGTACCAATGTTGGTGGTACGTCTGCACCATGAATTGTCATCTTTCTAGCATGTGTCGGAAGTGGTAGATGACTCTGTGGACTGCCAGTAACTCTCGGTTGAACATGGAGTACTTTTGTTCTGCTGGCAATAACTTCCTGCTGAAGAGTGCCAACGGTTGACGACCATTGTCTGTTTCTTGTTCGAGTACTGCACCCATTGCTGTGCTACTCACTTCCATCGTTAGGGTGAGGGAGGTATGGGGTAAAAGAAAAATTAGTGTGGCAGCAGAGATGATTGCTTTTTTGGCTAGTGTGAAAGCTTTATCTTGTTTTTCACACCAACATAATTTTTTAGGGTTTTCTTTTGAGCAATCATATACTGGGGCCATTATTTCAACAAATTTGGGTATGAAATGGCGGTAATAGTTAATCATTCCTGTGAATTCTTGGACTACTTTGATGTTGTTGGCTTTGGAAAGTTAGTGATTGCTTGATCCTTTGTCGTAAGGGGTTTGACACTGTGGGGGTTATTTGGTGGGCCAGAAATTCCACTACTGGTTTTGCCCATTTGCATTTGTCTTTGCAACTATAAGTCCATTTTCTTTGAGTATTTGCAGGACCCGCCTGATGTTTCTCGTGTGTTGTTTGATGTTGGGGCTGAATATCAGTATGTCATCGATGTAGACAATGCATAAGTGGCCCAGGATTTTGTTCATCAGATGTTGGAAGGTTTCCATGAGCTCTGAATGCTAAAGCAGCTGTAGTTGAAGGCGTATGTGCCAAAGGGGATGATAATGGCCATTTTTTCTATGTCCTCCTTTGCGACCGGGACTTGGAAATATCACTTCAGTAGGTTGATCTCTGTAAATATTTTGGCACCCTCCATCTGGTTTGTTATATTGGCGACGTTCGGCAGTGGATATCTGTCAGGTACTGTCTTGATGTTGAGTCTCCGGTAGACACCGCAGGGTCACTATGTGCTGTCAGGATTTGGTACCAGGTGGAGGGGAGGCACCCAGGGGCTGGAGGCTTTTTGGTATATTCCTGCTCGTTCCATGTCCCGGAAAGCTTGTTTGGCACTGACAAGTTTCTCTTGGGCCTAACATCTGAAATGGGCATGCACTAGGGGGCCTTCGGTGACTATGTGGTGCCAGTTGCGTCGAAGAAACTTGTGCCAGTTGCGTAGAACAAACTAGTGCCAGACAGAACAAACTTGTGCCAGTTGCGTAAAACAAACTTGCCAGTTGCATAGAACAAACAGGCCATCAGGCCATGCTGCAGGTCATCCTTAAATACCTCCAGGAACTCCTGTTTTTGGTCTTTTGTTTGTTATGAAAAAACATGTCGAGTCTTTTTGCTTGTACCTGGAAGAAAGACAGCAGAAAGCCAGCACGGTTTCTTTTCTAAGCAACTGGTCTGCCCACAACTGAATTTTAGATTGCTGTAGTGATCCCTTTGCATGTTTGCCAAAACTTCAACAAGAGAGATGGTACTTTTCCGTAAGTTGTGGTATAGTTTTATGTATTCTTTATAAATTTACGTAAAGTGGAAATGCGTATTATGTAGAGGAAGGATAATATGTTTTGTTGTGTTTGTATTTAGTTATAAAAAGTATTGTGTTTGGTTGCTTCATGTATTTAATTGTAAGTATATGTGTAATAGTGCTTAAGTACCAGTCATCAGCTGTTTGTTGGTTCAGTTGTTAGCCGAATGTTTGGTGTTGGCCGGAGACGGTCATGAAGTCAGTCTCTTTACAACTCTGGTGCAGTGTAGCTATATCTAAGGACTCAGGAAATTCAGCCATAGTTGTCAGTGCCTTCAAATCCACTTAAGCATTCCTTTTCATCTTAAAGTTCATTTAGGGAGATTTCCTTAGGAGAAATGCATATCTAAATGTAAAGAGAATTTCTTGGAGTGTGCTTTGGATGACGGTTATGAAGTAGAGATTGTGCTCATGTCAATCCCAATCTCAGTTCAGGCTATGAATATCGAATGCACCATTTGAACTAACAGTAAGTTTGTACCATTTATGTCTTGGATAATATACACCATGCAAAATGGTTTTGATTGTGAGTTAGAATAATATAGTTGAAATAACCTGGGTGTAATAGCATAGAACTTGGGCTATGATTAGGTTACTACATTTCAAACCGTTTAGGCTATACAGTCACTTTATGATTTGAAATGCAATACTTATTCTGAACAAGTCAGAATAAATTGATGCCGTGACCAGGACTGCGGTGATTGGTTGCTATAGCAGTGATCTGTATGGTCAGTGTTTATGAAATTTTAAGAATTGTTGTGTTACTTGGCGATGAAGATAAATTGTGACTGGCTGGTGGTGGCGGCCATTTTTAGTACTAGCCACATGTTAGCCTGAAATGAACAAGTAGTAAGATCAATCAGGTCAATCACCACCTAGACTAAGCAGCAGATGCCTATGCTTTCAGTCAGGATTGGTAAATACCAGATTGTGCTCACGCCAACCCAGAAAATTAGGTTAAGTTAGGTTGGGTGAATGATGGTTGACACATTTCCAATTCGTAAATTGTTCATTTTTTCCTTCTTTGTAAGTTGTAAGGTAATTAAGAGACAAAATATTAATTATTTTTTTGAAGTTTATGATAAGTTTTGAGATTCTTAAGTGAAATTTAATTTGAAATAAAATCTTATGTTGTACATTGTATATATGTATGTGTGTTGTCAAGGGCACATATATATAATATAATCAGTAGTGATCTACCATTGATTAATTTGAAGAGGTATGGCCAACTTCTAAATATTATATTTGCTAGTGCAGTATATATATTTTTATACATTTTTTGGAGCTGGCAGTTTGTACACCTTTTTAGTATTAAGAACTTATATATTTTGGTGTTGGTAAATTATAGGCTAAGATGTCTGACATAGACGAATTAAAGAGGAGACAGGGTTTTAAGTCTAACTAACTAACTGATCAAAAAAGGTCGAAATCACTATTGATACTAGTGATATCAATAGTATTTCTTCATTGACAGACTCCTTGAAGGAATATTTGCAGAAAATCCAGGAACTAGATAATGAAATATTGGATCTAATGGATCCTGGAACCTGACCAGATTATGAATCAAGCTGAATATAGCCTAAAGGTAGGCACTGAAATTCATAGACTGAACTCCTTCATCACGAGTCTTCTAGCTGTAAGGGGTGAACTTTGTGCATTGATATTGCCAATTAAAGCTGCTGTAAAGTTAGCTAAATTAGACGTCAAACATTTTGATGGTGATGTATCAGAATGGAATTCATTTTGGGAACTCTACGAAGTATCAGTACACTAACGTACTGATTTTGAGAAAATACAGAAGCTTTCCTATTTGAAGGGTCTATTGGAAGGTGAGGCTCTGGAACTGATATCTGGCTTTAAATTAGGTGATAAACATTTGGAAGCAGAGAACTTGTTAAAAACAACCTACAGCAGAAAAGATGAAATCATATAGTGTTTAGTTAGAAAGCTTCCAAACTGAGACTCCCAAGGCAGATGCAGAATCGCTACAAGGTTCTGAAATTCAGAGCACAATTTGAATACTGCATAAGATCACTGGAAAGTGAACAGCTGGAATTGAGTGGACTGTATACCGTCTTGCACTGCACCATTACACCAAACTACCTAGTAATTTAAGTGAAAAAATAAAACAAAGGTGTGGAGAAGACTGGCTTAAATTTGACACCTTTAAAAAATATCTTGAAGAAGAGATACACAATAAGAGGGCTTTCCCAAAGACTGAACCAGTAAAAGTTAATACATTAAAAACAGTATCTGCTTTTACAGTAGAACAAGGGCAATCTGTGAGGCAAAAAAAAAAAAAAAAAAAAATCGGTGAGACCTAAAGAAAATACAAACAAAGCCAAGGTAAACCAGGTTAGAGAATGTGCAGTTTGTGGAGGCAATCATATATGGACACAATGTAAATCATATGTAACCAGAGGAGGAAAGATAGAACGACTTAGAACTCTGGGCCTGTGTTTCATATGTGCATCCAATAAACATTTCAGTTCCAACTGTGACAGGCAAGGTGCTATATGTAATCTAAACCAACCAAATAAGTCTAAGGTAGTTGGGGTACAAGTTGGAACACTCTCTCTGACAGATACAGGAGAGGGAAATAAGAGGACTAGGAAATCTATCTTTCCTATCGCCACAATAACCCTAAAGGGCAAAAGAGGTCGCATTGAGTGAAAGAGGGTGTTGTTGGATACCTGCACTGAGAAATCATTTATAAAGAGATCTGCTATTGAGGGACTCCACTATATCAGCAAGGGAGTTGAAAATATATCATAGAAAGGTTATTTAACTTCTACACCAGTTAAGAAGTATGAGATGATGAACATCGCTGTACCTCACCAGGGTAGATTAATAAATATGGATTGTATAGAGGTAGATGAACTACCAGAATACACAAAGAAAATTCAATGTTAAGAAGACCATAAGGTCATTGTGTAGAACGAAAATCAGCTTGGCTGATAAAGATTTTGATCTACCTGTAGAAACACAATCGCCTATAGAATTGTTAATAGGGGTTGACAATGTGTACGACAGTTTACATCTGGGGTTTAGGAAATTTGAAAATTTAGCATTGTTACCAACCATATTTGCTTACATAGTAACCAGAACCTGTAGTTCTCCTCCCACCAAGGAGACTCATGTTTCCATGTTAAAATTGGCATTGGAAACCAGTGACATAACTACAGCTGAAGGAGTTACTCATTTAAAGGATCTAAGGGAAGATCTTGAAACTTTATGGAGTTTAAATCATTTAGGCATTGACTGCAGTGAGATAACAGACCAGGAACGGAAAGTATTGGAGAACTTTGAGAGTACTGTAACCTATTCTGAAATTGACAAACAGTATGTTGTGGCATTGCCTTGGATAGGTAATAAAAGGAGATTAACTTCCAGTTTTGGTCTGGCTTTGCACAGATTAAAGCAACAGTGTGTCAAGTTTTGGAAGGACACTCAGTATCTAGAACACTCCCAGAAAATCCTGAAGGATTAGGAGGATAGGAGATTCATAGAGAGAGTGGAATATTTTAAAACTGAGGAAGACTGTCATTTCTTGGCACACCATGGTGTTAAAAGGGATAGTGCAACAACCCCTATTAGGATAGTATTTGACTGTTCGGTCAGACAGGGGAAAAGTGGGTTAAGCTTGAACGATTGTTTGTGGATGGGACCACATAACAGCTGACCTACTCAAAGTTCTACTGCAATTCAGGGCAAAGATATATCAGCAGAATTTGTGAAAGCAACAACTGGATTGGGATGAACAATTCCCAGACCAGTTACAGAAACTATGCATTGAGTTATCCAAAGACTTGGAAAAATGTCTTGATATTTCCTTTCCTAGAAATACTAGCCCAGGAGAGAGGGACTCTTTACACATATTCTGTGATGTAAGTTAGAGTTAAGGATGAAAACTCTTATTTAATAGTGGCAAAGGCAAGAATAGCTCCCATTAAAGAATTAACTGTTCCAATACTTGAGTTGATGGCATTGTTGCTAGCAGCAAGAATGGCTAAATTTATTAAAGAATCCTTTGAAAAGGATGAGTTTGTTGAATTGTTCGTTTGGTCAGACAGTAAAGTTGTCCTAAGTTGACTTGTATCGAAAACTGGTCTCCCTGTATTTGTGAAAAATGGGGTACAGAAAATAAATTCTTTAATTCCAGAGGTGGTCTTGTCCAATGTGCCTACAGATGATAATCCCAGTGACTGGTTTACACGTGGGAAAAGGACAAAAATGATCTTGGATAGTTCTTTCTGGTGGGAGGACCCCCATGGTTAAAAAATTCCTCTTGGCCAATAGGTAGGTCATGGGTTGGTGGATCACTTGTGCAGGGTAGGGGACAACCTGAAAGGTGATACTCATTTACTGGACAGCAAGGTTAAAAAGGTCTATAGGACCACAGTGTGGATCCTACGATTTTTTAATAATTGTGGGAGTTCAACCAATATGAAGATATGGTTGAATCTTTTACCTGGGCAATGGGGTAATATGGTGTAAGGGTAGACTAGAACACGCATAGTTACCTGAATCTGTTAAGTTTCCTATACTACTGCCATAGAGTTGCTATGTTACTTGGGTAATTATTAAAGAACATCATGATGCTAATGATCATATGGGTGTAAATGCAACTGTGGTGAGTGTCAGACAGGAGTTCTGGATCCCACAGATAAGGCAACTAACTAAGAAAATATTACACCATTACGTTATTTGTAGAATGCAGGGGAGGCCGTACAGGCCCACTATAGTTCCTCCATTACCTGAGTTCAGGGTGCAATGTAAGAACCTTTTAATACCACAGGCATGGACTCCACCAGTGCATTATGGGTTAAGGGAAAGGGATAGATCCCTGAGAAGGCTTATATAATTTTATTTACGTGCCCGATAATCAAAGGCATACATGTGGAACTAGTTGATAAACAGTCCTGTGACTCGTCCCTCATGAGTTTTAGAAAGTTCTGCCGCTGAAGAGGTTTCCCAGCACTCATGTTGAGTGGCAATACCACCACGTTTGTAGCGGCATCAGAATATCTTAAGAACATGTCAGAGAATCCCAGGGTAAAGGAACATCTGTTAGATATAAAGCGTAACTGGAAGTTCATTCCAGCAAGAGCACCGTGGTTTGGTGCTATATGGGAAAAGCTAATAAGACTCTCAAGTCATGCCTAAAAAAGATCGTAGGCCAAGCCTTACTCATTTTTGAAGAACTGGCCTGTATACTGGTAGAAATAGAAAGAATCATCAATGATAGACCAGTAAGTTACACACCCAGGGATTTGAATCAATTGGAAGTTTTAACCCCTAACCATTTGATTAATGAAAGAAAGCCTAAGTCCTTCCCAAGAGAAACAGTAAAATAGGAAGAGATCTCTGGTGACCCTACCCATGGACGGAGAGAGTTCACCAAGAAAAAATTTCTGCATGTATCCAGGTTGTGCGACAACCTGTGAAAAAGATGTGAGAGGGAGTATTTAACAACATTAAGAGAGACCCATTGGGTAGGGACGATGCATGGCTCTTGGCCCAGGATAAGGGAAGTAGTCCTCATTCATGATGAGGGGCCAAGGAACAAGTGGAAGTTGGGCCAAGTGATTTAGTTACGTATGGGGTGAGACAAGGTCCCAAGAGTGGCTACTATAACAACGGCCCATAGCCGGCTCATGAGAGCAGTAACTAAGTTATACCCCTTAGAGCTGTGGCAGGAGATAAAGGAAATTAATCCTGCGACAGAAGACATTCAGCCAAACACCTGCCCGAGCAGAAGGACTGCTCAAATAGCTGCAGAAGCCAGAAAGGCATTGATAAGAACAGGACTATTGTAAATAATGCAGGCATAAGTTTTTCTTGCAGGAGAGTATGTCAAAACTTCGACAAGAGAGATTGTACTTTTCCACAAGTTATGGTATAGTTTTATGTATTCTTTCTAAATTTACGTAAAGTGGAAATGCGTAGCATGTAGAAGAAAGATATCATGTTTTGTTGTGCTTGTATTTAGTTGTTAAAAGCATTGTGTTTGGCTGTTTCATGTATTTAATTGTAAGTATATGTGTAATAGTGCTCAAGTGCTGGTCATTGGCTGTTTGTTGGTTCAGTTGTTAGTTGAACATTTGGTGTTGGTCGGTGGCGGTCGTGAAGTCAGTCTCTTTACAACTCTGGTGCAGTGTAGCTGTATCTAGGAAGGGCTCAGGAAAGCCAGCCATAGTTGTCGGTGCCTTCAAATCCACTTAAGTATTCCTTTTCATCTTGAAGTTCATTTAGTGAGATTTCCTTTAGGAGATATGCATATCTAAATGGTCAGGAGAATTTCTTGGAGTGTGTTTTGGATGAGGGTTATGAAGTAGAGATTGTGCTCACGCCAATCCCAATCTCAATTCAGGCTAAGAATATCGAATGCCCCATTTGAACTAACAGTAAGTTTGTACCATTTATGTCTTGGATAATATACACAATGCAATATGGTTTTGATTGTGAGTTAGAATAATATAGCCAGAGTAACCCAGGTGTTGTAGCATAAAACTTAAGCTATGATTAGGTTAGTACATTTCAAACCGTTTAGGCTATACAATCACTTTCTGGTTTGAAATGCTATACTTATTCTGAACGAGTCAGAATAATGTTATTTGAAATGTAGCAGTCATTTTCACATTTTCAGGCTTCATTCCCAAACCTCCAGTAGTAGAAACAAATGCCCTTGGGCATTTTTCTGTTTTAGGCTTGTGCTTGGGATTGTTTTTCCACCTGGAGCTCCAGTAGCAGTGTATGGGGGTGGCAGGACCCTCTAGATCACTGTCTGTCTCTGCATCGGTCTGCTGCTATGGCTGTGAGGCGGTTGCTGATATGGGTGGTTGTATAGGCTCAGTTGACTTGTGTGCCAGGTGGACAGATTTGACTATCTTCAGGAAATTGTTGAGGTCCATGGTTGATGTGACTGTTTGGTGGGGTAATTTCGTGAGTAGGACCTCTCTCACAAGGCCCAGCATAGTCTCTGGGCAGCTGTCTGTGGTGGGGATCGTAAGTAGCTGCAGCAGTTGCTTGTAGACATGCAACGGCCGCTGGTCTCCTATTGCTGCCCCTAAGTTGTCTAAGAATTTCCTAGCTCTGAGGGTGGGTGGCATGCTGAAGGACGCCCTTCGTTGGTCCTTCAGTGCTTCATAGGCGACAGTGATCTGTTGGTCGTTGAGCTAGTCTGCTATCTGCTCGAAGATATCGTCTGGCAGGAACTCGAGGACAGCGTCGGCTTTGTGGGACGAGGAGGAGATCTTTTTAGATCCAAAGCTGGTCTCTGCCCTGAAGAACCAGGCCTCTGGGTTGTGGGTTGTGAAGGGTGGTAGATGGATGCTTGCTGCTGCAGCGTTGTCTCTGGATGGGCTGGTGCTGGCGGTGTTGGCAGTGTCGGTCATCTTTGGGGTCACCAGTATAACGAGGTAGCGAGTAAGAGGCAGAGTCAAGGTGGATTCTAATTTATTGATACAAAATCTCTGACAGGTCAAGAACTCTTGCGAGCATAAAAGTAAGATTTGACATTAGGGAAAAACAGAGAGATGCCTATATACAGTACAGTTAGATGTGTTTTCTCACACCTGAAGAATGGTTAACAATTCTATATACAAATTAGGAAGAGATTTCTAATACATATGGTTGGAAAGCTTGCGATGCTTGACATACGTTAATAATTACGGTTCTAAAAATGCATAAAAGATCGCTTGAATCAGGAGCGCTGGATCTATGTTTCTTGAGAGTACTCGGTGTGCCACATAGTTTTCTGTTTTGAAGCGAGGATGCCCTCAGGGTCCCAACAACCAATTGGGACCTCATAGGTCTATAGAGAATAATTTTTGTTCTTTAGATTATTCCTGCATGTTCCTATGCTCTGACGGCGAGGGACCCAGTGCTGGATCATAAATAGCTTGAGGGAACATTCCCAGAACATCTGTAATAAGCAGGTAAACTTAGAAGGATTTTCCATCATATATAATGGAAATGATTTATCTGAGATCCGTATTGCAAAACGTCTCCTTATCTATCAAGTCCTTAAAGCCTGTTTTAATCAACAATGGCTCGATTTTTCTCTTGGAATTGTTTTGTTCGATAAGGTTTTATATTGTCAATGTAAATGTCTTATATATTGAAATTTTTCTAAGACTCCTTACTACGGATTGTTACCATTATCATTGTGTATTGTTAAAACTATTTTCTAGTTATTTTCGTTCTGGTAAGTTATTGTTTATAAGTTCCATATTGATCATGCGCTTCCAGTTTCAACTTACAATGTCCTAGTACTTTGTTTTTCTGACTGTTCGCCTTTGTACTAATTTATGATTAATTCTGACTAGCTCTTAAAATGCTAAAAATAAATATTTGCAGCTGATGATGGATTAAAAATGAAAATACAAAAGATTCGTGAGAATAAAAAAGTGTTAATGAGAGATGGATACCATTATTAAACTCCTCACTAAATAATTTCAAGTACTGAAAATATGTATTCATGAATATATGAATTTTTACACTGTATGCTTTGGAAGGTATATGCGGGTGTGTGTTTTTTTTTTTAATTAAGATAGTTGAAGCAGTTATTAGATGAACAGTCAGGAAAATAGTGCGAAAAGGGTGGGAAGATCACGTGTTTGGAAGACATTTGCATGAGAAGTTGCGGAGTAAAATAAAGGACAACGGTCTGTGACGTACGTGATCTATGCACAAAAAGCTTTTTTTAAACAGTTCATCTGTTCATCGTCTCAATTTGTCTTACTTCCTGAAGAAAAAAAAGTTCTAATATGCATCTTTCCGACCATATTACCAATATTGTTCCTTAATAATTCTTATAGTCACTCAGTCAACCTCTCCCTTGCAAAAAAACAGTTGTATCTCATACCTTTACTCCTTTGTACTTTTCCCTCGCCCAGACCTAACATAACACTTTGGTCAGACACTCATTTATTACTTCTACTACTACACAAGAATATTCCACAATCCCATTAATGCCCGACAACTTTCCATCATTCAACAGCCCTTATTACTTTACTATAATTATTTGCATACACTCCCAGAAACCTTAAATTTTACGGTAGGCCTCTCCCACCCCCTGCATTCAAGAGCTCTTCAAATTATTCACTTCACAAACGCAAGGCTACATTCTCTTCAGACACCATGTCTCTATTTTTAATTTGTATTTCAGAATCAATTTACTCTCTACCTTTATATCTGCAAGTAAAATTTTCCTGTAGTAATTCCCTCCTTGAAATTGTTAACCAAAATCGCTTCTGTATTTTAATAAACTCAACCTTTTGCTCTCTAATTTTGTCCTTGGCTGCTTAATTTGATCTCTCTTTTTTTTTTTTTTTACTCCAGGCACTTCTTTTTTCCTTCAATGAACTTCTCACTCCAATACCCCAAACTGCAAATCTTTTATTGATTGTTTGTTTGTGCTAATGGGTGAAATGACACTTTGTTGACTCATCGTTGAGGTTTAATGCACATCATGATATCCTTTTCAATATATTCTACTCTAATTCCCCTCTCTTTCATCTGTTCTTTATAAGTTATCAACCTCAATTATCTCACCAAAATTGAGAGCAGGACTCAACATTTCTTGCTTCCTTTCTTTGCAGCATTACGTCCACTTAATTGCTCTACCATCTACATTTAAGTACTTCACTATCTAACAAACAATTTCACCATTTTCTCTTTCCCAGACATATTTATGAATATTCTTTTTCATTAGGCACAATTTACCAGATATCAAACTCACTTTTAAACAGTTTCAGGAAGACTTACTGTCATCCACTCCGTACATTCCTTTCGTGTCAACTGTAGCCTACCACTTCCTTCTTTATCCCTTTCCTTTGTATTCAGATCGCCAAGCACATTCACCTTCCTCCATCTCAAAACCCAGTCAGAGACAGATCGAGACACCATGAAAATTCCTCTTCATTCTCATTTTTTTTTTTTTTATGCCTGAAGCATAACATTTCCTGTCCCAACTCTCTGCACTATTTCGGTCAGTTTCAACCCTACCGTCACTGAACTAACAAACTAGACACTTTCATACGCCTCTCAGTTTTTCTTAATGTAACGGGGATTATCCCTGGTTTACCCTTCGCAGTTCAGCCATATCAACCCTAGTTTGCGCTTCTCAGTCATGTAATCCATGCCTCTCTAACTTCCTCTCACATGGTGCTTTCGTCTTCTCTTCATAGGAAGCTCTACTTGTCACGTAATTCTTGTTCTCTGTATTTCATTTAGAGACAAGCATAACCACAATATCTTGAGTCAACAATTAAACGAATACAGGTAAACAAGTCACAGAAAAAAAAAGAAAAAAGTCACAGGAAAAAAAAGTCACAATAATCTTTCTTAGACAGTGACCTGCAAGTTTCAACCCGGTATGTATCCACCTTTGCGCTGTGTTTAATACAAGCCCGTTGGGGATTTCCGTATAAACGTAAGCGTGAATTTTTTCCCTGTGACTTTATTACCAGCCATCATAAATTAACGTGACTTTTTTCCTGTGACTTTTTTTTTTCCTAGCCAAAACTGTGACATTTTTACCTGGGACTTTATTACCAGCCACCCAATTGTATAATGGGTTTTAAACCTAGTCCTCAAGACTCTAGCTCCATGCTCTGCTCGTCATTGTTGCCAACCTCAGTTAACAAATAGAGTAACTGCTATTCAAATGGTAAGCACAATATACCTAGGATAATGCTCATTTTCAGGACTGTCATACTTTAGAAAATAGAAAGCTATCATTTAAGAACGTTTTCTAACCTACCTGACATCTAATAACTGATCAATTCGCTTGATATCAGAACATGAATCTAAAATAAACCAGGCAGTAACATGGCTGATTAAGAAGGGAAAGTTTATCTGAGGAAATGTACAGTAGCCTATGGCAGGAAACTCTTAGTTTACGAACATGGTTAGTGTCCGAAATTCTGGTGGTTAGTCGAAGCGAAATTCGACGTTACTCTGAAATTAAGGTGTTTTAATTCTGCATGAGAATTTTCTGTCGCTTATCTCACAAAATCTCTTTAATCCTCTATAACATGGATACTTCAAATAAGATTTCTAGTCTGCAATTTTTAAAGGTCTTTAATAGCAGTTCCTGTCCCTAGAGACTAGGCTGACCTAGCATAGCTCAATCGAACAGGCAAGAACACTTGCAGTCCACACACTAAACTTTTGCTGCAAATATCATTTGTATTCAGATGCATTTTGGTGCAAATGTAATTTGAATTCACAGGCCTCTTACTTCCTGTAGCATATTTTCAGACAGTTAATTTGATTTAAGCTAGTTCCAAAAAATATACATGTAAACATATAAAAATAAAAACAAAATTGTACATGAAAACTGAAATAATATTTTTTTTCATATATCTAATTTGATGTGATTGCTTTTACATTTATTACATTTATTGGGGAGACCGGACCATTTAGGGCTTCCCCCTCCCCATTTAGGGCTCTCTCTCTCTCTCTCTCTCTCTCTCTCTCTCTCTCTCTCTCTCTCTCTCTCTCTCGCAGCTTAGGACGATTAGGGAGCAGAACCGAACAGACATAATGTTTAATCTTCATTTCTTTACGGTATACAGCGTTTTTTTTTATCATGTTCACGATTATTAAGTAGGAAGTTATATAAAAATTGCATTAATATCACTGACTTTGGTTAGATAAAATTGTTTTCTTCATTCCTGAAATTCTTTTCCTATAAATCAGTTTATAAATCAGACTAACATTAAGTAACACGCTGTTCCGGCGATAAATAAAAGAATGGACCCGGATTACATTGCCGCCCAAAGGTCAAAGTCGTTAATCATCGACACAAAACACTGAATGGCCTAAGGAAGGCTGTTTCATACCTTTCATTTGACACTGACTTCCACTTGCAAAATTATGAAAGAAACTCTGAGTATGAGTTAAATTTAGATTTGTGCGAAAACAATATTAGTTTACTTTGTTTCTTTAGTAACTGACAATGATTATGATTAACTAGAACCATGTCACAAGAATATAAGACACATCAAACGCATCTCCTCAAGAAACGTCAGGCTCTGATTGGTTGCCTCAAAATGTCTTGGCCAATAAGACAGCAAGAGACAGAAAAATTGGTGCCTTCCAGACTGTTCTTAAAAACAAAATTAGTACCTGCTATAGCATTTTATGACATCAAATGTCTTCTCTTAGCAAGAGGCAGCTACAAGACTCGAGAAGTTTTATTAACGAACAATTTGAGAATAACGTTGAGGCTGCTGTTTTCCATGCTTAACATTAGCTTCTAATAATGGTGCAGAAACTTACTGAAGGACAAATTACGCAAAATTAAAAATACAAACACGAGATGCAAGACCAGTAAATGCACAGCACGGTAATATTAGAAGTAGGAGAAAAAAAAAAATCAAGCTACGCTGAAAGGGATCATACCGGAGAGAGAGAGAGAGAGAGAGAGAGAGAGAGAGAGAGAGAGAGAGAGAGAGAGAGAGAGAGTTGCTCATTGATCTAAATAACGACCACACAAATAAAAAGGCAAAGTTAACCACGAGATACGATTCACAGCTAATCCAAGAGTTCACAGATGGCTGCACTGATCCTTTTTAAACGGAGCCGCAACATCAAATATCACTGAACCTCAGTAAACACGTCAAGTAAAATGAGGGATCATCTATAACTGCAGTATGTTTCGAAGTTAAAGGAGAAGAGTAAGAGTATTACAAAACAAACTACTTCGTTGTTCTCAAGGCAGATGAAAACGACGTGAGTTTTTCATAGATTACAGAGGCAGTGGGGTAACAATGCCGTATCGGGCTAAACTAACTAACAACACATGGCCGGGAAAACCAAAACAACTATTCTTCCCGTGCCTTTCTCCGCTTCTCTTTATTTTCACCTTCACCATAATTATAATGAAGATTGTTGGAAAATAAGTACCTCGTATAAGTGTTCATTTAAAAACTTTACAATCATATATATATACTGTATGTATATATATATATATATATATATATATATATATATATATATATATATATATATATATATATATATATATATGTATTGTATTATTTAAGCATCATTTTTTCACTGAAGTATAATGAATAGCATTATTTATTGTTATGATTCATGTAAACATTCTGCTTATTGATAGAAATCGTTCCATAGGTAAAGGGGACTATCTAAGTTTTGACAGGCAATAAATAAGCAATAAAAAAGGAAATATATAACCCGTCCCTTTCTCCCTTGCATTCATCTACGGCCGCCACTAACGTTCAGCTATACCTGCACAGTGGGTTCTATGCAGGCAAACCTTGACCACTAACGATACAGTCGTTTTCCTCAGTCCTCCGTAGCAGCCATGGGGTCAACAACTCCTGCTGTAATTGGTATGTAATTAGTATGTAACTGTTTTTCATTTCAAAGTTGACATAGATAGGCCCAATGTTGTTTTTCTCTTTCATTAAAATGCTTAATACTGATTTGTTTTGTTTTCATCTTAAGATTGACTTTCTTATGATGTGTTCCTATTGTGTGTTTATTAGCCTAATTTCATTACAAAACTGTTTTACACGGGGTGTGAGCAGTGAAAAAACGCATTAATGTTGAAGTCCCCCGTTTGGTTGGAGGCATATCGAATGAGATGAGGTATTCGCTCAGGTCGCCTGGGCAGGCGGGAACAACTGTGCAGGTTGTTCACATTAACGTTCAGGTTTGTCTGCACAGGCCGACTAGGTATAACTGAACGTTAGTGGCGGCCTTTAGCAACACTGGCTGTGTGATTCCAAGAAATGGTAAGCTTCCGCATACATTCATTCTCAATTTCCAAAGCGTCACGAAGTCAATGACCCAAGCGGTTGCAACCTCAGATAACCACCCTTCTTGGACGCACAAGTATCATCGAAATTCGGCATTCCGTTGAATGGATATTTGGTTAAGTATATATGTGCACGAGCAAATACACTGCCTCTGCGCAGGGTTCTTAGCGAGCATAGTAATAGCAACAGAAGAATATGCACGAAAGTGCCACCATTTTTCCTTTGTTATCATAAAAAAGGTAATAAATACGGAATGACTACATCGCGCGAGCTGGGCTACCAGTGGCCGTCATAATCATATCATAAGCATTTCAACGTTAATACAGAGCAACATCCATTATAGAACGGAAGGTTCCTCCAATCCTATGCGAATATGGGCTCTATAAGTAATGCACGAACCTATATTCATTTAATATCAGTGGCGCATCTGATCCTTCCTCCAGGCAGTTTACCTTTAGTCGGGAATTTCCTCTGCACGGTTTTAATCACATAACATAACTACTGCCAACTGTGCATTTTCCAAGGTCTCTCTCTCTTTTTCTCTCTCTCTTCTCTTTGTTATATAATATATATATATATATATATATATATGAACAGATATATATATATATATATATATATATATATATATATATATTGTTATGAATGTCCAGTTGGATACTTACTTGATTCTGTGCAGAAACGGATGAATGCAGGGAGCTCCTTAATTCTATTGCACATCTGATTCAATATTAGGACAATTCGTCAACAAACAAGGGAAATCTGTGGCTTAGGACCTTCTTCATGTGATGGAAAATTACGTAAACTCAAGGGTTCTCTTAATTAACTATATTTACATAAGAAACACAGATCAGAAGAATGACAAATTACTGGGCAGGTAATAATAAGGGCCTGTTAAAATAATAAATCCTACTTTATGCATTCTTAATAATAATCAATGACGAGTTTTGCACACTTGCAGTTAGTCTGCCTTGAAGAGGCATTACAGTAAGGTAAACATGGGCTTGGTTAGGTGTTTCCACGATACTTGAACTATGGCTCAGTGCCATTTGGGCACTATAAACACAAGGTCGCGAGTCTGAGACTCGAGATTTATTACAGAAATTCATAAAGAGAATAGGTGACAGATTTAGAGTAATCAATGATTCTTAATAAAAGATGATGATTAAATATGCCGAAATTACATTCCGTAGCCTATGGAGAACGGCTAGTTTCATTCTTTAGCCCAAGAAGGCCACAAAGGTAGCCAGAGGGCGCAATCCTCTGGTAGAATCATTTGCCAGCATATACAGTACAATAATGGCATGGTGCCAAGTAGGCACTCATAGAATGGTGATGGCATATTGTATTTAAAATGCATCATGCTGTGGTAGGCATGAAAAGAAAGTCATAGGACTTATACAGTTGGCCTATCTGTCAATGGCACTTTGCATTGGAGGAGGTGATAAAGTAAAATGGGCCTTGGTAAGGCATAAAACAAATGTGAGTAATAATCAAAGTAAGGAAGGGAAATGTTAAACTGAAAGAATAAGAGATAGAGTTATAAAGGGAATAATTAGGTGAAGGACACTGACATCCTCTTCTGGATAAAGGTGCCAACGTCTTCATAGGGAAAATGGATGGCACTGTGCCATTTTGGCATTTGGACTTTGCTCGTCGTTCGGGAGGGACAGAGCCTGGCACTGCTCAGTGCACCCAGGCGACAATGGCAGAGATTGTGAATCGAGTTTGGGATCTCCTGGAGGGGGATCTATTTGGAGCCCTGGTGCCGGCATGGGGGCAGGGCTGGGCACTGGAATGGGATCGGGAATTGATCTTGATGAAGGGGGCCACTGCACATTGCACTCAGGTGGCACTGGCAGTGGAACAAATGCAGGAGTTTGAGGCTTACTCGTACTTATTGAGTGATTTGGGGGATTTGGACCCCCGGATTGCTGTAACTTAGATGGGGACTGGAAGTCCTGCCCCAGGAGGAGGTCATAACCTTCAGGAATGTATCGGATAACTGCAAGGTCACAGATTTCAGATCTATGAGGTCTCTTGACCCTCAAGTTGATGGTTGGAAGTATCATCTTAAAGTGATTGATACCCTAAAACATGACAAGTTTATGTCTGTTAATGGTAGCTCCACTGGGAACTTTTTCTTCCCTTATGAGGGACATTTGTGCACCAGAATCATCAAATGCCTTGATATGGCTGGTGGGGCACCTACCTCGGGAAAGCTGAGGGTTGAGTGAGGAGAGGGTGTTGGTGTGTTGCACATGTCGTGAGCTGCCATTGCAAGCTGATGAGCTCCTTCGTTCTCCCTCTCCTGTCTTTCTGCCTCTTCTTGTTTCTCCTGGGGTGTTCTTTCCTTCTTCTCCTGCCCTTCTTTCTCCTCCTCCTGTCTTTCTTTCTCCTTCTCCTGTCTTTCTGCCTCTCTTTCCGCCTTGGCAGTGTCTACTCTCTCTTGGATCCAATCCCTCAAGGCTTGTCCCAACAGTCCCATGTCCTTTCCAGCGGACATGTAGAACTTGAAGCCCTCATTTTGCTGGGCTCTGGATGTCGCAGGCATCTTGAGATAGCGCTTATATGGGCGTGACCCCTTTAGAAAATCAGTATGCCTGAAAAGACTCAGGTTGTCTGGAAGACTTAACCTTCAAGGCGTCTGAAAGACTCAGGGTGTCTGAAAAAACTCAGGGTGTCTTGGAAGACCCAGAGTGTCTGAAAAGACTAAGGGTGTCTTGGAAGACTCAGGGTGTCTCGAAAGACTCAAGTGTCTCGGAAGACTCAGGGTGTGTTGCAAGACTCAGTGTCTGAAAAGACTCAGGGTGTCTGAAAAGACTCAGGGTGTCTGAAAAGACTCAGGGTGTCTGAAAAGACTCAGGGTGTCTGAAAAGACTCAGGGTGTCTTGAAAGACCCAGGGTGTCTTGAAAGACTCAGGGTGTTTCGAAAGACTCAGGGTGTTTCAAAGGACTCAGGGTGTGTCAAAAGACTCAGGGTGTCTCAGAAGACCCAGGGTGTCTTGAAAGACTCAGTGTCTCAGAAGACTCAGGGTGTCTCGGAAGACTCAGGGTGTCTCGAAAGGCTCAGGGTTTCTTGAAAGACTCATGGTGTCTCGAAAGACTCAGGGTGTCTGAAAAGACTCAGGGCTGTTCGAATGAATAGGTTCAGTATGTCAGATGAGACTCAATGTTGTTCGAAATGAACAGATTCAGGGTGTCTGAATAGACTCAAGTTGTCTGAAAAGACTCAGTTGTCTGAAAAGACTCAAATTTCAGGTGTCTGAAAGACTCAGTTATTTGGAATGAACGAAAATTAATATGTCTGAATGAGACAAATTTCAGGGTGTCTGAACCACTCAATTGTGCAGAATGAACAAAAGTTAATGTCTGAATAAGACAAATTTCAGGGTGTCTGAAACCCTCATTTGTTCAGAATGAACAAAAATTTAGCCCAAGCTAACGTAAGCCTTTATGTGTATTTTATTTGTGGAGAGATGCTGCAGAACTAATAAAAAAAAAGGCTTATGGGGTTATACATTCATGGTGTGTAAAGAAATTTTCCTTGTGCTGTCAAATAATTTTGAATGTGGCATAATAAAAACTGTACATTAATCCTATCGAATATTAAAGTCTCCAATGCACAAGGGTAAGACAAAAATGCTTAATCTTATGACATGTGCATGGGAAGGGGAAAGAAATTGTTATTCTCCGTTATCAAAACAAACCTTAGCTCGCATGCGACTAACAATAGTACTCAAGTGTTTACTTCTGGTCTTGTGACATCTGCTGACAAATGAATGAGTCTGGCGCCGTAGAGGAAGGCATCTTCGAAGGTCATCTGGAACAAGGCCTTAAGGCAGTCACTTCAAGCAGAGAGATGGGATAGGCTTGACCATTTTGGGGAATGATAGAGAGTTTGTGAGGGGGCAAGTGGAAACCCACAGTTCTAGTAATTAAAACAATTGAATTTGATTTTATTTCTTTCTCAGCTATGCTACAGATGTAAAAACAGGCACAGGTGGTTTGGAGAGAGGCTTCATTGAATATATATATATATATATATATATATATATATATATATATATATATATATATATATATATATATATATATATATATATATATATATATATATATATATATATATATATATATGTTGATTGATACAGGGCACAGGGAAACACTCCAGGAAACATATTCAGAGGAAGAAGGAAGAAAACCACTCATCACTAGGCTGTCTTTTTTTATTTTATAGCCAACATTTTATAATATCTACAGAATTAATCCTCAGGGATGCACATAAGAATAGATAAAAACAATTATAAGTACAGTCTTAGAATTCATTTAAAATATAACAGATTAAGAATGGAATAAATGAAAACACAACCAGCCTAGAGGTGAGACAGTAAGGAACTAAATGGCAAGAAACCACCACAGTAAGAAGTTAAGCTAAATACAGTACAACTGACTTGCAGATGTATGAGTATTTAAGAATGGTACGAGTTGTTTTATAAACAACGATTCTTTGTTCTTAATGTAGGTTTTACGTTGTTTTGAATGGTTCCTGATACTGGAGTGCTCTGGGTTCGAGATTCTGCTACCTGTGCGGAAACTAACTCCCCAGTGTGAATCAATAATTATCCCAGACGGTTCCATTGACTCCCTGAGGAGTCATGTTTTAAAATATTCTTTATAAATTACGTACAAGATTATTTTAACTTTAAATTGTTTTAAGGTACAGATATCGATAGAAACTACTTGTCTATGAAACAAAATGATGATTTTCTAAAATTTTATGGCTTTTCTTATGACTTAAAATTTCAGTGATTTTGCATATATCACCGTTACACACTATTTCATTTTTATACAATAGTAATTGTCAACTTACACATTCATTACCCTCTAAATTAAATAGAATACGTATTTTCCTAAAAAAAAAAAAAACATATGTATTGCAGTTGTTTACGTATTAGCTGATTTTATTCAGATTATTTTTCCGTAGTGACTCCCGATGGAGTCAATGGGACTTAGCGGTATCGATATAAACAATATATTGTTGATTATTGATATAAAAAAAAAGAGATAAAAGCATCAACAATGACATCGCACTCTGAATTTCAGTGGGAAAATTATAATTTCACCTTTGTTCTATTTAGATTTGGTGCACACACACACCATAACACCCCCGCACACACGCATCTTACGCATATGTACAAAACTAACACATGCATATACATGAACTAAAACATACCATGCGGTCACACATAATTTTGATTGGGTGTATGCACACACACATACACACACATCTTACACATATATACAAAACAAACACATGCATATACATGAACTAATACATGACACGCACACACACATAACATGGCATGTACTCAGACATACAACATAGCATGCACACACACACACACCCACCCACACCTACACCTACACCTACTCACTCCTCCCATTGTAGACCGAGTTATGCGCAGGTTTGAACATGCATGACTTAGAGTATAGTATGATCAAGTGAACCTGCTGAAACATGTTGAAGTGGTGACACCGATGGGTTTGTGCAAAGCACACTTGCCATTAGTCTATCCTTGACAGTCAGCTGAGATGGATCCAAACTCTTTCTATTCCAAGAGAATTGTTCATCACAAATTTCTCCGTGATGCCGTAGAAAGCCTTGAAGATGAAAATATCAAGACAGCAGATATTATTATTACAGGTAAGATTTATTGCTACACAGATTCTTGAATTCATCACACACACACACACAGTATCTACACATACAGAGGTAGATACACATACACACATAAGCACACACACATACGCACATGCACATTCACACACGCACACACACACAGTCGCGATGATTGCTTGAATCAGAAGGCAGTTATTACATACTTTGTTATCATGTTTTCTTTGCATATATTTTCAAATATAGTTTTTTATTATTATAATTGAATATAATCTCACGTTTGACATTTGTTTCCCTTTACAGGCATTCTAGAGGATGGAATTGGAAGTGATGAAGAAGATATAAATGATGATGATCTTCTTGACCCTTCTGGTGTTCCAGATGAAATAGCTGCTGAAGTAGATGCTATGATTCCTGTGGAAGATGATGAAGAAATGGAAGACATAGCAGAAACGGAAAGAAGGGATAAACTTCGCTGGATGAAGAAAAATATTGAAAGGAAAGAGAGGGAATCGGAAAGTGGGAAGGAGCGCGAATATGCTTCTAAGAAACTCTCTCACAATTTTCCAGCGCTATCTTCTTCAAATGAATGGGATGTTTTCATAAAGGTCTTTGAAGGTCTTATTGAACTCCTTGTGCATGAAACTAATCGTTATGCAAAACGTGAGAAGAATTGCCAAAGTTTAAAGTTACATTAGAAGAAATTATGAATTTTATAGGACTTTTGTTCTTATCAGGATATAATATCAGATCAAGAGAGAAGGATTATTGGAGCAAAGCACAAGATCTTGAATGCCCTATCTTTGCTGCAACTATGAGCAGAAATAGGTTTCAGGAAATCGAGAAGTTTCTTCATTGTGCTGACAATGCAAACCTTGGTAATGGGAAAATGGCTGAAGTGAAACCTTTGTATGATCTTCTGAATGAAAACACTAGGCAGTTTGGAATTCTTCATGAAATTCTGAGTATTGACGAATCTATGACGCCTTATTACGGACGTCATTCCTGCAAGCAATTCATCAGACAAAAGCCAATACGATTTGGCTTCAAATCATGGTTCATGGCTAGTTCAACTGGATTGCCCTATTATGTAAAGATCTATGAAGGTAAAACAGAAAACCAGTAGTCCAAGGAACCTTTAGGAGGTAGAGTAATCCGGGAATGCATTTCTGCTTGCACTGAACCTGCCAAGCACAGGTTCTATTTTGACAATTTTTTTACTTCATATGACATAGTCTTAGATCTGAAAGGAAAAGAAGCAAATGCCACTGGCACAATCAGATCAAACAGAACAAAGCACTACCCATTGCTTACTGCAAAAGATATGAAAAAGAAGCCAAGGGGATCCTATGACCATCGATCAGAAGGAAATGTTGAAATCGTTACGTGGAATGATAATGCTGTTGTTACTCTTTGCAGTAATTGCGAAGGTCTAAATCCCATTGGGCGGCATAACGGCGGCAAAAAGGTGTGGGAAGAGTGAACATTGAACAACCTTTCATAGTAAAAGCATATAATAAAGGATGGGCGGTGTCGACTTGTTCGACAGATCTTTGTCAGATTTTTGCCCTGCAATTAGAAGAAAGAAGTGGTATTTTCCTCTTATTATTGCTGCTCTGAACACAGGGATGGTGTTTTGCTGGCGATTTTATGAAATCAGCACAGGAACTACAATTCCTAACAAAGAATATAGACGGTCTATTGTTCAGATCCTTGTCAAAAGAGCAAAGCCTGGAAGGATGCGTTCAAATGCCCTAGGGTCAGCCCAAAAGGAGGCAAAGCTCTCTCACCAAGGAAAGTAAGGATAGGCAAAACTAATCTTCGTACTGGATCTCTGGTAACTTCAAGAAGATGCATTGTGTGTAAGAAGAATGGGAAAATTCAGTGCGCAAAATGTAATGTCACTCTTCATCTGAAGTTATGCTGGCAAAAATTTCACGAATAATAGAATTTTGCTGTGCACATACCCTTTTCTGCTGTACGGTTATCCACAAACCCTTTATTATGTTCTTTTATGTTTTGTATTTTTTATGTATTCTACATGAAGTGTTTCCTTTATTATTTACTCAGTACAGGAACTTTGCGTTTTTGTTTATTCCCATTTGTTTCCTTGCTTTCTTTGCATTAGTGCATGCTGTACAGCTGCACTTGCACGCATGATTGTACATGTATGAGCTCATATGATTGTAATTCAAAGAAATGTACTTTTTGCCATGCTTATATCAATAAAATGCTGTATAAAAAGCATTCAAATATAATAAGTCTGAAATTTATAATTTTCATTTATTCCTTATACCCGAAGTCCCATTGACTCCCTAGGGAGTCCATGAAAATATAAATAATAAAAAAATCTAGCAACAGGTAATCAAACATATCAAAAACACTTCAGAAATTAAGTTTAATAAAGATCAAAGCATACTAGCTGGGTAGAAGCCTGCTGATGGATCCCACGTAAATCCATGATATACATTTAGGGCAAGTATATTTATAGATGACGCCAGAAGACATATAAGGACACAGCTGATCCGCTACTTTAAACAAAGAGCCATTACTAAGAGGATTTTTGGGAATTAATTTGGCTGATATGGCTGGGAAATGCTCATGGATAATTTGCGTAAATCTTTTTTGAAAGGTTAGGTCACTGATATATGGGAAGGGTGCAAGGAAATTAATTTTTTGTACCGTTAGACCTTCAGGTCTTCTAGAGAAATGTTTATTTAGTAATTTATTTAACTTTCTATATACTAGCCTGGGTGGAAAACAGTTACCTTTAAAGAAGTTAACTAGAAATAAAATCTCATTGTGAAAGGCATTCCAGTTGGATGAGAGGATCAATTCTCTATTAGGAAGGGTAAAAATGGAATTAATCTTGAAATTAAAATAACAGCTACTATAAAAATTAGATCCGAGTCCTGTAAAAGTTTTCTTTCTAAAAATCGTGATGTTAAAAGAATTGTCTTGTCTATATTTTAATTCCAAGGTTAATTTAATTCATCCACCTCAGGTGATCAGACAACGATATGGTAACGCAATACTTTCCTAATGACGTCTCCTCGAACGATACTCTAAGAAACTAAAAAAAAAAAAAATTGGATCTTGAATTTCTTCAGTATTGTGTTGTGAATAATATTGTTCCTAACTTTGTAAAATTTAAACTTTATAAAACCTCGCTATATTCATCACAGTTCTATCAGGAAGCTACAAATAACCTCCCTAATTTAGAAATCAGTTGTAAACGAAAGGCTATTGAGAGACATAAGTCATCAATAAACAGTTACCGGACTGATCTTTTTAACTCGTTAACTTTTGTTGACTCTCTGATATGTAAAAAAAACTTTTTAATAATACTTTACAGGATTTTACTTCTTACGTCCAGGAACGCCACCACAGGAAACTGATTAACCTTGGCATTACTATCTGAATTTCATAATATACCGAACCACTGTGTTTAACTATTCCTGCGTTGTTTTGTCTAAAAGAGAGGAGTTCCTTTTGTCACTGGGTTTGAAGTTCTGCTTACCCAATTGTAAACCTTATTATACTAAAATCTTTTTACCTCTTGAATCAATATTTCATCGACTTAAGGCGCTTCCTTTTGAGGCCGACCTGAGGAGCCTACAAAAACGATTATTCGAATAATCCCAAAGTACTTTTAGGAAACTGAAGACTCTATGGGCAGCTTTTTTCGGAAAAGAAGATTACGACACCTTGAACAGACTCGCTAAAAACAAGGGCATCGTTGTCACACGACCCGATACAGGTAAAGGAACAGTTATCTTGATTAAACACGATTATTTATCCGAGATGGAAGGACTTTTAAACGACAGATATAAATTCGAATTGATTGGCACTCCCGACTACCTTAATATCTTTAAAACACAAGACAACATTAACTTGTACTCCAGAGGTTCTTACTGTAATTTATATGGCCCTCCAAAAATTCATAAAACCCTGTCTCACACTCAGGCCTATCTTAGCGTCTTTTGATATACTGAATTAAAAACTAGCCAAATTTCTGGTCCCTATACTTGAGCCATTAACAAGGAACAGTTATTCTCTCAATAATTCCCTCCAGTTTAAAGGGTCTATTTTATTACAGAATTCCGACTTATTCATGACCAACCTTCACACCGAATCTCTGTTTGCGAATATTCCATTTGGTGAGACCATTGAACTGATTCTTGACAAGTTATTCCCTGATCCTGAGTCCAATTTTAGTCATTTTAACAGCACGCTTTATAAGACCCTTCTTGAACTGGCAGTGCTGATATTGCTTTTGTTTTTAACGGTAAACTATTTAAACAAGTAGATGGTATGGCCATGGGTTCTCCCCTTGGCCCTATGTTAGCTAATATCTTCATGTTCTCCCTGGAGGAGCGCATGCTCGACGATTGCCCTCTAAGATTTCACCCTCTTTTTTGTTTTATTCTAGGTATGTCGATGATACGTTTGTTCTCTTCAAAGGTGAACACGAGGCTGATCTCTTCCTCGACTACGTGCATAATTAAACCCAAATGTGAAATTTACTATAGAAAAAGAGGAGAACAACTGTATGTCATTCCTGGACGTTCAAGATATAGACAAGACAATTCTTTTAACATCACGATTTTTAGAAAGGAATATTTTACAGGACTCGGATCTAATTTTTATAGTAGCTGTTATTTTAATTTCAAGATTAATTCCATTTTTACCGTTCTTAATTGAGCACTGGTCCTCTTGTCTAACTGGAATACCTTTCACAATGAGATTTTATTTCTAGTTAACTTCTTTAAAGGTAACTGTTTTCCACCCAGGCTTGTATATAGAAAGTTAAATCAATTACTAAATAAACCTTTCTCTAGAAGACCTGAAATTCTCACAGTACAAAAAATGAATTTCTTTGCAACCATCCCATATATCAGTGACCTAACCTTTCAAAAAAGATTTACGCAAATTATCCATGAGGATTTCCCAGCCATATCAGCCAAACTAATTCCCAAAAATCCTCTTAGTATTGGCTCTTTGTTTAAAGAGCTGTGTCCTTATATGTCTTCTGGTGTCATCTATAAATACACTTGCCCTAAATGTATTTCATGGATTTACGTAGGATCCACCAGTAGGCTTCTTAAGGTGCGCATTGATTCACATCGGGGTGTTAGTCTCTGCACAGGTAGCAGAATCTCGAATCCAGAGCACTCCAATATTAGGAACCATTCAAAACAATGTAAAACCTACATTAAGAACAACGAGCTTAGTGTCATTGGTCATACTACCAACCCGCAAGATTTAACAGTCCTAGAATCGTTGTTCATAAAACAATTCGTACCATCCTTAAATACTCATACATCTTTAAGTCAGTTGTATTTACCTTAACTTCTTACTGTGGTGGTTTCTTTCTATTTAATTTCTTACTGTCTCACCTCTAGGTTGGTTGTGTTTTTATTTGTTTCATTCTTTCTGTGTTATTTATAATTGGTTTTACCTTTTCTTAGGTGCAGCCCAGAGGATGTAATACTGTAGATAATTACGAAACGTTGCTAAAATAAAATAAAAAAGACAGCCTAGTGATGTGTGGTTTTCGTCCGTTTTCCTATATCTATCTATCTATCTATATATATATGTATATATATATATATATATATATATATATATATATATATATATGTATATATATATATATATATATATATATATATATATATATATATATATATATATATATATATATATATATTGTGACGAAGTGTCCAGTGTCTGTTCTTCAAATCAAACCTGATATCTAAGTGCTGGTCCCGGAGTCTAGTGCACCATTTTTATATATGGTGACCCCGGAGTGTCCAGTGTCTGTTCTTTAAATCAAACCTGGTATCTAAGTGCTTGATATTTGATTACCAAACTTACCATTTATTCAACAATTATAGTTACCTCACAAAAGCCAGACACCTGAACCCTCATCACACATAAAGACGACTGATTTCTCTAAAGGCAACAGTGATCCCTTATAAAACTTATCAATCATGAAAGAAAGCAGATAAAGTTCGTTAAACAGGTGTGAGGTAAAATCTAAGGGCATCACTCCATTAACATTATAAAAGTTCAAATATTTCCATTTATTTCATTTCCCTGGTTCGAGCTCACTTCAATTACTTGAAGGAAAATATCTCACTTACCACTCTATCTCTAATTCAAATCAAAATTACTGGTGGGTCAATGAATGAAACTCTGACATAATATTTTAAATACAAAAATTTATTTCTAAATTCAAAGATTATACATGACATTTAACAATCTCAGAAATTATTATTATTTGAAAAATTGATTAAATCTGAATTAATCATCAGTCAAAATTAAATCAGAAATTAATTTATTAATTCATAAAAATTATTCAAGAAAGATTTAAATTGTTAAATAACAAAACTTGATTGAAAGGAAATATACTGTAAGTAAATTAATTCCCACATATTAAACAAAATAAGGCAAATAAATCAATCATATAAAAATGTGGATACAAAAGACACAGAAATATACTCTGCAAAAGATTAAATATAAAAAAATGTAAAGCAAAAATTAAGGAAATAGCAAACACATCACATATATGTATAAAAGAAAAATTCTTCAAAAGATAAAGCATAAAACATATAACACGAAAAAATAAAAAAAAAAGTGAAAAGGTATCTTTACATATAACCACTGCAGATATTATTTTCAGTGCACTGAAACCCAATAACTATATTACAATACCTTGGTACCAAATGCTTCATGTCTTTAACCAGGCGCCGTTACACACACTTAATAAAATACACTGTTCAGATAACTCAGACACATTTACTAAGGAATTAAACAGTTAAAGGATATGAGTGACCATCGTCTATCTAAATATCAATTACGTTAAAACAGGACATTTGTAAAATCCCGAGAGTGAGCGAATGAGCGAGCAAAGAGAGAGAGAGAGAGAGACGCGAGAATTGAAAACGCAGCTCCTTTCCACAACGCTTTTTGGTCTCTGAGTGTCGACTCCTCTGTATGGGCGTCTATCTACGTGGTAGGTCTAACCACAGTGTTTTGATCGAGTCCCAATGGAATGCATTACTTCAGCAGTTTTGAAAATATACGAACAACGACTGCCCTGTCCTTCTCTCTCTACACCCCTACCGTGCTCTCTCAGCTCAATACATACGTCGTCCTCTCAAATCATATAGCGTTTAACCACTAACTTTACGCTAACTCTTTTACGATATATGCGTATCTGAACACAAAATCATAGTTATACTACAACTCACACATAAACACGGGGAGATTACTGCATCACGAAAACCACAGCATAAGACTCCTCCCCCAAGAAGATTGGTTATCCAACGATTCACAACGGGATAAGTAATCAGCAACCACATTGTTCTTACCCGAGATATGCTGTACCTTAATATTATAGGGTTGCAAGCACAGAGACCACTGAGTGAGTCTCTGGTTGTGATTCTTGATCCGCTGTAAAAACGTGAGCGGATTGTGATCAGACAGCACTAAAATCTCTTCATTCCTAGGTCTGTTCACATACACTTCAAACTTTTTCAATGCTGTGATTAAGGCTAGAGTTTCTTTTTCTATCGTGGAATACACTTTCTGATGTTTTTTCAGTTTCGAAGACATGAAACATACGGGATGCAAAAGTTCACTTTCATCTTCTTGAAGCAGTACAGCTCCAATTCCACAGTCAGAGGCATCAACTTGTATCACAAATTTCTTATTGAAGTCTGGAGCCCGAAGAACTGGTCTTGAAGTTAAAATGGCTTTTACCTTCTCAAAGGATTCTTGACATTCTGTAGTCCAAACAAACTTAGCTTTGGGACTAGTTAAGTCTGTTAAGGGGGCTACTACAGCTGAGAAATTCGGGCAGAAACGCCGATAGAATCCTGCCATGCCCAAAAATCTCTGTAACTGTTTTCTAGTAGTAGGTGGGGTAGCCTTATGGATACCCTCTACATTAGTGTTTACTGAGCGAGAAGGCCTTTCCCAACTTCAAACCCAAGATACTGCACAGTTGCCTTCCTGAACTCACTCTTCTCTAGGTTGACTGTTAGTCCTGCTTCCCTTAGTTTCTTGAAAACTTTCCTCAGGATCTTCAGATGTTCTTTCCATGTTGTAGAGTAAATGACTATGTCATCAAGATATACACCTACTCCTTCTATGGACCCTAGCAGTTGATCTCGTTGAAACGTTGCAGGTGCATTCATCAGACCAAATGGCAGAACAGTATACTGGAACAGTCCAAAAGGAGTAATAAAAGCTGACAGCAATTTAGCACTCTCATCTAAGGGAATTTGATAGTATCCCTTCAACAAGTCTATCTTGGAGACAAACTTGGCTTGTCCAACATTATCAAGTAACTGATCTATAAGAGGCAAGGGATAATTGTCAGCCACACTGATGGAATTCAGTTTCCTATAATCAGTACACATCCTAAATGAGCCATCAGGTTTCTTCACTAACACACATGGAGAACTGTAGTGACTTGAACTGGGTTCTGCTAATCCATGCTGTGACAAATATTCAACTTCTTTCTTCAAAACATCTCGATGATAAGGTGATAGGCGATAAGCTCTCTGCTTGAATGGTCTGCCATCTTCTTGGATCTTGATCTCATGCTTGATCAGATCAGTACGCCTAGGTACATCTGCAAATAGTTCTGTGAAGCTTCTAATCACTTCACACAACTCACCACCTTGCTCAGCACTCAGATGTTTCAGTTTATCCCCCAAATTTTCCAAAATCGAAGAATTATTCATCTTGCTTTCAGCTCCCAATTCATATCCATCGTTGTCTTCTGTAGTTGAAGTTGTCTGGGTTATTAACACAGTTTCCGTTTTGGTTTCTGAGAAGTAAGGTTTTAAGAGGTTTACATGTATCTTCCTTTTATGTCTTCGTCTTTCTGGTGTTTCAATTACATAAGTTCTATCACTTAACCTCTCAATTATCTTGTAAGGACCTTGAAACTTGTTGGAAAGGGGAAATCTCTTGACAGGTAAAAACACTAACACTTGTTGACCAACACTAAAACTTCTTAGCTTAGTCTTCTTATCATATCTCCTTTTCATTTTCTCTTGACTCAGTTTCAGATTTTCTAAAGAGAATTTTCTAATCTCTTCCAATCTTTTCCTCAAGTTCTTTACATACTCTCCTTGGATTTCCACTTGATTTTCTTCCCAATTTTCTGCAAGAATTTTCAATGGTCCTCTCACTTCTCTACCAAAAATCATCTCGTTAGGTGAACAACCCATGCTTTCTTGATAAGCATTCCTAATTTCAAATAACATCAATTGTACACCAACATCCCAGTCTCTGCCTGACTCAGAACAATACTTAGTCAGCATACTTTTCAATGTCTGGTGAAACCTTTCCAAGGCTCCTTGAGTCTCTGGGTGATATGCAGTGGACAACTGTTGTTTCACTCCTAACAAGTTCATCACATCCTGAAATAGTTTGGAAGTAAAATTGGTTCCTCTATCACTTTGTACAATTTCAGGTATCCCAAACTTTGAGAAAAACTCCACTAGTTTCTCAGCAACTATCTTGGCAGATATGTTTTTAACAGGGATTGCCTCAGGATATCTTGTCACAGGACACATCAATGTTAACAGATACTCATGACCTTCTTTGTCTTCGGCAGTGGTCCAACCATATCTATAATCACCTTGCTAAAAGGGTCTCCCTCTAACTTCTATAGGTTGTAGGGGCTTTCTGAATGGTTTCATTTGGCTTTCCAGCTATCTGGCAGGTATGACACTCCTGACAGAACTTGCTAACATCTTTGTGAAGTCCAGGCCAGAAAACTATTTCATGGTCTTCTCCACAGTCTTCCTAATTCCCATATGTCCAGACTCATGAGCTACTGCTACTACTTGCTTCCTCAATGGACGTGGGATCAAAATTTGATGATATTCACCCCATTCAGCATCTCCTGGTATATCTGCAGGTCTATGCTTCCTCATCAGCAAACCTTCCTTCAGATAATAACAGGTAGGAGTTTGTTGCATCTCTTCTTGATCAACAACTCTGAAAAACAGCTCAGCTAAGGATACATCCTTTTTCTGTAGGTCCATTAGCTTCTCCCTGGTCACCTGACCAACTTCAAGGGTTGAGCTCTCAATATCTGCTAACTCAGCTACTGTAGTTTCACTGTTATCTTCAGGAACATCTTGACTACTCAGAGTCTCTTCAGGGACGACAGCTTCTTCTTGGGAAACCTCTTCTTGGTCAACACTAGGGGAAACATCATTTCCCTGGAACAGCTCTTCCAACCTCAAAGATCCTTCTTGAGTGGGTAAATCCTCAGTCTCTTCAATTACAGGCATAGTCCTCTTCATACTCCTAGTAGTCACACAGCTAGGAAATAGGTGGGGTTATTCTTCTCCAAATCTACCTGTAGGACTAATCCTCAATGGTTTATCTGTCACTATAGGACAAGGAACAAATGGCACACTACCAACTTCATTCCCTAACAGAACATGTACACCTTCAACAGCCAGTGAGTCCTTTACAGCAAAATCAACATCTCCTGTCACCAATTCACATGACAGGTGTAAGCGGAATAATATAGGAGTTACCTCTTCTCCTCCTATACCCTTCAAAATAACAGAATCTCCTGTAAGATTCTCCTCCAACTGGGGTGAGCACCACGGACTACCACACTATGGTTGCTCCCTGTATCACGTAACACCTTGACTGGTACCTGGACACTTCCTCCTGGAGTTGTCAGTGTACCCTCATAGATATATGGCTTAAAAGCCTCCACACTGCTCAGCCACTCACTGCTTGAAGTTACATTTCCACTGGTTGCTAAACATTCAGCTTGTTTAGTCTCAGTCTTCACTGGAGCTTGACTCCTCCCCACATTGTTCTTTGTAGTCTGTTTCACCTGGTCATTTCTTACTACTTGACCAACTGGTTTGGGCTGCCAATGTGTCTGATGACACTCCCGACTGAAGTGTCCTGCTCTTCCACACTTGTAGCAGACAACATTAGGCTTCTGTAATTGCCTTGCAACATTATTATATGAGGATTTTACATTAGCTTGCTGAGGGATATTACCCTGAAATGACTTGGTATTACCACTTGTAGGATTCCCATTAAATCTGCTCCTGAAATTTGGGTGAGACCTAAAACCTGTGCGTTGATTCTGGTACTTGACATTATAGTTCCTTCTGCTGCTTATGATGTTAAAGTCCTCGCTAAGTGTAGCAGCTTTGTCAAGTTTATTCACCACTAACTTTACGCTAACTCTTTTACGATATATGCGTATCTGAACACAAAATCATAGTTATACTACAACTCACACATAAACACGGGAGATTACTGCATCACGAAAACCACAGCATAAGAATATATATATATATATATATATATATATATATATATATATATATATATATATATATATATATATATATATATATATATATATATACATATGTGTGTGTGTATTGCAAAGAGGAAGCCTCTTCTAAGCCATCTCGCCCTTCAAGGATTACAATAATATGAAGTATAAAAATAAATATTTAACTTTCCTTGAATTCATAACCCGATTTATGCTCATTGTCTATTTTCAGTAGTACAGTAAAGGATTTGAATAAAGGAAAGCTGTGGGTAATTATTCGCCCCTTTTGACATTTCTCTCGCTCACCCGCTTGGGGGAAGCTTTTAACTGTCCTTTGACTGAGTGGTCTGGCCCGAGGCCTTAATTCCAGGTGCCGTCCTTCGGAGATTAACCATTGCTGGCGCTGGAGTGACTCAGAAGAGAAAGCGAGCCGGCCCGTAGCAACTGGCCCCACGTGACTGGCGCTATAACACCTGGGCAAGAGTGACCTCATGCAAGGACTGCCCGCCTGCCAATGCCACGTGTGAGCCCTCTATAGAAAATGGAGTACCACTGAGTACAACGCCACCTACAAGGAGCGGAATCTTAATCCTCTGACCCTACAAAATAGCGTGGCACAGGCAGATCGATCTCAGAGATGTTGGATACTCTATCCAGATCACTTGCAGTCCTCTTGCTCCCTTCGAGCTGACCCTTGTTCTTCCCAATGTGGCTGGTCTAAAAGCCTGAGTTACTTTTACAGTGAACCCCTTTCACTATTACCCTCCATTGCTGGTGCCCTAAGACGAGGAAACCCCCATCTCCTGAAGAAGGTAATGTACCCGGATTAAGGTTCTCGAAGTCAGTCACGTCCCCTGTTATTTTCTCTCACTATGTTATTTTCTTTTCTTAGTGTGATTTACCTCAGTGAGACCTGTGTTCATAAGTGCAGTGCGTAACATTCGTAATGTAAGTGTACTAACCAGTGTTGCAGAGTCAAGTTGCTTTGGCACCATAAGTGGAACCTCCTTGATTCCCCTTTATTTACGTTGTTGACTCATTAAGTAACTGTATGCATTCTCGATTGTAGACAGGAGTGCTTGCTGTGGGACTATCTCATCATCTTGTGTGTGCACTGTGGCCTAGCCACTGTATCTTCCCTTATGATGCCCTCTGAAGAGGGTCACCCATGTGTTCCATCGTGGATCTTTTCATCTACTGTATATTTGATTATTCGACAGGACTGTTTACCTGTCCATAATTATTCCCCGTTCTTTTGATTTATGTGTTTAATGCAAATATAATTAATTAGGTGAACCCTAAGTGTTTACCTGATAACTCCCTCATTTGAAGAAGGCCTTAAGCCAACATTTTCTTATATGCTTTAATCTTCAGTTTAAAACCATTCAGTGGACTTATTTCAGACAAGTTAACCACTGGGCCAGATCAAAACCACATCAGTACACACACACACACACACACACACACACACACACACACACACACACACATATATATATATATATATATAAATATATATATATATATATATATATATATATATATATATATATATATATATATATATTATGTATATATATGTATTATTATATATATATATATATATATATATATATATATATATATATATACATACTATTATATATTATTGCATAAACAATGCCCACAACATTAAAACGCTGCCAAACAAAAACCTAAAGAAAAATGGAGGGTAGGTACTTACGCATGCACATACACCAACATGTACGCATTGTTCGACAGAAAAATAAAATTGGAATTGAAGAAAACCCAATTAAGTTTTCGTGATTAATGTGCAGCCGTCAGAGTTATTTAGCAATTCCGAAGGTAAGAGATAAAATGATTCCTTATTTTAGCGATACATTATGTTATAGCCTCGGGGTATTAATATACTGAGGCATATTATAATCGAAAATAAGTTCGGCATCGGCCTATAAAAAAAAAAGTTCCTGATCGCATATGCAATTAAATGGGCCATTCAATTAAAAGTTTTTAATTACCGATTAGGTGTAAATGAATAATAATCAAGTGTGTGCTAATGCATTTCAGATGTATCTGAGTAATTGGATGCGAGGATAATGGTAATGATTTGCAAGCCTTGATAAAAAGGGTCGTATCATGCAGAATTTTTTGTCTATAGCTTTCTGCAGTCATGTTGTTCGTTCCACCGGCCTTCGCATAAACCAACGTGACTCACGTGTACTTTCTCATTAAGATCTTCTGGCTAACCCCTTTCCATTTTCATGCCAGCAGTGAAGAAGAAGAAGACCTACCCATCCGGAACTCCTGACCCACTGCAGATACGAGAGGACTTCGAAGCCGCATTTAATTCTGGCTGTTTTTGGGGTGGCGTTGTATTCTTACTAAAACTTTACTTTAGATGCTCGGCCTGGTTCCCGCCAGTCGCCTACCGGGAAAGGTTACCGCTTTTTTGGGGGGTACTCTTCATCCTCTCCGTTACCATAGCTCTTCGTACGAAGCATTATGGGAATCCATCGTCAGCTCTCACTCTCGATTCTCTAAGAGGACGAGTCAAGAAATGGGTCCAGTATCTCATTGTAGAGCTCAACTGATTCATCATCACAAATCCTGCTGAGATTTATTTCATTAAGAAAAGTTGTTAAAAATGTATTGTTTGTCTTATGTTATGGACATCGTCGGTATACAGCAATAAATCTCACGCAACAGTGTTCAGTTATTAACAAAAACTAGATCTCAAAGAGAAGAAAAAATATGGAAATATATAAGAGTATTTGCATAAGTATATCCACACATACCCACCGCTGTTGGTCAATGCACCATTGCTGATCCTTTTGTATAACTGTATGAAACAGTTAAGAGGATCCTCTCCTACTGATGTGTGTGGGTATAAAATAGAAGGAGTGTGCGAGGGGAATAAAACCAGTTAGAGCCGGATGATGAAATCAAAAGGTCAGTAAGTGAAAGAAAAAAGATTATTTGAACTACATAAACAAGGTAATCAGCCGAGAGAAAGGATGATGAGCAAACAAATCTTCGGATAGAAAATGCAAATGGAAAGAGTTTGAAAGAGTGGCTGAAAGAGGTGAATATCTGAGAAGCCGATCTAAGCGATGAAAGAGTGCATGTCAATTTGAGAATGCTTACGGAACTCACTACTGAGAATTTGAGGAAATGATAAAAATGTTGACTTCGTACCAAATCAGAAACTTGTCAATTCACCAGTTCTGCGCTGTCAACTGGGGAGCTTTTCACAGAACAATTAAAAACTTCTAAATCTATGAGAAGGCATCTGGAACAAAAAGCCTAATCGTGTTTACTAGTCATATAACTGAGTTCACATACCCGAAAGTGCCCCAGTGCTTGTCTTGAGAATGTAAATTTCCTAAAATCAAACATAATCAAAATATAAAGGATGAGAAACAATTTTTTGCATCAGATAATTGAAACAAACACCGATGCCTTGTCCTGTTTCCTTTCTTTTTTAGATTCATCCTTGCACATTTTTCTAACTGCTCTTTTATTTATGACTTACTAACCTGTATATATACTGTACCTATTTTCGATTCTGATAAAAGCGTCTCAACAGGACTTTCAGTATTCTCCCGAATGAATTCCCTCAACTCCTTTGTTTAATTCCCAAATTCTAATTTTAGTAAGTCGGAGTGTTCAGCTTTAATCCTTAGCCAGTCGGCATGGCACCTCCCCCCCCCCATCATATTTTATTTATTTATTTCATTTTTGCCGAGACGCTCTACCTTCGTCGAAATAACAGACATCTTTACGGTTCTTATTAACGTTTGAAGGTAGGCCATCACCTTCCATGCCATGTGTAATAGAGAAGGAAATACCGTAGGCTACAGATGAGGTGTGTAAGAGGAACCATAAAAATTCAGCATTGCCATTCTCGGTGGGGAACCTGATAATGTCCAAGCCTCAACTGGGGGTCTTTCGTCGTAGATCTCATTCCTCCAACAGTGTTGTCAGTAGATAACCAAATATAATTCATCCAAGCCACTGTTGAATTCTGCATGTCCATTGCAGAGCTGCATCACCATCACCGAGTCATCAAGAAAGGAAATTATTGCAGCCACCAGTAATCACTGCAGCTTCAATATTCAGCAGTTGTATCACTAATGAATATCTTATGGAGGTGCGTAAATAAAATTCACCCCTGATAACAGGAATTACACCCACAAAACGCCCTCTGACTCATGTCTTAAATACACTCGTACTAACACCATAACTTGATTGTCTCTGGCCACATTTCCATTTGTTATTCTGTTTATACTTGTAAAAGTCAAAATTTGAATAGTGTACGTGGGGTTTTCTGTCAAAAAGGCATTATAAAGGTACGATGAAAATTTTACCCAGACAAAACCATGCCCTTTATGAGAGTGAACTGCTTCTTGGCTGTACAGTTCTAGGAGATTGGTAACAAAGGGAGTGAAATACATAAATAATATCCCATTGCCATGGGATTAACTATCACCACATGATAAATGTTCCACTAGGTGACACTAGCAGCTGGGCAATAAAGATACGAAGATCGAGTACAATAAACCCTGACCTGCACTGAAAAACTGACTTTTATCCGGGATCCTACGTAATAAAATGCATCCAAAGAAAAAGTTTCAGTTCCAAACTGTGTCTCTACCCATAATCATTGAATATATGATAGGAATCTCTCTAGCGTTGACCATCCACAACAGATTATTATTATTATTATTATTATTATTATTATTATTATTATTATTATTATTATTATTATTATTATTATTATTATTGTTGTTGTTGTTGTTGTTGTTGTTGTGGTCCATATGTCCATATGTAGAAAATATTAATACTAAATCTAGAACAAATAAATTTTCTCAAATCGTAAAATCAAGGCGAAGACAATGTAATGGAAAATATTCGAAATAACCCCAATTTTTAGTCTTGTACCAGCTCAGTTTAAAATAAAATGTAAAGTGGTAATGGTCCTTCAAGGCAAGAGGCAACTCATCATATTCCCTAAAGAAATATAAAAATGTCTGTAAACCTCATAGTCATCAGTGTGAGGTATAGGATAAATGATCTAGTTACATTTTTTTTTTTTTTTGGCGTGGGTATAGACGAGCTTTCGATAATACAAAATATCTATTTCTCTTGCAGAAGGAAATTGGAACTTTCAGAATTAACTCGGCAGTAGGACCTGAACACTTCCCTATAATGGTATTGAAAACATGCAAAAGAAAATTAAATAATCTGTCTCTTATGAAAATAATTCTTATGAAACAATGAAACTGAAAACCTTTAAACATATCATCACTTGTCCAGATTCGACTTCAGTGGACTAAATCCAAAATACCCCCATTCTTAAGACGATTTTTAAGAAAATCATAAGAAATTTAGCAGATAACGATCTCCCCCCAACGAGGCCACATGCTTCATCCACGGGATATCAACGGAATCTTAGCTGATCGACCACAGAGGAAATAATCAGAATACGAGAAACAAGCAGCAAAATGAACGCTATCTTTACTTCGACAAAGCTTCTGACCAAGTCAGTCACTTCACATTATGCAGTGAGATCAAAGTAAAGATGACAGGAGGCCCACAGGAGTCTGGCCTGATAATATCATCTGAAATCGAACACCAAAATTATTTGCCAACCCTAGTTGTTTTGAGTATTCCGTAAAGAACCTTTCTAAGTCAAGTTCTCTTCATTATAGCTATAAGTGGTATTGTTAGTGACCTGCAAAGCTTATGGATATCATTTCTCGATAAAAATTCTCATCTCTTAGCAATATCAGACACAGGAAAACTGTTATCAGTTTCGAAATGAGATAATAAAGTCCATTCCTAGTCAAAGAGCGACAAAGTGACACTGACTGGGAATAATTTTGAACACTGATGAGAAATCACAAAATTTCATTCATTAATTTAGCCAAGACAAAAATGCACACAATACAATCTGAAGTTAAGGGCTTTGGAGTCCTCGTCTTTCATGACTTGGGTGAACTCCAAGAGACAAACTAGCAAACTGTTGTCAAGATTCGGCATGGGTGCTGAAGATATTTTTCTGAGAGTTATTAGTACCGTGAGTGCACTGTAATGGAAGCCGAGGAGACCAATCAAAAGCTATTCCTCAGTAATACAGTCTCACTGTTCTACAAACTACAGTACAACCCTATTGAAGACAAAAAGTCCATAGTTTTGCATATTGACAAAATAGATTAAATGACATTACTGAAGCAGTTGATGAAATATTAGACTCTACATGTGAGCAAACATTACAGAGATACTTGTGTGCACTCTGTTGAGCTCTTTAAAGTCCATAAAAATCTGGTGAGTTACACTTCACAACAAAACTAACAGACAGGGAGATGGGAGGCCCATGTTGTTACACACTAATGACATAATTTTGGATAGACCAGACAAATAGTTAAAGAATTACTGAATACATACAAGGATAATAGAGCTCAAAAGCTCCAGGAGGCAAACATTTTTTAAAGAAAAATAAGAATCACACATCCTGACAAGGTCTGAGAAGCTAAACCACCTTCTGAAAAGAACATCTTCTGTCGAAGAAGGGAATCAGAATTAGCTTTGTTTTTATTACATGCTTTTATTTAACTTGACTTCTGCATCTGTCTGTCTGTCTGTCTGTTTGGGTCAAATCTTGTAACTCAATTTTTGACCTGTTTCCCTTTGTCCGATGGACTTGAGATTTTGCATGGTTACTCAAACCTGGTGACAATACAACATCACATGATCAGTAGGTCAGCAGGGACTTCAGGTGACCTCACAGTGACCTTTCCTGGTATCTCAGGATTTGTATGAAACTGGATTTTTCACACCTTTTTTGACTTGGTACAATCTATCTTCTATATAACCCCTCCCCCTTCCCTCTTCCATCTCCATCCCCATTCCCCTTCCGCCTCCTCTCACCTCACCCTTCCCCTCCCCTCCCCTTCCCCTCCCTTCTCCCACCCCTCCCCCTCCTTCCGAGCACACAATCAAGTGTTAATTTAGCTGTGTCCTCCTTCCCCTTTTCTCTTCCTCTCTTCCCCTTTCCTCTTCCTCCCCTCCCCTTCCTTCTTCCATCACCTTTCCCCACCCATCCCCTCCCTTTTCCCTTTCCCCTCCCACTTCCAAAGCACCCATCAAGTGTTAACTTAGCTGTGTTCTCACCCTCCCCTTCCCTCTTCCATCTCCCCTTCCCCTTCCCTCTCCTCCCCCCTTCCCCAGCCAAAGTACATGATCAAATGTTAATTTAGCTGTGTCCTCCCCCTCCCCTTCATTCTTCCATCCCCTTCCCCTCCCCTCCCTTCCCCCTTCCGGAGCATGCAATCAAATGTTAATTTAGCTGTGTCCTCCTCCTCCCCCTTCTCTCTTCCATCCCCTCCCCTCCATCTTCCCCTTCCGGAGGACATCCCCTTCCCTCTGCCCTCCCCTTCTGGAGCACACAATCAAGTGTTAATTTAGCTGTGTCCTCCCCTCCCCTTCCCTCTTCCATCCCCCTCCCCCTCCTCTCATTCCCCTCCTGTGCCACCTTCCCCTCCCCTCGCCCTGCCACATTCTCCCTCCCTTCCCTTCCCCTCCCTTCCCTTCCCTCCCCTTTCTTTCCCCTTCTCTTCCCTTCCCTTACCCTCACCTTCCCCCTCCCCTTCTGGAGCACACAGTCCAGTGTTAATTTAGCTGTGTCCTCCCCTCCCCTTCCCGCTTCCATCCCTCCCCTACCACCTTCTCCTCCCCTCCCCTCCCTTCCTCCTTCCATCCCCCTTCCCCTCCGATTTCCCTCATCTACCCCTCCTCCTCCACCCCCTCCCCTCCTCTTTCCGCTCCATCCCTTCCAATTTTCCTCCCCTCTCCCTACCTCCTACCCTCCCCTACCACCTCCCCTCCCATACCTCCTCCTCTTCCCTTTTCCCCTCTCCTCCTTCCGCCTCCCTCCCCCCTCCCTCCTCTTCTACTCCACCTCCCCTTCCCCTTCCCTCCTCTTCCCTCTTCCATTCCCTCCTCTTCCCTCTTCCATTCCCTCCTCTTCCCTCTTCCATTCCCTCCTCTTCCCCTCCCCCTTCCTCCTCCCCATCCCCTCACCTTCCTATTCTCCCTCCCCTAACCTTCCTATTCCCCCTCCCTTCCCTCTTCCCTTCCTTTCCCTTTCTCCTTCCTCCTCTCCCCCCCCACCCCGTAAACGGATATCAATTTCGTTAACTACTGTCATAAATCGGTTACAATTTCTGTCAAAACTAATACTTATAAACTAAAAAATGAAAAAAAAAATTTAAACATGCTTTTATTAAAATGCACTAAAGATTTTAAAAAAATAATTTTTTTATATACACCAAGATTTTCTTACAATCAATCGTGTCTACAAAAATAAAAGCGTGGGTCCCAAGCATGGAAGGAAATGCTACAAGTAAAGAAATATATATTTTTTTTCTTATAGCATTTCTTTCAATGCTTGGCGCCCACGCTTTAATTTTTGTAGACATGATTAATTGTAAGAAAATCATGGTGTATTTCAAAAATTTATTTTTTACTTTTTAGTGCATCTTTAAAAAAATTTAAAATTTTTTAATTTTTTTTTATGTTTCAGGAGTACAAAATAGGACGATTTCATTATTTGACATATTGTTCTTACCAACAATTTTTTTTTTTATGTTTGCCAGAAAGAATTACAAAACTTTTGGACGATTTCATTATTATAAAATAATTGTTCTTACCAACAAATTTCGACAAATCGAGCTTTTGACAAATTATTTGCCATTTGTGAAAGAATTATATATATAAATATATATATATATATATATTTTGTACTGCATTTACATATATAGATTATAAAATAAATTACTTGGATGCATAAGCAGCAAAGAACAAATATCTGGTTCCTATATATAATATGATATATATATATATAACGGTTTATATACAAATTATATATACATTTATATATATATATATATATATATATATATATATATATATATATATATATATATATATATATATATATATATATATATATATATATATATATATATATATATATATATACATATATATATATATACATATATATATATATATATATATATATATATATATATATATATATATATATATATATATATATATATATATATATATATATATATATATATATATATATATATATATAGTTACTTATTTGTCTCAGTATGACAAAAGAAATGAATATGGGATGTGATTTCTACCTTAAGGGCCACTTGCCCAGAACCAAATATGCAATAAAATGCAACACACACGATGGCTTACCTCAGAGTTACATCTAAAATAAAAGGAAAGGGCGCCACGAAAGCTGCAGTTACATTAAATTACTTTATTTCACACAGTTCAAGCAGGAGAAATAAATCATGGCCGGTATGCAATCCAGCAAGACAAATGCAACACTAATTTTATGACATATTTACAGTTACTGGCTTTCAGAAACAAGTGAAACATTTACACATTAATAATGCAAACGGGAGTCCTTGGCTAGTCAATACAAAGTCTCTATCTTGCAAGAAATAGGTAGCTTGCTTGTAGCAAGGTTGAATTAATTGTCTTCTAAGGCTACTTCTCACAGGTAGCTCGTTGACAGAAACACGAGGGGACATGATAACATGTCTCTGGAAATAGATTTCCCAGATAAGAATTCGTACATGGAAGATTCTCTCACTTGCAATGATCTATCACCATGGAGGGGTCATTTACTCTATGTCACTGAGCAAAGGATTATTTCATCAGGAACTTAACCCTTATGGGACGGGCTAGATATATATTAAGCAAACCCCCAGACTGGGCAAACTTTAAGGTTGGCTAATTTAAGAAAAAAAACTTCAGTGTAAATAGGAAGATATGCAAATGAGCATGGTGTACAAAAAAAAAAGCTGTTCCTTCCACAGGAAGTTAAAAGTGGATATTTACAAGACACTCGTAAAAATATGCTATTTTCACTAAGTTATACACATTTTTTCTAATAATTTATTTAATTTTATTTTGCAAAATTACAATTACAGTTCACACAATATCATAACAGATAAGAACTAAAATCGGTAAAAAATTCTGAGTATATCTATCGAATAATATTTACAAGATTTCCTGAAATGGGGAGATGCAGTAACTTTTTGTGAGGTATGCATGTTTTTTCCAATATTACTTTGCACTTTTCTTTGTAAAATTACAATTATAGCTGACATAATATCATAAACGATAAGAGCTAAAACTAACAGCAATTCATCCAAATTGCATGGCTTGTAATATTAATACTCATATGGGTTAGCCCAGCCATCGCTCAAAACCTGTTATAGATCCTCATATGATCATGCCCGTCCACTAAGGGTTAATTCATATGGGGAACACGCACATTAGTAATTCATGAATATCAGCAAGGGATTTACTTTAAGAGATGAATTATGTGAAAAAAAAGCAAATGAGAGATTTAGTGAGATGAACAGTATACTGGCACTCAATTGTTAATTTCAGACTTACTGAGCAATCTTGATTGCAAGTGCACGTTGCAAGGATAAATAGATGATCCATGGTCTTCTGTTAACAACTGAAGGGACTGCTTGTAGTCTGGGTCAACTGTAACCCAGTACCAGTTTGGCAGCTTGCCACTACACAGAGATACAGCCCGAGATTTGGGACTTAGCAGGCCAGAGGTTATGCCTGTATGAGAGTTGAGCGGGAACTGTCTTTCTCTTGGCCCCTCTTTGGCTGTTGGTCATCTATGGGCCCTCAGGCCATGGAAGTGGCGAGTCTCAAGGAGTGGCTCACAGTCCTGTAAAAACAATTAAGAACAAGCAAAAAGGAGTGTGCAGGGATACAGGTCTTAGTACAAGAATACCGAGCGACTACTAGTATGCTTATTTCTCAAGGAATCACTTAATCTGATTACCTGGCTTAACCTTTTCCAAAACTATACCTGAAAACTCCCCACTTGCAGCTACCTGGTCTTAGTTATCCTATTCAAGGAGAACCCATCTTTATGGATTCTTGGAATAGAGGTGGTGGTGGCTTAATATTTATAATATAGCTCCCCCTTTAAGCAGGCCTTCCACTCCCTTTTGGGCACAAAGGTCTGCACTAACAAGAGCCACCAGCCTCAGTGGCTTTTCTTTCCTTCCCTCCTTTACCAGATTTTTTCTATGCAAGGTAGCTAAATTAGGGGAATACACCTAACTGCTAGGGGGAAGGTGACTTTACTAGTTCACTTAACAAAAACTTCCTAACACTACTTAAAGGTACCTGCAGATATTTAGTTATCTGTCCCTGGCGACAGTGAAAATGCATTCTAGGCAAGTTTTAAAATTACAATTGTACATTATCATTAACATAACATATCCTCAGGCTGCCACAGCACCAATCTAAGTGACAATGTTCTAACTATAATGCAGGATTACCACAAATCACAAATTTCTTATGCAATGATACACACAAACATTTTAAAAGATAAGCAGCCTGAAGGGTTATTGAGTGCAACACCATGTAAAAGTTGCTAGGACAGGTCTTTTGGCTTGTGAGGCTTGAGGACAGTTCTAGCTCAATACATCTTATTGACATGGTAGTAGAACCCATGCGAGAGGTACCGAAGCAACCTCCTATGGATTTTGGTGCTTGGTATACACTACTAAATGAGGCACTGCACCAAGAGCGCCAGGAGCTTACTAGCTCTAATATATGGACAATATCTTATTATTGTTTTATTAACAAAATTCTTTCTATTACAATTGCAGGTTACTACTACTATTTTACATGCTCTTGTCTAGGATGTTATGTATAGGTTTACTTAATCAGGGATCACCCAGGCTACCTTCTCTGGGTAGGTGCCAGGATCACCCTGTGATGGAAAGGCACTGTACCCAAATGGACAACGAGTTACCAAGGAGCGCTCATGGCTCTAGTAGGCTAATTGGATCTCTTCTGCCCCTTTCTCTTCTTCTCCGGGTTCCTCCCAGGTCTATCTATGACAATCCTAGGAGGTGATGAGGGTATCAACTCTGGGGAAAGGCCAGGAGTGCCGCTGGGAGCGAAGTCAGGGGTAACTCTAGAGGCTACTGGAGGACTCCTACTCTGGCTGCTGCAACAACCGAAGCAAGGAGGGGTACAGCTTCTGCATCCCAGCAGGACAGTTCCTGGTCGATCAGAGAAGGTGTAGCAGCAGGGTCCACCAGAGGTTCATCCTTTGAGGATGGAGGTGATAAGGAAGAAAGATTGTTGGGTGCTGGAGGCTCACAAGTGGTGATGACCAACTCAGTTAAACTAGATGGATCTCCCGAAGGAGGATCAGTGTTGTGATCTGGCACTGGCACTGACACCAAGTTAGACCAAGGCACAGGCTTCAATTCCAGTAATTGCTCAAAATCCATGGGGATGGAGACTGGCACTGCTTAGAGCTCTCAAGTGGCACTGGCAGAGATGTTCATTCAGGTGTGCCTGATGAGGAACCAGGGGGTGCAAAACCCCTAAGTGAATCTAAGTTGGTCTGAGACAGAGATTCCTGTACCAGGGGGAGGTCAGAGCCTCCCAGAATGCTTCCGGTGTGGGTGACAGCTGTGTGTGGCTTGTTAGGGCATCCCAAACAATTCGTGAAGTGCCCTTTCATTTTGCACATCTTACAGCAGTACTTTGTCTTGCCAGCTTCCTTTTGCTGTGAGGAAGTTTTTGGCTGTGCTGTGATGCTATAGTTGATGCCTCCATTGTGGAAGTAGCCAGGCAATGGAAGGGAGGTGGGAGGTGGCATCCCCAGAGGAGGTCTCGTCCCAACAGAAACTCAGTTCCGTGCCTAATTTTACTCACTACGTCAATGTGGTGAGATTGAGTACCCCACGGTGTTGTGACCTGGAGCCCGACTGTAGGGATTGACTTTGTAAAACCCTCTACCCAAGTCATCGTCCAATGAGTCTTTTCATCTCCAGGGCACTGGCTGGCACTTGGGACTTGGCAATTAGACAGATGTCTGATGTGGTGTCCACTGTAGCCGGAAGATCAACTGGCAAGCTAGAGCCATCAAAGGGTGCCACTGAGATGGTCTGAGTCTCCACCCTTTCAGGGTGAGGAATGTCAGACGGACATGCCACGGCAGACGTGGAACTGATCAAGTTGATGTGCTTCGTAGTGGTACCATGCTTTGGGCAGGCAGCATATCCTGCACTATAATGTCCAGGATCACCACAGTCTTTGCAGAGGCCTCTTGGATGGGCTTGCTTGCCTATGGTGACTGTGGGTGGAGAGGTTTGCTTATCAGTTGATGGAGAGGTGTCACTTGTGGTCTGAGTCTCCACCCTTTCAGGGTGAGGAATGTCAGACGACCATGCCACAGCAGACGTGGAACTGATCAAGTTGATGTGATTGGTAGTGGTACCATGCTTTGGGCAGGCAGCATATCTGGCACTATAATGTCCAGGATCACCACAGTCTTTGCAGAGGCCCCTTGGATGGGCTTGCTTGCCTATGGTGACTGTGGGTGGAGAGGTTTGCTTATCAGTTGAGGGAGAGGTGTCACTTGTGGTCTTGAACTGCTTAGAAGGATGCTTCTTGATAGCTCCCCTTTGAAGTACCAGTCAGATTCTGAATGTCCCTTTTTATGGCAGTGGTTATATACTGGAGGCTTGCAAGGGAGTCCATTCTTTGGGCGAGCTGGCCCTGAGGGATATCCGGGTGGCAGTATGTGCCCGTGAGATGTGCTGGAAGACAGGTTATAGATTTCCCAATCGTCAGCCATACGACAGCCTTCCATGAGTGTTGTGGGTTGCTTGTCGTTGAGGTACACAGAGAGGGACCCAGGAGCACACTGGGATAAATCTTCCAGCATCATGCGGTTGAACAGGTCCGCTAACTCAGTGCACAGGCCTTAGTTATCAGCCTCCAAGCTTCAGCCATGTCTTCCCTTGTACCACTATCCAGCAAGTGGAGGGTGGCCTTGGCTTTACCTTTTATATGCTTGGTAAGGAGTAAGGCCCTCTCCATCTCTGTGGTACTGTAGTTTGAGAACAGCACTTCTACCTCCTCCAACCATGCCTCTGGCTCATCGTCAGTCCACTTTGGTACCAGTGAATTGATACTGGATATAGGAGGATTAGGCGTGGAAGATGTCAGGTTAGTGGCTTGTTGGTGGGCTAGAGCTGTGGCATTGTCTTGTCAGGCTTCCTAAAGCTTGATCTTTTCTTTCAGAGCTAGCTCATACTTCTCTCTCCTTCCTTTGTTTTTCTCTCTGCTCTTTCTCTTACTTCCCTGGCTTCTCTCTCCTTCCTTTGTCTGACTGCTTTTGCTTCTTCATACTTCCTTTGCTCTTCTCTCTCCTTCCTTGCTCTTTCTTCCCTTTCCAATTCATATTGCCTTTGCTCCTCTCTTTCTTGTTTCTCCCTTCCCCAGATTCATGAAGGTTTGGTAACTTTCTGCCAACATGGTTCTGATAGGTTCTGATATATATATATGTGGCCCGGGAATAAGAGTAATTTGGGGAAGTGTCCCTTACCTGGTGACACTTTGATGGAATGGCACCTTTCAATAAGGTGGTACTGCTGCTGAGTGTGCTGTTCAAAGGTCACACTTATGGAGCAGTCCTTGGTTAGCAAATCTTTATGGGTGGACACACTAGTGTTGGCACTCTGTCTCAAAGCACAGGTGTGGGCTGTATATTAACACAGGATTCTCTCTTGGTGGCATTGGGGTGCCAGTGGGTTCCGAGGAACAACACTAATTTGTTGTACAAACCAATTTCAGGAGATGTTGGCACTCTGTGTCCAAATGCACAGGTGCAGTTGTGTATAACACAAGACTTATCTTAGTGGCACTGGAGTGCCAGGGAGGTTCTGAGGAACAACACTAAATTGGCATACAACAAATTGTACAGAAGGGAAATGGCACTCTGCATGAAGCAGAGTGCACGAAGTGAGTCAGACAAAAAGGTAAGACACTTCAGGTGAGTTACTCGTTGGGAGTGTCCCAGATTCAGTGGAACTGTGAAGAGGAATCCCTTTGGTTGGCACTTGTGGGGATCTAGTTCCTAGGCACTAGTAATGCTGCTTCCTTTCATGCAGCAAGACTTGGATGCAGGAAGACTTGGATGCTCACTCAATGTGCAATTTATTGCTTTCGGTACATGTAAGTCTTGAAAGTACCCAGTTATGTGAGACATTTTACTCAAGTGTTGTTAATTTTTTTACTTGCACCCAAAATTATTCTGTGATGCAGAGCTTCATTGTTTGTCCATTCTTTTCTCTTTTAGAAAATGGCTTGAGAACCCGCTCAGTTGTCTAAAGCACTTAATGGGAAATGTGTGAAGATTAAACAAGTAGGTTAAGCACTGTGAAGAGGACTCCCTTTGGTTGGCACTTGTGGGTATCTAGTTCCTAGGCACTAGTAATGCTGCTTCCTTGGATGCAGGAAGACTTGGATGCTCACTCAATGTGCAATTTATTGCTTTTGGTATATGTAAGTCTTGAAAGTACCCAGTTGTGTGAGACATTTTATTCAACTGTTGTTAATTTTTTTACTTGCACCCAAAATTATTCTGTGATGCAGAGCTTCATTGTTTGTCCATTCTTTCCTCTTTTAGAAAATGGCTTGAGAACCCGCTCAGTTGTCTAAAGCACTTAATGGGAAATGTGTGAAGATTAAACAAATAGGTTAAGCACGTGTGCATACAACTAACAGGACTACGTGTAACATGAGTCAAAGGGAAAGCAAGTGTATGCTGATGATGTCACATGGAGAACCAATCAAGGTGGGTGACTCCCAGCATGCTTTGCGAGTGACAACTTACAAACACACACACTCCTTCGTTACTCTACGAGGTACAAAAGAAAACAGTTATTATTTCTGAAGGAATGATTTATGCATATGGGTAGACATAAATTACTTTCTTAAAATGCCAATAATAAGTTTATGTTACTGTGAAATTCAGAAACAAAAGTTGAGGTGGAGGTGAGTGAGAGAAGGGGATGACTCGGTTGGCTCCAGTCTATTTTTAGAACAGGGACTGGAGTTGCCAGATGTTACTCCTATGTCCTACGGAGTTACAAGATGTCCATTTTCCTTTCTGAGAGAAGCTGCGCACACTTACTCTCACATCACATGCACTAAGCTAATCTACCTAGAAATTCAACATTCATGTATTACTTGCTGGCATGCGAGGTGGCTAGTTAAATCCTAACTTGATAACTCAGTGTCCTGACTAAATGACGTTCACTGGCGGGAATTTTAAAACCACTCTGTGGCTATCTGCCTTTCACTCACACTTTCAATTTATTACTTATTCATAAATTTTATATTTAGGCAATCACTTACTCGACACTATACCTTTCTAACGTAATTTCAACAGTATAACTGATATTACTTTACCTGTTATTTCTTCCTTGTTTCTGTCCAACCTTTATTTATGCCTTGTGAGTTATAAATTTGCAATTACTTTAGATTATTTTCCAAGTTCGATAACTTCAACAGTCTAGTATTAGCAAAGCTAATTTTACTAACTGACTGAAGATCCTGGCAAGGTCACCACCGTTACAGATTTGCCTGGGTATGGCAAATGAAATGAATATGGGATGTGATTTTAGCCTTAAGGGCTACTTGCCCAGAACCAAATATGTAATAAAATGCAACACACACGTTGACTAACCTCAGAGTTACATCTAAAACAAAAGGATAGGTTGCCATGAAAGCCACAGTTACAACAAATTACTTTATTTCACACAGTTCAAGCAGGGGAAATAAATTATGGCTGGTATGCAATCCAGCAAGACAAATGCAACACCAAAGTTAAGACAAATTTACAATTACTGGTTTTCAGAAAGAAATGAAATATTTGTACATTAATAACTCAAATGGGAGCCCCTGGCTCATCGATACAAAGTCTCTATCTTGCAAACAGTTGCAGAAATAGGTAGCTTACTTGTAGCAAGGTTGAATTAATTGTCTTCTAAGGCAAGTTCTTACAGGTAGATCAGTGGCAGAAAAAAAGTGGACGAGATAACATGTCTCCGGAAATAGATGTCCCAGATAAAAATTCTTGCATGGAAGATTTTCTCACTTGCAATGATCTGTCATCATGGAGGGGTTATTTACTCTATGTCACTGAGCAAAGGATTATTTCATTAATAACTTAATTCATATGGGGAGCGTGCACATTAATAATTTATGAATATTAGCTAGGGATTTACTTTGAGAGATGAATTATGTAAAAAAAGCACATGAGAGATATAGTGAAACAAAGAGTATACTAGTACTCAATTGTTAATTTCAGACTTACTGGGCAATCCTGATTGCAAGTGCAATTAGTAAGGATAAATAGATGACCCATGGTCTTCTGTTAACAACTGAAGGGACTGCTTGTAGTCCAGGTCAACTGTAACCCAATACCAGTGTTGCAGCTTGCCACGATGCAGAGATATGGCCAGAGATTCAGGACTTAGCAGGTCAGAGGTTATGTCTGAATGAGGGTTGAGCAGGAACTGACTTTCTCTTGGTCCCTCTTTGGCTGTTGGTCATCTATAGGCCCTCAAGCCACGGAAGTGACGAGTCTTAAGGAGCAGCCAACAGTCCTGTAAAAACAGTTAAGAACCAACAAAAACGAGCGCACAGGGATATAGGTCTTAGTACAAGGATACAGAGGGACTACTACAATAGTATGCCCATTCCCCAAGGAATCACTTACTTCGATCACGTGACTTGACCTTTTCCGAAACTATACCCGAAAGCTCCCCACCTGCGGGTCAGTCAGTGGGTCTACCTATCACCCCTGGTCTAAGATATCCTATTCAAGGAGAATCCCTCTTCTGGGTTCTTGGAATAAAGGCAGTGGTGGCGTAATATTTATTAAAATATATACTGGGTGTTTCGACATTAGAGGCCTCGCCTCCACAGAACAAATGGAAAGTTATGAAGTTTTATGCTATAGCCTATCTCCAAGTACATTATTTTAAGTTTCTATTAAGCTATTTTTCATTTTACATTTCTTGTATTTTCAGACTGAGTGACGGAGTTAGATACAGCCATGGCTAACGACTCGGAGGAAATCAGATGGATTGACTGAATCAGAGAGGCCAGGGATGCTAGCGCATCCTTCATTTCACGTTCCTGGATAGCTAAATACATTAAAAGAGATAAATCCTTTGTTAAAAGAAACTGTAACAAAAATCCATATGACTGTCACTGCGAAAGGAGTGAGAATCTTAGAAGGCCTGTAGTCCTTTCTCAGGAGTCAAAAGACATCATACCTGAGGCAGTGGGTAGACCAAGAAAGTCTTTATGTAAATTGGCGCTTGAACTAGAAACAAAAATGGGAAAGAAGAGAAGTTATAGTGCTGTATACCGTGAGTTCAAAAAATCTGGTATCAAGCCATTTCATGTTATCAGCAAGCCCAACATCACTCAGCAACAGAGAGAACACCGTGCATGGTTTTGTGCTTCATATCTTAAAGATTTGGATGAAGCTGACTTTCTCCATGTTGCTGCATCAGATGAATTCTTCATTTACACAGTCAGGAAGCCAAATCATAAAAATGACATCGTTTGGGCTGTAAAGTTGGATGATATCAGCGATGACGTGCGCTATTGCCAAGTTGTGAAATTTCCTGAATGTTTGGGAATTTTTCTGTTTCACAGCCAAATGGTTAATGTGGATCATCAAAGAAAAAGGACAGTCATGGAATGGCGAATACTTCAGAGAAACTGTGCTTACTGGTGGAGTATTTCCTTTCCTCAAAGATCCTGAAAATGTGTTATCTGTTGAAGAAGTCACATTTTTGCATGATAAGGCACCATGTTTCAGGGCTCTTCAGAACAGGAGCTGCTTCGAAACAGTGGCATCAATTTCTTCTCGTCAAGTGAATTTCTAGGTAGCCCCCCTGACCTTAATGTATGTGAAAACATTGGTAGTATCTTAAAGGATCATGTTGAAGTGTGTACAGTGAACTATGATGGCATACCAAGCCTCGACGACCTGCAAAGAGAGGTGACCGAAGTGCACAGGGAAATGGAGTATAAGTCGCAGCTTTTTTGTGATTTGCTGAAATCATACCCTTCAAGAATGCAGGCTGTGGTACAGGCAGATGGAGGCCACACAAAATATTAAATACTCAGAGAGAGAATTAAATAAATACCTGTCCTGAATTACTTTTGTTTTTTCCATATCAATTTTAGTTTATGCTGTAGATGGGGGCCTCTGATTTTTGCATATATATATAAATATATATATATAATATATATATATATATATATATATATATATATATATATATATATATATATATATATATATATATATATATATATATATATATATATATATATATATATATATATATATATATATATATATATATATATATATATATATATATATATATATATATATATATATATATATATATATATATATATATATATATATATATATATATATATATATATATATATATATATATATATATATATATATATATATATATATATATATATATATATATATATATATATATATATATATATATATATATATATATATATATATATATATATATATATATATATATATATATATATATTATATATATATATATATATATATATATATATATATATATATATATATATATATATATATATATATATATATATATATATATATATATATATATATATATATATATATATATATATATATATATATATATATATATATGTATATATATATATATATATATATATATATATATATATATATATATATATATATATATATATATATATATATATATATATATATATATATATATATATATATATATATATATATATTAAAGATTGTGTCTCTTTGGAGGGATGAGAGGGGGGTTAATATTAAATTATATACTGCCTGAAGGGCAGAAGACAACACCAAGCTGTAAACAAAATAAAGGTGAAAGTGAAGAACTTACCTTATTTTACCAATTTGATAAAACAATAGAATGTCGCCATAGGAATGAGTCAATTGTTACGTTACAATGAATTTATTTACACTTTAAACAATGAAATGGGGCTAGAACTTAGGATCCAGCAGGTAATCAAACTTAATGAAAATGAAAATTATGGTGACGTGAATGGCATGTCTCAAATTGGAAAGCGTGATAAGGCTTGTAATAATTTCCGTAATTGGCTTTGTATGCAACTGGGGAAATGCTATCCAGACTTCCTTGGTTTCAGAGATGGTAGAATTCTTTAAGGGTTTGATTCACAAGAAGGGGATCAACTGAGCAGAGAGTGGTTGAACTCCTGTAAAAAAGCCAGGGTTAGCAATCTAGCATAAATAATTTCTCTCACATGAATCTATTCACTATGGAGGAATTGATCACCTGAGTTACTTAAATTAATTGGCCTTTAATTTACACTGTGGAGGGAATATTTGAGTGCTGATCACTGAATTGAATTAGATTGATTTCAAAGCAAGTCATGGGGCAATTCACGGGGTGCTTGGTGCGTAGGTTGGCTTAACAAAGGGGCTGCGTTTTAGGAAAATGAAAATTGAGATTTGGAGAAATGAAAAAGAATTTCACAGAGAGAAAGGAGCTGGCTTATTGACTAACTGCGGTCGACGTACCTGGGGCCTGTATATGTTTTGCGCTTAACATGTAAGGGCTTGGTCGATCAACATGGTTAGTTGTCACCAGTGGAAGATGGAAAAAATGCCTGTGTATACAGGTTGCTGGTTGTGCATGGAGTGCGTGGGTGTGAGAAAACCAGGGCGCTCCTTCCAGACTGTTTTGTTTCAGAGTGTAGGCCTCAGTCGATCTGCAAAAGTCATACAGCCAGCAAAAGAGTGGAGAAAATTGGGTCTCATGATTAACTACTTAGAGGTTAAGTTCCTAACTACCTCACAGCTGTCTTCGCCTTATAACACTAATGGGAGGCATCAGCTCCTAGACACGTGATGTGGGTGGTCAAAAGGGGTTGCTACTGTACTCACTTCCCTTCAGGTGCAGAGAAGGATGCATTCTTAGTTCAAAACTAGTGCTACCCTACTTTTCCTGCCATGTTGGCTGGCCTAACATTCAAATGAGAAGTGCTTTTAATTAGAAATTCAAATTATTTTGGCTGGCTAGGAGGGAGGAATGGAAATACGTGAAAGGTCCCCCCCTTTGAAAAGGCATTCACATCCTTTTGGGCATGAAAGTATTGGCTGAATAGCTATTCATCCCGACTAGTCAGCTAGCTTCCGTATATGAGTTGTGCTTAGGCACTGCAATGCTAAGTGGACCTACCTAACTGCTAAGAGGGGTACTCAAGTTGGCTAACTTATGTACTACAACAGGCTTAACCTATCTAAGGGCATAGACACTTCTGCTAACTGTCTTTAACGACAGGAGAACTCTACTCCTAGGCAAATGCATACAGTAAATATTTAATCTAACCTACTATCCTAAGACTCTGGCACTGAACGAGTTGGCACTGACTAATGGCATGCAATGAATGAAGAGTTAAGCAATGCTTTATGATTAATACATGCAACAAAATTAAACATGAGTAACCTGAAGGGTAAATTGCTGTATACAATTAAGGAAGGTATCGGTTTGAGTCTGGAATGGTTTGGAAGAAGATTAGTTGGAAAAAGGTTAGTATATTACAAATGCCTAAGGTGTTAGGAGTTAATTTTACTGGGGCAGAGATCACGCAGACTACCTCCTCTGGGCAGGTGCCAGGATCACTCTGAGATTGAAGCAGCACTGTGACAACTGGGCATGAGTGCCAAGGAGAGCTCATGGCTCTGATTTGTTAATTGGATTTCTCCCACCCCTTCCAAGGTCTAGCTAGGCCATTTCTAGGAGGTGATGAGGGTACTGACTATGGAGAAAGGCCAGGAGTGTCGCCAGGAGCAGGATCAGGGCAGCCTCAGTAGCTACAGGCTGGTCTCCTACTTCGGCTGCTGCGACAACTGTCGTGGGAGTAGGGCCAGTGTCTGCGTTCTGGCCAGACAGTTCCTGGTCGACCAGAAAAGAGGTAATGTCCAGGCCTGCCAGAGGGTCATCCTCGGCAGGTGGAAGAGAGTGGAAAGAAGAAACGTCAGGGGTCAGAGGCTCACAAATGGGGATGATTACATTGGAGAGGTCTGGTGGATCTCCTGTAGGAGGATCTGTGTCAGGTTCTGGATCCGGCACTGGCACTAAGTTGGGGCCAGGCACAGGGATTATGGTTGATATAGAGATTCCAGCTGAGATGGGCGGAGCTTGGCATTGACCAGTGCTTGCAAGTGGCACTGGCAGTGGATTGGATTCAGGCAAGTCTGAAGAGGGACCCAGGGATGCAAAACCCCTCAGTGTACCCAGAGTGATAGGTGACTGAGATTCCTGTCTTAGGATGAGGGCCGAGCCTCTTGGGTTGGTTGTGGAAAGGGTGGCTGCTGCGGCTAGCTTGCTGGGGCACTTTGACCGTCTTTCGGAGTGCCCTCTTATGTTGCAGGTCCTGCAGCAGTATTTGGTAATATCCCTTCGTGGTGAAGGAGAAGTTTTTTGGTGGCCATCTGGTTGTGAGCTTCACGGACTAGGCCTGGAATGGTTTAGATGCTGGTGGGTCTGTCTCTCTTTTGGGCGAATGGAAGGTTGGGCTGATGGTGGCACAGCTGTCTAAGGGGCTGTGTCTCTCTCAGGAAGTTTTGGCATGGCCTCACTGGTGGAGGCAGTCAGGCAACAGAGTGGCGAGGGTGTGGGACATCCCCAGAGGATGTCTCGTCCTAGCAGGAATTCCACTCCGTGCCAAATACGCTTCACCATGCCAAGGAGGTGAATTTCAGTGCTCCAAGGGGTGATTGCCCTGAGTTTGGAGACGGACTGAGTCCAGACCTGCTCAGGATGGGACCTTTCGGGCGGCACAGACAAGGAGGCTGTGGCACTGATCAGGTTGACCAACCTGGGAGAGACCATATGTTTTGGGCAGCCAGGATACCAGGCAGAAGAGTGCCCTGGAGTCCCACAGTTGCAGCAGGGTCCCCTGGGATAGGAGGATCTCCTGGCAGTGACGGTCTGCTGGGAAGGTGGTGCGGAGTTAGAAGGAGAGGAGGAGTGGCGGCTATTGGTAGGCTGCTGTTGGTTGTTGCCCTGGTTGTTGTCTGTCTTGTAGTGGCACTTGGCTTCAGCATGACTGTATTTCTTGCAGATGGCGCAAGGAGGTTTGCTAGGTGGTCCATTCCTTGGGAGCATTGAGCCTTAGAGGTATCTGGGTGGCACTACACAGCGTTGAAAAGTGCTGTGGGAGAAATTAAATGTTTCCCAGGCATCAGCCAAGTGGCAGGCTTCCCTGAGAGTGGTTGGCTGCTTATCACTGAGATACACAGCCAGAGGCCCAGGCACACACTGGAAAAGATCTTCTAGCATGGTCCCATTGAATAGGTCCTCGAAAGTCGTGCACTTCAGGGAGTTGACCCAGTGGGTCCCAGCCTGAGTCTTGTGACAGGCCCATTCTGTCCAGGACCAGCTGGCTTCCTTGGCCAGACCTCAGAGCCGTTGTCTCCACTTCTCAGGGGTTATTTCGTATGCCTTGGCTATTACCTCACGGACCGCAGCCATGTCTCCTCGTTCATTCTGCTTCAGCGAGCGAAGGGCTGCCTTCGCTTTACCTTCCAGGTGTTTGGTCAGCACTAAGGCCCTCTCAGCCTCAGTGGTGTTGAAATTATCGAAGAGCACTTCGACCTCTTCCAGTCATGCTTCTGGCTCTTCCTCAGTCCACTTGGGGACTAGGGAATTAAGGCTTGATAGTGGAGCATTCGAGGCAGCAGGCGTGGCGCTAGAGGCTTGTTGGGATGCTAGAGCTTCTGGGCTTTCTTTCCTTGCTCTTTCCAACTCGAGCTCCTTTTCCTTGAGGGCTAACTCGTTTGCCTGGAGGGCTTGCTCGCCTTCTTTCTTGGCTCTCTTCAACTCAAGCTCCTTGTCTTTGAGGCCTAGTTCGTGCTGTCTTTTCCTCTATTCTCTTTCTTCTTCTTCTGTCCTCTGCTTGGCTTCTCACTCTCTCTGTTCTGCTATCTGTTCATTGATCCACTTGGTGAGTGTGGCTCCCGTGAGACCGGCCTCCTTGCCTAGATCCATGAAGGCTTTGTACTCCTCGGTTGCCATGTTGCTGGTGGGGAAGGGCAGCTAAGTGAGGTGACTGGGCATTCTTAGAGGAAAGGTTTGTGATGATTGTAGGAGGTGTCCCGTAATCTGGTGGCAGTTCAGTGGTGTGGCACCTTTTCAATGAGGTGGCACTGTGGTTGAGTGTGCAGTGCGAAGGTCACACTTAGGGAGCATTTCTGAAGGAAGTCTGAGTCCTTATGGGCAGAAACACTTGGGAAATGTGAGTGATTGTGCAGGCGCTACGGTCCTGATGGACGGATACACTGGTTGTATGGCACTCTGTTCCTTAGGTACAGGTGCAATGGCTTATGGTTAAGTACTTGGGTTTGGTGGCACTATGGTGCCAGTGCACTCCATGGAGCAATACAAAATGTCAGTGCACGGAACAGCACTGAAGGAAATGGCACTCTGCCTGAGGCAGAAGGTAATCAAGGAGTAAGAGGGAAAGGAGAGACTCCAGCAGAAAGTCAGTGAGGGAGGAAAGGGAAAGAAGAAAGATAACTGCTTCAGTACTTGGCTTGGTTGGCAGTGCCTCAATTTAGTGGCACTGTGAGAAGGGGAAACTGGGACGTGACGCTCGTGGGTGGCTAGTTTTACGAACTACAGATTACTCCTGACATGAGGAAAGGAAGCCTTCTCCCTGACATGAGTAAAGGGAGGACATGGGGTTGCACTCAATATGCAATTTGGCGCTCGCGGCATATGCAAGTCTTGAATGAGGTACCCACACGTGCACAGCAGTTGATAAACGTGTCAGTAAATAGCTGTCCGTGTGCTCGGTGGCGTTCAAGAAATTATGTTGGCTGAAGCATGAAATGGAAAAGCAGGCATGTGACAATATTCGCGGGTAAGAGCGCTTATGAAGTTTTGAGCACTGGGTACAATAAAGTGATAATGGAGTTGGATCTTCGAAGTTCGAAGATTAGTTAAATGAAAGAAAATTCTTTGTAACTGGCTCTTATGATTCGTGGTTGTTTTTCCAACTCGTGGATAAATTCGTGTAATTCCCCCTTGTTATGCTAAAAGGAAGGAAAACAAAACATCAAAAGAAAATTCTCTCTCTCTCTCTCTCTCTCTCTCTCTCTCTCTCTCTCTCTCTCTCTCTCTCTCTCTCGGAGAGCGTAGTGTAATGGAACATACTTGTCATGAATTAAGTTACTCTACCTTTGTTTTAAGATAAATTACAATTGCAAAATTATGATAAGTGATTTTCGAAAATGGAATCTTGGTATTTATGTAATTTCACTGATTCGCTCTCGCCATGACAAGTGATAGTAAGTGAGATTTCAGATTATTTCAAAGATATTCAAGTCTTCGTGAAGGTTTTACGTTAAGGTTGAAAATTGATGAAACTTCGTTCAGCCTGAACGAAAGATGTGAGATCGAGTCGCGTGTGTGAGAACAGCTCAGCGGGTTGACTCAATTCGTCACCCGACTCGTCGCTGTCGTGCCAACAGAGAATGGGAAGTGTGGGAGAGAAAACAAAAAACTCTACTTCTTCGCTAAATGCGGGTTTCGAATGAAGAAGTGAATGATTTAATGTTAAACATCAGCAATATCTTTACTTTACTTTACTGAATATACGCTGGGAGGGTTGTTAAATAACTATGCTTGGAATATTTTCATTGTTACACGATACTGGAAACGATTCACGCATGCGCCAACTTGAACAGAACGTCTGCTTGCTAGCTCAGCGTCAGAATGCCAGAGACCGCTACACATGATTTAGCTGTATTTGAATTCAAAGTCCCATGTCACAGACAGAGAAATTGTACACTTTCTCTGCCGTAACTGTTCTTGAATAAAAGTCCTAACTAACTTTTCACGGCTAACACATGCGATAATCCCCTAGTAAACACTTCCCAACTCCTATATTCATTCATCTGGCAACACAACACAACTGCTCCCTACACTCGAAAGTTCGCGGATGAAAATTTCCGCTAATGCTACCCTATCGCTAACTGAAGATCGGCTGCTTTCGCCCGTTATGAATGAATTCTAACGAAAAGAGATTAGTTGCATTTTTCTTTAAAGAAACATTAATATCACTTTTCTTATTCAACCCTACGTATCCTTAATGTTACAAGACGTAATGATAATAACTTTTTACCTTAATACTCTTCGCTCCAGTCGCCTTTATGCCTTTGTGAATGATGGAATTATTTAATTTAAATGGATGATTTCTTCCTGGTTCGTTTCGTTCCTAGTCCTTAGCGAATAGCGAAACTAATTTTGCTAATTTAACTAGATTCTGGCAAGGAATCGTCACTTTTACAGATTGTGTCTCTTTGGAGGGATGAAAGGGGGGTTTATATTAAATTACTGCCAGAGGGGCCAAAAGAGAACACCAAGCTGAAAACAAAATAAAGGTGAAAGTGAAGAACTTACCTTATTGTACTAATTTGATAAAAGGTCGCCATAGGAATGAGTTAATTGTTACGTTACAATGAATTTATTTACACATGAAGCAATCAAAAGGCTGGAACTGAGGATCCAGCAGGCAATCAAACGTAATGAAAATGAAAATTACGATGACGTGAATGGCATGTCTCAAATTGGAAAGCGTGATAAGGCTTGTAATAATTTCCGTAATTGGCTTTGTGTGCAACTGGGCAAATGCTATCCAGACTTCCTTGTTTTCAGAGATGGCAGTATTCTTTAAGGATTAGATTCACAAGGCAGGGCTAGCGATCTAGCACAAATAATTTCTCTCACATGAACCTATACACTATGGAGGAATTGATCACTTGAGTTACTTAAATTAATTGGCCCTTAATTTACTCTGTGGAGGGAATATTTGAATACTGATCACTGAATTGAATTGGGCTGGTTTCAAAGCAAGTCATGGGGCGATTCGCGGGCTGCTTAGTGCGTAGGTTGGCTTAACAAAGGGGCTGCATTTTAGGAGAATGAAAATTGAGATTTGGAGAAATGAAAAAGAATTTCACAGAGACAGAAAGGAGTTGGATTACTGACTGATTGCGGTCGACGTACCTGGGGCCTGTAGATGTTTTGCGCTTAACATGTAAGGGCTTGGCCGATCAATGTGGTTAGTTGTCACCAGTGGAAGATGGAAAAAGTACCTGTGGATACAGGTTGCTGGTTGTGCGCAGAGTGCGTGGGTGTGAGAAAACCAGGGCGCTCCTTCCAGATTGTTTTGCTTTGGAGTGTAGGCCTCGTTGATCTGCAAGTCATACAGCCAGCAAAAGAGTGGAGAAAATTGGGTCTCATGATTAAGTACTTAAAGGTTAAGTTCCTATCTACCTCACAGTCTGGATTCGCCTTATAACACTAAAGGGGGGCATCAACTACTAGTCACGTGATGTGGGGGGTCAAAAAGGGTTGCTATTGTACTCACTTCCATTCAGGTGCGGAGAAGGATGCGTTCTTAGTTCAAAACCAGTGCTACCCTACTATTCCCGCTAAGTTGACTGGCCTAGCATTCAAATGAGAAGTTCTTTTAATTAGAAATTCAAATTATTTTGGCTGGCTAGGATGGAGAGAATGGAAATATATATATATATATATATATATATATATATATATATATATATATATATATATATATATATATATATATATATATATATATATATATATATGAAAATAAGAAGGCCCATAAAACACTATTTAAACGTTGAAACCATATATTTCGGGCACTTGTTTCTGTGCCCCTGTTCACTGGTAGAATATGGACAGGTGGGGAAAGTTACAATGGTATATATACAAAAACATGAAGGTGTGGGCCTTGGGCCTCCCGATGTTAAGGAGGTGGCGTTTCTTAAGAAGGAGGAGATTGACCAAATTCCCTAGTGGTTTTGGCCTCATTAGCTCCCGTTTGGCGATGGATCTGGCGGTCGCGTTTCTGGGTCATCTTCTTCAAAAGGTCCGAGGATTAAGGTGTCAATGGCGTCCGATTTCCAATGTCCTCCTGACAGGTTCATATTGTTGGTTTTGATTGATGATAGCAGATTCCAGCATCTTTCTTTTGTATGGACAGCTACTCTGAAAACCAACTCCGCCCCACTCCAGTTAATGACATGCCCTGTATTTCTAATATGTAGAAAATTCCTGAACTCGAAACGTAACGTACTGATCTTTTTGTGCTCTGTTATTCTTTGCGAGAGCGATCTACCTGTCTCGCCTTACATAGATGTCATGACAATTACTACACGGTATCTTGTAAACTCCGGCTTCTTCCTTTTGTTATTTAAGTATACGTTAACGAGCGAACTCCTGATGGATTTGGGATATATATATATATATATATATATATATATATATATATATATATATATATATATATATATATATATGTATATATATATGTATATATATATATATATATATATATATATATATATATATATATATATATATATATATATATATATATATATATATATATATATATATATATATATATATATATATATATATATATATATATATATATATATATATATATATATATATATATATATATATATATATATATATATATATATATATATATGTATATATATATATATATGTATATATATATATATATATATGTATATATATATATATATATATATATATATATATATATATATATATATATATATATATATATATATATATATATATATATATATATATATATATATATATATATATATATATATATATATATATATATATATATATATATATATATATATATATACAGAGAGGACATTGGAGGTGGACGACAATAACTTTAATCCTCAGACCGCTCCTGAAGAAGATGTCCCCAAGCGTGACCTCCAGATCTGCTTAAGCCAAGCAGGAGCTAATGGGGG
>NC_089796.1:38231663-38256663 GCF_040412425.1 Macrobrachium rosenbergii | reverse complement strand
GACAATTGAAGAATGAAACTAAGCCCTGGTGGACACACTGCGTGTTCAAAATACTACACTTTTATAAGAAGAACTAAAACTTTTACTATTATTATTAAAATTGTATTAACAATTCTAAATTACGCTATCAAGTTATTATTAGTTCTTTTGAGATCTGATGCCAAACTAAATATGACACTTCAACGATCATTATCAATACACATAACACATGAAAAAAGTAAATATGTCAAAATTATAGGAGGATATATATTACAAAGGCAACATCATAAAATTCACCTCCCAGAAAGTTACTTATCCGAGTTTGAATCAGCGATTCTGGCAGGATAAATAATCTGCTATGACATTATCTTTTTGAAATGTGATTAACTTTTACATTGTGCGGTTGCGGGCATAAGACCACCTGGTCAGTCTATATTATTATTTTTCATCTTATTGATGAGCGAGATTGGTGTGATCAAACTACTAAAATTTCTTCATTCCTAGGTCGGTTCATACACTTCAAACTTTTTTCAATGTATGATTAATGCTAATGTTTCTTTTTCGATTGTGATAAGTTTTCTGGTACTTTTCAACTGAAGACATGAGAAACATACTGATCTGGAATTCTGTTGTCATCTTCTTGATAAAACAACTCAAATTCCACAATCGGATGCATCAACATCTGGCACCTTTTATTGAAGTCTGAGCTTGAAGCACTGGTCTTGAAGTTAATATAGCTTTAACCTTCTCAAATGATTCTTGACATTCAGGTCAAACAAACTTTCTTTTGGGACTGGTTGTTAGTCAGTTAAAGGGAGCTACTCTGACTGAGAAATTTGGATACGAATCAACGATAAAATCAGCCATGCCAAAATCTTTGTAGCTGTTTCCTTGTTAGTAGGAGGGGTATTGGATTACCTTCTACATTGTACATCAATAGGAAGCGAGAAGGCCTTTTCCAACTTCAAATCCTAGATACTGTACAGTTGCCTTTCCAATCAGTTTTTGTAAGTTGATAGTTAGTCCTGCTTCCCGTAGTTTCTTAAACATATTGTATGTTGGATATTTCTTATATTAGAATAAATCTGTGTCATCAAGGTATACACCTATATCTATTGATCTTAGTGGTTGATCCATCACTTGCTGGAATGTTGCAGGTGCATTCATCAGACCAAGCGGCAAAAACAGTGTATTGATAGAGGTCAAAGGGTAATGAAAGCTGACAGCAACTTAGCATTCTCATCTAAGGGAATTTGATAATATCATTCCAACAAGTCTATCTTGAAACAAATTTGAAGCGCCCAATATTATCAAGTAATTGATCAATAAGAGGCAAGGATAATTGTCAGCCACACTGATGGAATTCAGTTTCCTATAATCGTACATCTAAATGACATCTGGTTTCTTCACTAACACACAAGGAGAACTATAATTACTTGAACTGGTTCTGCTAATCCATGCTGCAACAAATATTCAACTTCTTTGCTTCAAAGAAAACATCTCGATGAAAAGGTGATAAGCGATAAGCTCTCAGTTTAAGGTTTTCCATCTTCTCTGATCTTTATCTCATGCTTTGTGTCAGATTAGTACGCTAGGTACATCTGCAAAATTTCAAGGGAAACTGAATCACTTCACTTAATTCATTACTTTGCTCAACATGATCTTTTAGTTTATCTTTGGAAATTTTCTAATATTATGAAGAATTATTCATCTTGTTTTCAGCTCCAATTCCTTAACCGTCATCTTCCTCTGTAGTTGAAGTTGTCTGTGTTATTGACACTGTTTCAGTTTTAGGCTCTGAGAAGTAAGGTTTCAAAAGATTTACATGTATCATCCTCTGTCGTTTTCTTCTTCCTGGTGTTTCAATCACATAAGTTCGATCACTTAACTTCTCTATTATCCTATAAGGACCTTGAAACTTATTGGTAAGGTAAATCCTTTCTGGTAGAACATAGACTTGCTGTCCAATATTAAAATTTCTTAGCTTAGTCTTAGCATCATATTTTCTTTTCATTTTCTCTTGACTTATTTTCAAATTTTCTGAAGAGAATTTTCTAATTTCTCTTAGTCTTTTCCTTAAGTTCTTCACATATTCTCCTTGGATTTCCTCTTGATTTTCTTCCCAATTCTCTGCAAGAATCTTCAATGGACCTCTAAGGTCTAGACCAAAAAATAATTTTCATTGGTGAGCATCCCATGTATATGATAGCATTCTTTTAAATAACATCAAGGTAAACCAGCATCTATTCTCTTCTGATTCAATACAATATTTAGTTAACATACTTTTCAGTGTCTGGTGGAGACCTTTCCAAGGCTCATGAGTCTCTGGATGATAAGCAGTTGATAACTGTTGTTTTACTCTAACAAGTTCATCACAATATAAGATAATTTTGAAGTAAGTTCGTTTCCTCTATCACTTTGCACAATTTGGTATTCCAAACTTGGAGAAAAACTCCACCATCTTCTCAGCAATTACCTTTGCACTTATACTTCTTACAGGAATCGCCTCAGGATACCTAGTCACTGGACACATTAATGTTAACAGATATTCATTTCCTTTCTTTGTTTTCGGAAGTGGCCCAACCACATCTATAATTACCTTGCTAAAGGGTTCTCCTCTAACTTCTATGGGATGTAGGGGTGCTTTCTGAATGGTTTCATTCGGTTTTCCAGCTATCTGGCATGTGTGACACACTCTGCAAAATTTGCTAACATCCTTGTGAAGTCCAGGCCAGAAAAAATACTTCATAATCTTCTCAGCAGTCTTCCTGATTCCCATATGTCCAGACTCGTGCGCTACTGCTACAACTTGTTTCCTCAATGGATATGGAATCCAGAATTTGATATTCACCCCATTCAGCATTTCCTGGTATATCTGCAGGTCGATGCTCTCATTAACAATCCTTCCTTTAGATAATAACAGGTGGAGGTTTGTTGCATCTCTGTGATCAACAACTCGAAGAACAAATCAATAACATTGTATCCCTCTTCTGCAGTTTCATTGCTTCTCTCTTGTCACTTGACCAACTAGGGCTGAATTCTCATATCTGCTAACTCTGTAGCCAGCTTCTACTATCTTCCAGGAACACTTTGGCTACTCAGGTCTCTTCAATAACAACAGGATCCTCGTGTTCTTGAAATCTCTTCATTACCTAACATTAGGAAACTTCACTTTCCTGGAACAGTTCTTCTAATCTTAAGATCCTTCACTTGATTCTGGTTTGATGAAATCTCAATGTTTACTGCAGACATAGTTCTCTTCATACTCTGAGTAGTTACACAACTTGGAAACAGGTAGAGTTTTCTTCTCTAAATCTACCATAGGACTAACCCTTAACGGTTTGTCTGTCACTATAGGACAAGGACAAATGAGTACCACCAACTTCATTGCCCAGTAAAACATGTACACCTTCAACAGCTAGTGAGTCCTTTACAGCAAAATCAACATTTCTTGTCACCAATTCAGAGGACAAATGCAAGCGGCATATAGAAGTTATCTCTTCTCCTCCTATACCCTTCAAAATAACTGAATCTCGGTGGATTCTTCTGCTCCAACTGTGGGTGAGCACCACGGAACTACCACGCTGTGGTTACTCCCGTATCACGTAATACCTTGACTGGTACCTCACACTTCCTCCTTGAGTTGTCAGCGTACTTCGCAAATATATGGCTTAAAGCCTCCAAGCTTAACAGCCACTCACTGCTTGGTGTTTACTGGTTGCTAAAACACTCTGCTTGTTTAGTCTCAGTCGTTCTTCCCACCATCTTCGTAGTTTGCTTTGCCTGGTTGCCTTTAACCACTTGACCAACTAGTTTGGTCTGCTGTTGTCTGATAACAATCTGTTGTGTCCTACTCTTCACACTTGTAGCAGACAACATTAGTCTTTTGTATCTGTCTTGAAACAGACTGGATGATGAAGGATTTAACATTCAATTGCTGAGGTGTTACCTGACTTTGTATTGGCATAGCCACTAGAAGGATTTCCAGTTGTAATGTTCTAGAAATTTGGATGAGATCTGAAACTTTGTGCGTTGTTGGTTAATTGTGACATTATAATTTCTTTTGCTAGAAATTATATTAAAATCTTCGCTCAATGCCCAGCAGCTTTGTTAAGTTTTTAACCTCTCTCTCTTAAATAGGCTCTTATGTATTCAGAATTCCTCCTAAGATACTGTTCTAGGACTACTAACTCTTCAAGTTAAGTCCATAGATTTAACTGCAGCCTCAACCTTCGTTTAAAACATCTTCTTACTTTGTGTAAGCATAATCCAAGAAAGTTATCTTGTCATCCCCTTTCTCAAGGATCTAGATCTTTCATTATAATATTCAGGGTCATCTGGTAGCTTTTGTAGCACATTGTGTTTGAGTACGCTTGTACTCTTTGCACGCTGATCAGCTGATAAGGCTAAATAGACACTTCTTCCTTTATCATTGAGAACACTCTGTAACATTCCGACCATTTATCCTCTGGCCATCCCATACCTGAAGCTACTTTTTCAAAGTGATAAAAAAACTCATCTGGGGCTTCTTCTGTAAATTTTGGAATTAATTTCTGCACTCTTATTACATCAAATACAGGGTCTGAATTACTTTGAGTAGGGTTAGATGGTGTTACAGGTAACGTGGATCAAGCTTTTATTAACTCCATCTCCCTTTCATGTCTTGCTCTTTCTCTTTCTTCTTTTGCTCTTTCTCTTTCTTCTTCTGCTGCTTTTTCTTCCTCTCTTTCCTTTCTTTCTCTTTTCTCTCTATCTTCTCTTTCTCTTTCTGCTTGCATTTTCTCTCTTTCAGCCTGTATCCTCAGCTTAATCAAATTTTCTTCTATTTCTATACGTCTAATCTCCAGCTTCTGCATCCTTTTCTCTTTCTTTTGCTCATGTTTATCTGTAAATTCTGCACATCAGCTGCATTCCAGCAATTCCTGTGCCTCTCCTAACTCTTCATCTACTTTGCAGAGTCCATCAATGCTTGGATTGCAATATATTTGATTTGTGCCTTAATCATGCCACTAGACACATTCACCCCACATGCCACTGCTAAAGCAATCCACTGTGCCTTAGATCAGGTTGGATTAAGATAACTCTTGGATGGAAGGTTGCTAAAAACCTCTGAACATTGAACAGACCATTTTCTCTAAGTTACTCAACTAAAATAATTCACAATACAAAGCAAACAATAACTATAATTACTCTCCTATCAAATATATCCCTAACACCACCAGTATAAACCATAAACCAGAGTGATATTTTGTTTTGTTCTGAGTCTGGGCACCAAACAATATAATGTCACGATCTTTATCAAGTACCTAGTTATTACACAACTAATCTCAAGATTCAAAAATATACCTCACTTCAGCCAGATACCTGAACTCTTATAACATTAATTATTCTGACTAGGTATAAAGGTAACAGTGATCCAGTTAAGAAAAAACTATCACTTGAAAAAAATCAAATTAAGTCTAATATCAGAATATGTGTGAGGTATCAAAAATTAAGAACTAGAAATCTTCTAGAGTAAAAGGGCATCACTACATCAAAAAACTCTAACTGTTTCCCTGGTCTTAATTTACTTTAGCAAAACTAAAGAACAAAACATGTTTATCACTTTGCCTTTATACACCTAATCAGAAAATCCTATACTGATGATCAATAAATGAAACACTGTTTTTCTAAAATGTTAAATACAAAAATTTATTTTCAAATTCAAAGTTTATAATTAAATTCACAATTAATTAAATTCACAATCTGAAAAATTATTATTACTCGAAAATAACACAACCTCCAATCAATTCTTGAATTGAATTATGAAACAAAACTAATTCACAAAAAACTTTATCAATTTAAATTAATCAGCAAAATTTAAACTATCAAAATTACTGAAAGATTTAAAAATGCTAATAAATGAAATCAAGTATGCAATGTTAAGTACGTATGCAATGTTAAATTACCAAGAAATATTTAAAATGCTATGTAAATAAATGTTACATTACAAACATAAAAAATGTGAAAATATAAAGAGATTGTAAATAGAAAAATACACAAAAAATACACAAAAGGTTATAATGGCGGATTTCCACTTGGTAAAAATTTCCTAACTTATCATACCATGGTATTAATAAATGCGTTACCTTACAACTTGTAAAAACCTCTGTAAATCACTTGCTGCAGCTCGTTATAAAATCCTTTACTTTTTACCAGGCTTACCGTTACGAACTAAATAACTTTGCTAAATTCAGATCTCAAAAGTTAATGTTAATATGTGACCATAAAACACTACGTTAAGAGTAATCTCTTTCTAAGAACGAGAGAGAGAGAGAGAGAGAGAGATGAACCAATTCGACTGGTCTCAGAAATTACTTAGAATGAAATAGATTTTAGGATTCCAGTGTCATTGAAACAATTACGCATGATGTCATTAAAGAAGCATTTTGGGTGCGAGATACAAGGAAGTTCTAGAAGCAGAAGTGAGCGTCATTAAAGCGTTTTTGGAGTGCGAGATACAATGGAGAAGCTTCTAGAAAGTTCGTCATCCCAGCAAAGCGTTTTGAGCATCTTTAAAACATGGCGTGGTGATCCAAGACACTATTCTTTCTCTCCAAGTGGCATACGTGACTTGAACATGAAACAACGTGAAATCACTCATCTTGAGCCCGTATGGGACGAATCGGCATTTGTTTTCACGAGCTGTCATCATTAACCCAAAACAAAGCGCTCCCTCTTATCTCAACTGATGACAATTGAAATGAAACAAGCCCTGGTGGACACACACACGTGTTCAAATACTACACTTTTACCAAGAAAGAACTACGCTTTTACTACGTTATTATTAAAATTGTATTAACAATTCTAAATTACGCTATCAAGTTATTATTAGTTCTTTTGAGATCTGATGCCAAACTAAATATGACACTTCAACGATCATTATCAATAATCATAACACATGAAAAAAGTAAATATGTCAAAATTATAGGAGGATATATGTATTACAAGGCAACATCATGAAAATATATATATATATATATATATATATATATATATATATATATATATATATATATATATATATATATATATATATATATATATATATATATATATATATATATATATAGGTCATAACCTCCTTCACATTTGTTTTAAGAACAATGCCATATCAACTTATATCTCTAAGATTCACCAGTAGCAATGGCAAGTCTGTGTATTGGGTCAGCGCATTCTCCTCTCTCTCTCTCTCTCTCTCTCTCTCTCTCTCTCTCTCTCTCTCTCTCTTGTTATCAAGCCACTATCTGAAATCTACAAAAAAAAATATATATTATTCTGTAATCTAATTTGGCCAATATCTACATCACTATCTGTAACAAAATAAAAGTAAGATAACATGGTGAAAAACTTCCACTAAATGAGTCTCTACAACATAAGAGTTAAAATAAATGACTGAATCATTATTCTGTAATCTAATTTGGGAACAAGTGGTTTGAATTTGCCTCCTTTGTTTTGTTTGTTTTTAATTGCTGGCGAGTAGAAGTAACTTCGTCAGTCAGGTTCGTAGCAGCAAATCAGGTTCTACAGCCAGCTGGAGTAAGCTGCAGGTATCAGTACCTGCGAGTCAGGTCCTCAAAAGTTTCTTGAGACGAGATGGTTGCCGTGTCGGCTCTGTCGTGGTCGTCGTGTTTGGAGGAGGACGTCAGTACGTTTCTTGGAGGACGAGATGGTTGCCGTGTCGGCTCTGTCGTGGTCATAACATGATGCAATCAGGACGAGATGGTTGCCGGGTCGGTCGGGTTGATATACTGTGCTTGCCGGAGGTGTCCTCTGTCGGAGTTGTTCCTGTTAAAGCAGCTTGGGGCTGTTTCGTCGAATTGAGTTCGTCTGAGGATGTTCATCGCTTTGCTGCCTGTTGTGATATTCATGATTTTGTATGTTTATGATTTGTTAATCTATTTTATTGATTTGACCATTTATTGCTCTGGCTTTTATTTTGTTCTAGGCATGCTAATGTTTTACGTTTTTGAGTCATTTGATAAGTCTCACATTCCCATCCTTATCTTTTGGTCATTTGATATGTTCATTTATCTAAAATTTCAACCTGACTCACTGTAAATAGTAAAGCTTTGTAAATAAATTAAGTTTAAGTCACCTTTTTTTGTATTTGTTCTGCTCCTCCCTCCTTTGTTTGTCACCTCTTTCAGTCAAAAAATTTTAAAGAAGGATCATAATACCTCTAATTCAATACATCTGAAGAAACAAAAAAGCACAAATTTTAAAAAATAGGCACAAAGAAAAATTAATGTGGGATATTTTCCCACATTACCAACCCCAGAAGAAATCCACATAATTGAATATGATAAAATCACAAAATCAATAAAAATCAAAGAATCATAACAGATAAAAAATAAATGGGGAAAAAGTCATTCAGCATGGTAACTCCTGCAAAGAATCAGTACATGTTAAACAAAGTTAATTAAAACCATTCTGGTTTTCTTGAAAATCAAGTTCCATCTCACCCCACAGACAGTACTCAAAGTCCTCCAACCAAGCAGATCTTTTCACAAAGAAATCAAGACCCCAATGTTTAGACTGTTTTCAAAATGGAATGTTCACACTGCTTATGACATGCCCATTAGAGCGCATTTACGCACAAATGATCACCGGAACTTGACAACTTCCAGCAGCATAGCCAGCGCATCGCCCAAGGTACACTGCCCCCTTGTCTCCGTGAGAAGCCAACTGATGCTAGGCCTTTGTCAGCACTCACTTGCTGAATACATAGGCACTGATTCCATTTACCTTTGCCCAGGAATGTCTCCAAGGAAAAAGAGAAAAAACATATTTATCCTAAATGTTTTTCAGTAGCTCAGCCACCAATTGTGCTACCCATGGCACAAGAGAAGCAACGAGTTTTATCCCCCTGACTCATGACCAGCTGAAGAGTAATACCTGGGGCTGACTTCTCTTTGGGCGAGTGTTTATTTGCACATAGTTTCTTTGCTCATTTGACCCTAAACACTACACACAGCATGACGACTAAGACCACCACCAACAAGAAAAATGATGAGAGAATGTAATGTTGTGGAACAAAAAGAAGTCATCTTCAGGCAGTGGGGGAAGTGGAGGAATCGTAGTTATGTCCCCACTAGGAGAAGGCACAGGGATAACGCTGTGTTCCCCATGAAGATGATGCATGAAAATATGAGTGCTCAATTTGTACACCATTCTGCTGAGGACTTGGAGTTTTGGTGTGACAATCCAACAAGCAGAATCAAAGAGGTGAGATCCTTTCAGCCAGAAGGTATCTGATGTATTATGACATTTGGTGGAGATTTGGCAGCTTGCACAAAAAAAAAAAAAACTGCTGTGAGAGTCTTCATAGGGCCACTTGAACTCCAGCTGGGAATGTTGTAAAGTCACAGTTTGAAGGTGTCTGATTATGAACAAGTGACAGTTCACATCCTAACAAGTCGACATTCCTAAGAGCAAAATCCTACTGTCACAAATGTATCTGTTGTGAACTAAAGTACACCCTGGCCTATAATTAATAGCAAAGGATTGATACTGATCACCCAAAATATACATAGTCTCTACTCCATCCCATTTCACTATCGAGCCGTCAAAACTACTAGGAAAAAGGCTGGACAATAAAACTGTGAAACGATTTCATATCACTAACAGGAACCTCCACAAACAACCCTCTATCAAACAAGCGTACTTTCAAAGCCCTATAATAACGATACAAATTCCCCTCAGTGAAAATTATTTCTGAACCATAAAGATATGCTGCATTTTTCAGAGTACATTCCAGACCCCCCAATGGTAAAATATCCCCAAAAACACACCCCTTAGAGGCAGCTATAACTGCTTGAATCTGAGTTTTAATCACCATTAATAAAGACACTGCTTCTTTCTCAACTTAAGTAAGGTAGTTTGACAAGGGGGAAAAGCAATCGAAACATCTAAGTCTCCCTGAACACACCCAACAGTAACCAGTAAGCCACTCAAAGATGTCCTCAAGTTCTCAAAACCCTCGTGCAATTTATTATTACTGTCTCGCAATGCCATCAAAGATTTACCCTGTATAGCTAATTCCGCCATCACTTGTTCAACCCTCGCTAAGCTTGCAACTGACACACTAGCTAACATCCCAATAATTACAAAAAATCACCTTTACTACAAAAGTATACCTTAGTTTTACCAGACCACTGAGCTGATTAACAGCTCTCCTAGGGCTAGCCCGAAGGATTAGACTTATTTTACGTGGCTAAGAACCAATTGGTTACTTAGCAATGGGACCTACAGCTTATTGTGGAATTCGAGACACATTATACGAGAAATGAATTTCTATCACCAGAAATAAATTCCTTCTAACTCTTCAGTTTTCAGACCCGAGCTGATTAACAGCTCTCTAGGGGAATTGAACTCCGGCCCGTTGAGTGACAGTCCACAGCTCTACCGACTCCCCAACGAAGAGCTACCTTTACTACAAAAATCCAAATATATCTTATAACCATAAAACCATTGCAACGACTCTAACACCTCAAAAGATCAGGAAACCAAACACACATCTGTGAAATGTAATCTCATAAAGTCACAAAATCATAAGTCACCAAAACCATATATAAGGCCATATGAAAGAACAAACCACAGCACCCTTTTTGGCCTGGCATAGACAGTCACCCCAAAGGCTATGAGCAAACAGAACTTCAGCATCCAAAAAACAAAGAAGCGATACCTATAAATAACCAGACACTGAAGCTAAAAAAAAAAAAAAAAAAAAAAAAAAATTAGAACCCTAATCACAGAACCCACAAAACTCTACGGTATCCCTTTTGCCTCATTTAACATATGTGACCTCAGCACTGACAAAATTCCATCAACGAATTATGACGAAACGCTACATTTGTGCAGAAAGAAAAAAAAAAAAAAAAAAACACAAAACAGACCAAAATCAGACAGCTAAAATCTATAAAACTCGATGGCAAGCATCCTCACATGTTCAAAACTCCCAAATTACGTTTCTGGGACACCTGCAAATAAAAATAACAAGAGAATAAAAGTACATAAGAAAAAGAAGAAAAAAAGAAATCAACCCACAAATTCCCCTTCAAGCTGTCCTCTTGATCTTAGATGTATGTGTCAACCTGGACAATCCCGTTTTCTCGTCTTGAACAACAAATCTATTAACTTTCTTTATTTCCATAACCTGAAATGGACCCTCAAACTTAGGCCCTAATTTATAATTCAATTGATTCCTGACATTTATCTTCACAAAAACCCTGTCACTGCAGCAACTTTAACATTATCTGGCTTTGAATTGCTCCTATCAACCACTTCCTGCACCTTCAACTCAAGATTCCTAGAAAGGTGTGCATATCAGTGTTTCACACTGAATAACCAAAGACCGCCTCAGCAGGAAACATTGCAATAGTATAGCTAACCATAGTATTTATGCTATGCCGAACCTGCGTGACATACTAATCCCAGTTCACATCATTACCCCCTACAGTGATTCTGATAGCCTCAATTACCTTCCTATTGGCCTGCTCACATAACCCATTGGCTTCTTGTCTATACAGATAATAGTTACTTTCTGAATTTCCATAACTTCCACAAGACACTCTAGCATCTTATTCACAAATCCTCTCCCTTTATCTGTAATAAGCATCTCAGGAACCCCATAACGACAAATAAACACCTCAAAAAATGCAACTGCTACTTCCTCCGCTGTCTTATGCTTCAATGGGAAAATCTCTATACACCTAGTTAATTCATCCACAATAGCCAACAAATATCTGCGGCCATAACCAGACTCACAGAAAGTGGAAAGTAGGTCCATATGGACACCCTGGAATAGTCTACTGGGGATAGGAAATGAGCCCAATTTACACGAAGTAACCCTTGCTGGCTTGCATGCATTGCAAACTGAACATCCCCTCACAAAATTCTCCACTGATGTGAGCATGCTCTTCCAAAAAAACTTCTCTTGTACATTGTGATACGTCTTCTTAATACCCAAATGTGGACTACCAAACCTACAATGAACAATATCCAAAACCGTATGTACTAGGCTCTTTGGGAAAACTATCTGTGTTGTATCTCCATTATCCTCACTACTCCTCAGCTTCTATTTAATTTTCCTAACTAACAAATTACCCTCTAACTCTAGACCCACAAAAGGCAACCTGTGACCCTTTCTAACTTATTCCCCTCTAAGAAATGCCTTAGCATATGCCAAAATTGCATCCTCATCCTGTTTAGCCTCAGTTAAACTAATATCCCAGTCTATGCAATCCTCTGATACATAACAAACACAAGACTCCTCTGAAGCATAAAAGCTCCTACTAAGGGCATCATCTACAGCATTATGTCTACCTTCAATATGCCTAAGCTTAGCGTCAAAATCCCTAATTGTCAAAAACCACCTAGCTCTCTTAGGAGAAAGGTCTGGCTTTTTAAAAAGATCCAACTACGGCTTATGATCTGTAAGAACCTCAACTTTGTTACCTAGCAATAACCTCTTAAAATGAACCAAACTAGACACTATCGCAAAAGCCTCTTTGTTCATCATGCACATATGCATCTCATTACTCCTGTGCGTCTTAAACTTCCTACTGTAGAAAGCAACAGGATGCAATTTACCATCAAATTTCTGCAGAGGGCAAGCTCCTATGCCCTCGTGACTAGCATATGTCACCAACATGAAAGGTTGCTCGAAATCTGGAAACTTCAGCACCGGGGGACTCATTAAAGCCTCTTTAATTTTCTGAAAGGTCAACCGTTACCTCTCACCCCACACAAACTACACATCATCCCTCAACACGTCTGTCAATGAAAATGATAGGGTGAAAAACCTTTCAGAAATCTCTGAAAAAACCCCACCATGCCCAAGAAAGAACAAATTTGCTTCTTATTTTTAAGAGTTGGAAAATCCACGATCGCCCTAACCTTTTCCCTATTTACCCTGACACCTCCCTTAGAAATAACATGACCCAAATATACTATCTGCTCCTTCAAGAAATCACACTTGGCTAATTTAATCTTCAAACCTGCTAAACTAAGCCTCTTCAGAGCCTCCCTAATACTTCTAAATGCTCCATTTTAGAATCAGTGGCAATCAAGATATCATCCATATATACATAAATACACTCCCCTAGCAATCCATGCAAAACTGTATTTACCAATCTCGTAAAAGTAATAGGGCTACCCGACAAAACAAATGGCACCTGCGTAAACTCATAATGTCCCTTCGGCAAAGAAAAAGCAGTATACTCGCAACTCCCCTCACTAAGGGGAACCTGCAAAAACCCCTGCATCAGGTCAATTGAAAAGTAGATATTTTTGCCCCTGATTTCTACAAACAAATCCGGCAAACACACCACAGGATAGCGGTCCAGGATCAACTTATCATTCAACTTACGAAAATCCACACACACACACACACACACACACACGCATGCTGAGCCATCCTTCTTAGGCACTGCTAACAATGGAAAATTAAAAGGTGAGGAACTGGGCCTAGTTATACCTTCCCCTTCCCACTTATTAACCTCTTGCTTTACCTGTTCCCTAATCTTAAAGGGAATCCTATACAAAGAGACAAAAATAGGCTTAGTCTCATTCTCTAAATGAACCTTGTGTTCTAACACATAAGTTAATCCTAACTTATCCCCTTTAAGAGCAACAATATCTGCAAACTCAGCCAAAACATTTTCCACCCCCTCTGTTTACTCTTTATAATCAGCATTAGCTAAGTGATCCCGAAAAACATGTCTCCTAACCTGTAATTCTGCCTCTGAAAATTCATTGTCGTCCCCTACAGTAGCAACCGAATTATTGTTATTAACCCAGTCTTCAAAATCTACCACACATGTATCCTTCTGATATCTCTGAACTGAATCGTTACAGTTTAGTAATTCTACCCAAGTAACCTCTGTATCAGACACATTGCTTATAGAAACTGCACTCACTACCCCATTGAGCTTCTTGCTACCCTCACTCACACATACTTGTCTGGGCATGTTCATGTCTTTCACTCTGACTTTCACCAGAGCAGCCATACCCAGGCCTAAAACCACATCTCCTGATAAAATACCTTTATAACACTTTTTCCCCTCAGAAACACTCAATATCAATCCGTAAACCGTTGTCAACACCCAATCTCTTGTCATGATCCCCTTTAATCTCATCAACATCCTCTTACGGAACAAAAACCCCAGGTACCCCAACAGTTACACCACCTACCCCCATATAACCCGAGAATCTGTTTCGCAGGCATGCTGGATGACCTAATAACAACGTATTCCTCAAAGCAGCACCTTGTAAAACCAAAATTGGCTCTATAAATCTTTACTTCCCAGGGACAAACAAATGTTCGTGCAACCCAAAACACTCAACCTATTTACTTCAACATCACACTGTCTTAAGTAGGCTTCAAACAGCGATCGGAAAACAACGATCGATATAAATCATAACTCATCAGATTAACAGGCGCACCAGTATTAATAAATACCGAGACATTGACACCATGCACAGACCCTTTCACAATTGGCTTCGGCTCTAAGGGCTCAGCCAGAAGTCCTATATCACAAGAAACACCCATCACCTTTCCTCGTTTTGTTGTTCAGCCCTCCAAAAACTCTGCCAGTCCCTAGAAATCTTTAAAAAAAACCCTTGAGGAGTTATTCTATTAGAAATGCCAGAACCCTGAGGCACACTCTTAAATTCACCCCATTTAAGAGCTGGACAAAACCGCCAACCATGCTCTAAAGTCTTGCAGACAACACAGTATCTCACCTTGCAGAACTTTTCAGTGTGACCCTGTCTATTACAGTTAAAGTAATGGACCTGTGACATTGAAACCTCGTGGAAAGGAAATTAGGATCACCCTGTGGCAGGTGCACTGGAATAGCTCTTGAAGCCTTCGGCATCCCATTTATGAAAGTGCTATCTACAGCAGTTCATTTCAACAGGTGTTTGCGAACCTGTGAGAAAAGCAAGGCTTCATCAGACCCCTTTTCTATCCTTTCATCAAAACTTTCTACTAAGGCATCGGGAACATCATTAAGCATCCATGGGAACTGAAGCAATTTCCCTAAGTCATCCACAGAAATATTGTTACCCTTTACCCAACTGGATGTTCTTAAATTCTTCGAAAAATCTCTCGCAGCATCAAGGCATCTAGCTCTAAATGTAACCAACGAATCCTGGCCCTTATGAATCCTAAAGAGCGGCCTAAGGTCTTGGACCTCTGGCTTCAGCCGTCCCATATGCTGTCCTCAGAAACTTCTTGAGATCGTCCCATGTCTTACAATTTCCAAATTGATGACTCGGACAACTTTGTCCTACGTCCCCTTTATCTAAACTGAGCAATCCTTTTGCTTCATTCAAAGTCTCTACCCCATTTGTAATTTTCTTGGCAACCAGATATTTTGACACACCCTCAGTAAAAAATTTTGAGAGGTAGGCCTACCGGAAGAACCCCATCAACCAACCCCAGGAATGGTTGAACCCCCGAGTCAACTGACGTAAACTTGTGAAAGAAGGTTACCTTATCCCTATCTACGGCACCCTCCGCCATATCGTTGGGATTAATAACATTCCAAGTCCAAACAACATGACCCGATCTCAACCTCATACACTAACAGAAATTCCAAAAGAAAATCTTCGTGAAGACAAATGGGAAATCTCCCAAGAAAAAAAAAAAGAGAAAGAGAAAGAAAGGCAAAAAAACAAGAAGACTAAGAAATGTTTACCCAATAGTGTAAGAAATATTTATTCCCAATAATCCAACAGCCATCAAGCAATTATCAACACAATAACCCAAGTTCCTCAAAAATAATCAAAATAATAAAAAAACCAAAGTATTTCGTAATCGCCAATTAGTTCCTAATTGATGATGTGAACTGCAGGTCGCAGAAAAAAAAGTACAAGTCATGCCTGTTCTAACTACCCCAGTCTACCCCACATACATAGAAAATGTGCTCAAAGAGAATGGGAAGGAAGTGGGATGCTCCGCCCACTAAACTACGTCACGAGTATGTCACTTCGTACAGCAACTCAAAGTCACTTGCAATGTAATCAGAAAAAAATACTCGCTCCCCTTGAACCCGCTTATTCCCTTCTACGACACTAAACAATAAACCTACGTAAAAAAAAAAACATAAAATATTCCTCCTTCATCTTCAAAACCCTCGGTGATGCAAAAATACCTGGAAACAATTTCCCAACCTAAAAAAAAAACACTCATACGCCTCTCACGACACACAATCCCACTCACACTAGCACAGGCTATAAGCTACTGACCACGAATCATCTGGCTATCTTAGCCGAAGGAAAAAACACCTAGGTCATCAAAGAACTACCAACCGAACATCTCAAAGCTTATTGGAACATGCCCTATTCTGGCTCAATGTCCCCATTACCAGTCCCTTCAGAAGCTGATAAAGGATGTAAGGTCAAACTGCCACCAACTATTATGCCCTATTATACAAGATCAGACAGGTTCAAAACCTCCTTCCACATCTGTTTTAATAACAATGTAATATCAACTTATATCTCAAAGATTCTCCGGTAGCAATGGCTAGCCTGCGTACTGGGGCAGCACATTCTCTCTCTCTCGTCAACTCTCTCTCTCTCTCTCTCTATCATTAACCAAGTCACTAACTGAACTAAGGAAGAACAGCAAAAACATGACTACAAAAAAAAATATTTTATTCAGTAATCTAACATGGCAAGTGGTTTGAAATGAAATAAAAATGAAATGGGGGTATCTACATACCAGAACTGGTACCCTTAAAATAACCAAGTAAGATAACATGGTGCTATCAACTTCCACTAAATGAGTCTCAACAACATAAGAGTTAAAGTAAGTCAGCATGTCCGAAATCATGATAAGCCACATTCCCCTCCATCTATTTGACCTCTAATTCAATACATCTGAGGAAATAAAAGGAAAAACTCAACTTTTAAAAAAATAGGCACAAAGAAAAATAAATGTGGGATGTTTTCCCACATTACCAACCCCAAAGAAATGCACATAATTAAATATGGTAAAATCACAAAATCAGTAAAAATCAAAGAAACATAGCAGATAAAAAAAATGGGGAAAAAGGCATTCAGCGTGGTAACTGCTGCAAAGGATCAGTACATGTTAAATAAAGTTAATTAAACCCATTCAGGTTTTCTTGAAAATATAGTTCCAGCTCACCTCACAGGCAGTACTCTAAGTCCTCCAACCAAGCAGATCTTTTCACAAAGAAATCATGACCCCAATGTTTAGCCTGTTTTCAAAGTGGAACATTCACACTTCTTATGACACGCCCATGGGAGCTCACTCATTCACGAATGAGCACTGGAACTTGACGGCTTATGGTGGCATAGCCAGTGCATCACCCAGGGTACGCTGCCCCTTGTTTCCATGAGAAGCCATACTGGTGCTAGGCCTTCGTCAGCACTGACTCGCTGAATATGTAGGCACTGCTTCCATTTACCTTTGCCTAGATGGTCTTCAAGAAAACTGCTTAGCTAAAACAAAATGAAATAACATATTCATCCTAGATGTTTTTCATATATATATATATATATATATATATATATATATATATATATATATATATATATATATATATATATATATATATATATATATATATATATATAATATATATATATTATATATATACATATATATATATATATATATATAATATCCTATTAATATTATATCAAATTATATATATATATATATATATATATATATACAAATATATTATATATCCAATATATATATAATGGATAGATATATATATATATATAGGGCATTATATATATATATATATATATATATATATATATATATATATATATATATATATATATATATATATATATATATATATGTAATATATGGTCACTTTTTACCAGATACATATACAATTGTAATAGCCGCAATGTCCTCTTAACTTTCTCAAATTCTTCACTCTTTTTCGGATATGCTTGTCACTACAAAACCTTAAGATCCAAGTGCAAGAAATTTGAAGAATTATAGTTAAGAGGGCATTGTATATACAATTACACACACACACAAATATATATATATATATATATATATATATATATATATATATATATATATATATATATATATATATATATATATATATCTATATATAATTAACACACAATCACGTGTGGAACAGAAATAAATTTCTGACTCACATCAGGATCGAACCCAGGTCTTTCCATTGAAAGGCAAGGGCGCTGCCCACTAGGCCATACAAGTCAAGAGAAGTTGGAACCTGAGGGCAACTGCACCAAAGGAATTACCTGGGCAAGCTAACTGCTTGCATACCAGCGTGTTTTCCTCAACTTCACGACTCAGCAATGACCCAATTGACAGCATTTCATTCGAATGATCCCTTCTGAGTGAATAAGATAGAAATAATCAACACATACTCACGTGTGGAACAGAAATAAATTTCTAACTCACATCAGGATCAAACCCAGGTCTTTCAGTTGAAAGGCAAGGGCGCTGCCCACTATGCCATACAATTTAATTTTGTTCCAGACGAGATTGTGTATATGTATGTGTATATATACATTATTCATACATACATGTATGTATGTATGTATGTATGTATGTATGTATGTATGTATGTATGTATGTATGTATGTATAATGTATGTATACACATACATACATACATGTTCCAAAAATTTACAGATTGGACCATGATTTAATTATCCGTGAAAACTGCTGAGGAGTTATCATGTTGTGAGGAATGGTCTAAAAATATTGAATGCATTGCCTCATTGGACATTTCTGCCGTTGTAGAATTAAAATATTTACAGAATTTTACCTCCGGAAGGTTCCTAGCTGTTAAAATCGCTGTATTAGGGATGTTTAATTCACGGGTTATAAGTTTCAATTTAGCAAATGGTTGAGGTTCCTTGGGGTGATTTTCATAGAATTGCCAGTGCCTTTCATTTCTAATACAAATGCTTGTTAAGGACTTAGGTAGCCTCTGAATATGTACCAACTCCGAACCACAGAGGCATTTCAAAAGCATCTGCAAGCATTCTCTCGGTGGGAGATGATTTAAATGCTCCCGTACATAATCTTATTCCTCCATGATGGATTGAATTAAGCATTTTAAGGCTATTAGGCTTTGCTGAGGTGTACACTTCGCACCCATAAGTTAATTTGGAAAACGCTAACGCTTTGCATAGGAAAGTGGGCTGAGATGAATGGTTTTAGGTTTTCAGCTAGTAAAACAGTAACCATGCACATTTGATGTATAAGAGGATTCCATCCTGATCCACATCTGTTCATACGTGGGCAATGAATACCACGTGTTGGTGAAGCGAGATTTTTTGGGTTGATTTTTGACAGCAAGCCGACTTGGATTCCACGTCTGAAGTATATCAAGACAAAATGCTTGAAGCAATGAATGTGCTGAAAGTCCTGTCCCACACTTTGTTGGGTGTAGACTGTACTCCGACGCTGAGCCTATACAAAGCATTTGTATTTTCCAAATTAACTTAAGGGTGTGAAGTGTACACCTCAGCAAAATCTAATAGCCTTAAAATGCTTAATTCAATCCATCGTGGAGAAATAAGATTGTGTATGGGAGCATTTAAATCATCTGCCACCGAGAGCATGCTTGCAGAAGCTTTTGAAATGCCTCTGTATCTACATTACCACCGTCTGCTGGTTCGGAGTTGGTACAGATTTTAGAGGCTATCTAAGTCCTTAACGAGAATTTGTATTAGAATTGAAAGGCATTGGCAATTCTACGGAAACCATCCCAAGCAACTCCAACCATTTGCTTTTAGAGTGAAACTTAAAACCCGTGAATTGCACATTCTTAATACAGAGATTTTACCTGCTAGGTATTCGGTTATCCATCCCTGGAACCTTCCAGAGGTAAAATTCTGTAAATATTTTAATTCTACAAAGGCAGAAATATCCAATGGGGCATGCGTTCAATATTTTTAGACCATTCCTCACAACATGATAACTCCCTAGCAGTTTTCACGAATGGCTCAAAGTCAGATGCTGGCGTCGGCTTTGGAGTGGCCTTCCCTGGTATAGAAAGAAGCAGGAGATTATCATCTGTTGCATCTAATTTTACAACGGAACTGCATACAATTTTAAGGGCCGTGAAGGAAATTTTAACTCAGAATATAAATAGTTTTATTATATATTGTGACTCTAGAAGTGTTCTTCAGTCGTTGGAATCTTTCAACTCTTTAAACCCTCTGATTCTAGATATGTTGGAATGGCTGCTATTGGTGAAACGATGAGGCAAAGAAGTAAATTTTTGTTGGGTGGTTGGGAACGAGCGACCTGATCAACTTGCTAAGTTAGCAGTCGCCTCCTCAGAATCCAGAAGATGCCTACTGACATATCAGGATGTACATCCTATAGTAGGTCAGAAAATTAAACAGTTTTGGCAGTTCCTGTAGGATTATATTGCAACGAATAAAAAAATGCGCAGTATTACGTCATCAGTGTCTCCTTGGTCATATCCCTATATTCCAATGAGACAAGAAACGATGTTGCCCAGGTTGAGGACTGGACATACAAGACTCACTCATGGGTTCTTGATATCTTGCGAAAATCCTCCATTTTGTGATGACTGTATTGTGCCCTTGACTGTGAGACATTTGCTGATCGAACGTCCCAATCTTGTGAATTTAAGACATAGAGTACAGTAGGTCTCTGTCCTGGGGACGCGACAGAGAAGGACATTTTATCCTAGCTACAGTTCACGGTGAGGATTGTAATATAGAGCAGTTATATATCTTTGTAGGGGAGGCAGGCCTCCAAAAATTTTTAAACATATACAAACTCAGTATGTATATAATTATAGGGGAAGTTACAGATATGATTAAATATATCTATTTTTAAATATTTCGTATATGAAACCCTTTTTCAATTTATTTATTCTTTTAGTTTCCTGTTTAATTTTAATACGGCGTCAATAACCTAAGTGTTGTGACGCCACTTTTAGTAGTAATAAATCAAATCAAATCAACATATAATAATATATATATATATATATATATATATATATATATATATATATATATATATATATATATATATATATATTATATGTATATATATATATATATATATATATATATATATATATATATATATATATATATATATATATATATATATATATATTTATTTTATATATATGTATGTATATATATGGAGCCTCGATGGCTCAGTCGGTTACAGCAGCAGCTTCGGACTTCATAGAGGTCTGTGGCAAGGGTTCAAATCTGCAGCCGACTGATCAGAGAGGCGGACACTTTGCTATCCGTGTAGACACCCCGGGATTATGTATGTAATCAATGGATAGGTTTGCTTAAAAGCAAATGGGTGTTACAGACTAAATACACACACAAAACAAAGCCACTACAACATCTTCTAAAAACAAAACAAACATCTCACGCATCTCGAACTCTCGACCTACCCGCGCAACAACTTCTTGCTGCTGGGAGAAAGGGCGTTGGTTCTGGTATGATACATGTAACACACGCTACCGGGGTCTAAGCGATGTCAGGCAGGGCAGCCGATCGAGACTACGGTCTACCCCAAAGCCAAATCAAAAAGTCCTTCAAAAAGAAGGCATCGTGCTTATCCCATACAAAAATGGGAAAAAGCACGTTAAAGAAGAAGAAGAAGAAGATATATAATGATGTGTGTGTGTGTGTGTGTGTGTGTGTGTGTATGAAGTATATATATATATATATATATATATATATATATATATATATATATATATATATATATATATATATATATATATATATATATATATATATATATATATATATATATATATATATATATATATATATATATATATATATATATATATATATATATATATGTGTGTGTGTGTGTGTGTGTGTGTTTGTATGTTTTTATATTTTTATATATATATATATATATATATATATATATATATATATATATATATATATATATATATATATATATATATATATATATATATTACGACAAACTACTAAGCCATAGCATTTCCTGGAAATGTAATCAGCCGACTTTTCTGACACGACTAAAACAACGCATGGAGAGTAAAAGAATTTTGCTGCCAGATATCTGATACATAAGCATAACTTATGTGAACAAGTAGATCAACTTTAACGATGGAATTACACCCGAATAGAGAACGGTTAGCTCAAGCCGTCGTATTTAGGTCAAGACTTCATACATGAAACAGAATTCAAGAACTGACGTACTTGGGACACTCCGTGTCCTCAAGACATTCTACTAGAAAATCTCACCAAGGGGTAAAACACCCAAGCATGGCTCTTCTGAAATTCCAGATAAAAGTATCAAGAAATGATACAGGGGCTGTCAAGAAGTGCGTTATAAAACAATGGCGAATCTTCCGAGTGGCACTGCATTACTATAATAGAGGTACATTATGGTAACCGAGGCTATTTGATAAAATAGATAAACTTAAAGAAATATCTTTTCTGATCATTTATGTCCAACGTGTTAAATTGTCTCCTTTGGAGCAACTCTACTCCTTATGAAACCTTTATACATGGACCAGAGAAAGAAAATGACAAAGAACAACTATATTCCCCCTCGATCTGCAGTGAACCTTTCCTGAGACGCGTTGCTGAAATGAAAGGTAAGCAGAACAGTCCCCTGAGAAATGCTCAGACGCATCTCAAAATGTCTGTCGAAGACAGGCCACACAACAACTTGACACAGAAGGAGAGCCTGTAGGTGTTTCTTAATTAGGATGGATGATGTAGATGATGTTATAACCTTCATCTTCCAATAAAAACCAAACAAATTATTAAACCCGCATTAAATTTTATGTAGCCTACCTGGAACACGAATCCTTTGGAGAGGAATCTAATATGAAGATGAATCTCAAACATGACCCTACATAGAGCACCCAGCACGCAAGAATCTAAATTGTAGGCAACATAACCTGCAAGAAATTTAGTGAACACTTCTGTACATTTAGCGAATACTTACGCGCATTAAATTGTCAGAACACGTCAGTTCCATCAAAATAGCATAAATGTACTCTGATGATAACACACTAAAACCGCAGGTCTATAAGGGATGTATGGACTGTTTAGATTCACATAAATGCCTGTAAGAGCTTCAGCAAGAGCTTAATTTCAGATGAAATATCCTACATATAATTTTTAAAATTTTGCAAACACAATAAAATTTTGGGCAAGTAATTAAAAGAAGGAATGAATTCAAATTAGCTTTTAATGACTTTAGTAAACCAAAGAAAACCAGGCAAAATATTCCTCAGGGATTTTATAGGTCTACAACTCAATGTATCCTACACGAAATTCAATGAACAATACGCTAGAATCAAGGTTAATTTGAGGTATTTGACTGAATAGTTAAATTCAAAATCATCTATCAGGAATCCGATTAAGGGCTGAATTCAATCACAACAGCTTTGAAAGAATTCAATGAAAGTTTTGTATTCTGTAATTTTTATAGATTACATGAAGTTCGTTGAAATCTTAACTTTAAATTAAGTGACAAAATTGAATTGAGGGAAGCATTAAATTTAATTAAAGTAACCTGCGTAAATTCCTTGAGTGCTTATATTAAGTATTACTATTTAAGTTGAAGTTTATTAAGAAACTGATTTTTGTCTAAGGAGCCGACATGGAATTACTAGATTAAATTTAATCCCACTATACTGCGTGGAACTCAAAGTTAAGTTAACGTCAGTCTACATGAAGTACATAAAATTCCCAAAAGGGATAAATTATTCGGTCCAAGTATCACAGATGGAATTCAAATAAAAATAACCAGGAAGAGAGGAATTCACCAACACTTGAATTTCCTGAGCACCCAAGCTGGAAATCGAATGGCAATGACGATCGCAAAATGTACCGACTACTTTGCCACGTTGGCGGCCTTTTGTAATTGCTAGATTTAGCCGTCTTTAGAGATTTCATAATTGGCATATCTGTCTGCGGGAAATCATCACGAAGAGGGTTTCAACTCAAGCAAGTTCTGGTTTTATAAGGGCAATGAGCGCTTGTGGATAAAAGAAATCCACAGAAAAACAGGAAGGAAAAGAAACAAGCTTCCTTCCATTATGGAAGGCAATGCTTCTCCTGGGAGAGAGCAAAATCCTTAAAGACAACAACTATCCATTATCCTGTATCATTTTCCTCGCAAGGCTTGGTGAGGTTTGGAGAAAAAACAAGGATCTTGGCATCTGTATGCGAGAATCAAGTCATCTTTTTTTATTCTTTTTTTTTTAGGGGGTTGGGGTTGGGGGTTTGTCGACGCTGTAGGAAAAAGACGACAGCGTACTCTGTCGTATTACGGATTGCGGTTGGAAGGGGGTAGGGGATACTGTAGTTGTTAAGGTCGATTTTGAGCGTACAAAAGGAAGTCTTTAAATAAAGCAGTCAAAAAAAGGATTCAGTGAAATCTTGCTTGTGGTTGTATCGTTGTTTGCCGCTTACCTTCAAGCATTTTTTTTTATACTGATATCAGAAGTGTTTTCCGTGCATTCCAGAAAACACAATTTTTTGTTTCCAAAAATGACCCATATTCCTTATTTCCTTATCATTTTCCCCTCCCTTATTCATGAAGCAAAATCCATGGCCCTTCAAAATTTAGTCACACTGAATATTTTATATATATATATATATATATATATATATATATATATATATATATATATATATATATATATATATATATATATATATATATATATATATATATTTCTGTGGTTCCCATACAAACCTATTTTCCAGGGGACTAGAGGTGTTTCGCTTCTCTTTCCAGAAATGTTAAAAAGATCCATTATGATAAAGCTCCCGCTGGTTTTGAATGGAATGATAACCCAGAGCGATATCCGGTACATTTTGTTAACAAAGACGAGATTCAGAGATTTTCACAATCATCACTGCTCGAATTCAAGACGACTTCGTGGGAGGGGAAATGGAAATGCGCCAGGTACTTTCTTCTC
>NC_089796.1:38196663-38226663 GCF_040412425.1 Macrobrachium rosenbergii | reverse complement strand
CATCAAGATGGATGGGACAGCCCGTGGATGATGTCGAACGTCTGCTTTCTCCTCGACGTGGGTATCAGGGGGATGCGGGCAGCCAGTGCTGGTGTCACAGAGAAGTGTTGAACTGGACCCACCTATTGGCATGTCTTCCCACCTCATTGCAGTGAGTGTTGTGCGGTAGGTTGCTGTTTCTGGGTCCACAGCTTATTCCTTCGCCAGGTCCTCATAGTCTATGCCCAGGTGACGGAATTTATCTCTACTCTTGATAGAGTGTTGGCTACTGGGTTCTCCTTGCCGGGGATGTAGCTAATGGTGCAGACGAACTTGGAGATAGTGGTCAGGTGTCGCTGCTGTCTTGCTGGCCATGCGTCTCCTGCCCTCGTGAATGCATGTGCCAATGGCTTGTGGTCTGTCAGGATGGTGAAAGGGCTGCTGTCCAAGAGGTACTTGAAATGCCGCACAGCTTGGTAGATTGCCAGCAGCTCCCTGTTGAATGCACTGTAGCAGGTCTCCGGCAGCTTTAACTTGCAACTGAAGAAGGCCCGAGGGTGGGGGAACCGCCTACTGCCTGCTCCAGCACAGCTCCACAAGCGATGTTGCTGGTATTGGTGGTAAATCTCAGGGGGACAGTGGGGTCGTGATGTATCAAGGTGGTGGCTCTGGTGAGGGCTGCCTTCGTCTGTTCAAACACCTGCTGCTGCAGAGCTGCCCACATCAAAGCTTTTGGCTTCACTTTCAGTACTCCAACTAGGGGATGCATGATGCGGGCAATGTCTGGTATGAAGCGAGGTAGTAGTTGACCATGCTGAGGAACCCCTGCAGCTGCTTGATGGATTTTGGTGTTGGAAACTTCTTCCACTTTGTGTCCACTTTGAGAGGCCAGGAATAGGGTGGACTTCTCCTGCAGGCACTTCAGCACAGCCCAGACGTGGCGCAGGTGTTCCTCCGGGGACCTGGAGAAGATCAGGATGTCGTCTACGTAGCAAATGCAGAAAGGTAGGTCCCCTAAGATGGTGTCCATAAGGCATTGGAATGTGGCCTTGGCATTCCTGAGGCCGAAGGTGGAGTAGGAGAAGGTATATGTCCCGAACGGCATGATGATGGCTGTCTTTGGAACGTCGTCAGGGTGCACTGGTACCTGAAAATAAGACTTGAGCAAATCCATTTTTGTAAATACTTTGGCCCTGTGCAGGGCGCCTGTTAGGTCCTGCATGTTCGGCAAGGGATAGTGGGCCAGTGTCGTTATTAGGTTCAGCCAATGATAGTCCCCACAAGGCCTCCAGGAGCTGTCTGGTTTCCTTACCATGTGAAGGGGGGACGCCCACAGACTCGATGCCTTCCTGCAGATTCCCATCTGTTCCACCTCGGCGAAGACTCGTTTAGCGTCTTGGAGTTTTTGGGTGGCAAGCGGCAGAATTTGGCATGTGTTGGCAGGCCTGTCATGGTGATATGTTGATGGATGCTGTGCTTGGCCTGGGGTCCTGGCAACTGACGTAGCTCTGGCTTGAAGATGTCTGGGAACTTGTGGAGGAGGGTGCTGTATCTGCTTGAAGAGATGGAGCAGACAGTGGGCATCCCCAGCCCGGTGGAGAGCAGTCAGGAGTGGCAGGTTCCGGTGTCCAGCAGGTGTTTTCAGCTGACGTCTACCAGAAGCCCATGTCGTGTGAGGAAATTGGCACCTAAGAGAGGAAACTTGAAAGTCCGCGATGACGAAGGGCCAATCATATTTCGGCCCAGGATGGATATTCTGCTGGTCAAAGTTCCGTAGCAACAGATGGGGCTTCCATTTGCGGCTAGCAGTGCAGTTGTGGCACTGGACATGCAGTCACGGTCCCCCCTCGATGGCGGAAACACAGATTGATTAGGCCCGGTGTCTACCAGCATCCGTCGTTTCAATATGGTGTCATGGATGAAGACTCCTACTGGCTGGGGCTCTTTAAGGTTTGCGGTCACTGCTGTTATCTGTGGCCACCTTTCTCGTTTTTTGTGAAAGAACAGGGTCTCTACAATTTCTGGTGGCACTTCCGAACCTCTGATGGAAGTAACACCAGACTGGGTTTGTCCATGTCCTCTGCTGCTGAGGCGGCACCTTCTTCCTGTATACAGCGTTCGTGTCCTCTGCCTCGGTTTCTTCTGTTACCAGGTTACAGGCTGCGGGTGTTGTGGCATGTTTGGAGGCCTTGGTGGCCTCGTGGAGTTTTTGTGAGACGTTCACCAATTTGTCCATTGAAAGGGCATCTGCATCCGTGATTTGCCCCCTCACCTCCTGCTGAAGTGAAGGCACCACAGGAATATTTCTCACAACAAGCTGATCTCTTCCTCCAACCGTCCGCATCGACGCCCGGCAGCATCATGAGACCTCGTAGTTCGTCCCAAGTGTCCCTGGTTGATGCGTCCCGCAGGGGCTGGGTCATCAGGTCAAGGGCGTGTTGGGCTCTCTCTGGGACGGGCATAGAGTATGTCTCAACGACCTTATCTCGCAGGTCTCTGTACTAGCCTTTGCCCAGCTGCGAGTCCAACCATGGGGTGATTTTGTTGAAGACCTCCTCTGGTAGCGTTGTCATGGTTACGTCCACCTTGGTCTCCTCATCTGTAATTTTCACCACTCGGAAATGGACATCTGCCCGCAGAAACCAGGACGCGGTGTTTTGTCGCAAGAACAGAGGGAGTTTTATCGCCTGGCTTATTGCTGCCTTCGAAGGAAAGAGGGGGATGCAGAGGATATGTGTGTCCTCAGAATGACTTTCTACCTCAGTGTCTGACATTTTTTCCTCACACCAAAACACGAAGTATGTGCCGTATTTAGTCCGTTAATGGTTTTTGGGGCTCATCAGAAGTCAAAACTATACGCCATGTGGTTCCATTAATGACTTCTGAGTATGGTCAACATGAATCATAAATGGCAGGGTCAAACTGTTCACGCATGCCAGAACGTACCTGGAGGGGTATGCCCTAATTAGTGCGTTAGTGGCGTGGGTGTTCTCCAACGAAGGAGCTTTCAGAGGCCTAAACTCTTGTTGCCGTGTGGTTCTGTTAAAGGCTCTCTGAAGGTAAAGTGGCCGTAGTGATTCCGTTAATGGTGAAGCTAAAACTGTTGTGTTTACTGTCACTCCTTGGGTCACCAGTTGTGAGGACAAAAAGGTCAAACTGGGTATTAACTGATTTATTCACCTGGGGTCAGGTATACATGGCAGAATGTGGATGGAAACATAGTGCCCGACCTCCGATTGCTGTGACCTGCACTCTGAGCAATTTGTGTTTGTTGACAGTCGGCAGAAAGGGCAGGAAATTCTACAAATGAATATTTTGTAAAGTCCCCGCTAAGCGCGTTTTCTGTGATGGCGACCCGTTTTCTTGGCCGCTCCTAGGATAACAGGTCACGCAGGATCAGCCATACTCAATCATTTAAACTGTTTTATGTAAATATTTACCTGTTACCAACTTGTACGTTATATATTTCTTATGCTCAGGTATCAGAATGTATTCAACTTCATTATTGTCCATTTTTGTAACTCAGTGTATATTTGTTCATCGTATTTATTGTCAAATGTTATAGACCTCAGGTCACCCTGGCTCTCATTGCACTCCTCGGCGTGACGTCAGTCCGCCGCTATATGAACCGCCTGTGTACTCAATAAATCAGCAGTAACTTTATCCTGCTATTTTCTTTCGCACCTCTTAAAGTGGTGACCCCAGAGCAGATCCCGGAGCTATTAGCGGACTCACATGGCAATTCAGTCTTGGCTCCAGGAACTACCCGCGCCCCTAGCGGACTCATGACGGCGCTGTAACCAGCGTTCGGGCGTGCTTACTCGTCGGCAAATCACCAACGTCATTTCGGACTCACACATCGCACTTGCAAGCGCGTATTGACGCGAGTATCCCACTCCAATTAAGAGGGCTAGAACGAGCATGGACGCGGACATCCCCTCCCACGTTCAGTTAACCGTGAACCTAGCCGATTCAGACAGAAGTCTGAATCCGCCCATATCACCTCCTGCCCATATCACCCGCACCCTCCCCCGCTCCAAGGCTCACACGCTCCTCCACACCGCTGACCCATGCCCGGCACGCTGCCCTGCCCAGTGCCCTGCCCGGCAGGACAAACAAAAGCCGCCCTCGCCATAAAACTGCTGCCCTTCACTCAGGGAAACCCATCATCACGACTGTACAGGGTCGAGGGTCAGTTCAGGCTGGTGGAGCTCACGGACGAGGTGCTACAGGCTGATGCAGTAATTAATGCCCTGCCGAGGGAGGTCTACAGGAAACTCGTCCCGTGGGTGTCCGCCGCAAGCCCCCTCACATACCTCCACCTGAAAACATCCCTCATTGAGACTTGCTCCCTGCCAATCGCCGAGAGGGCCACCCGCGCCCTTGACTTCATCATCAACCCGCGGCAAGAACAGAGCATCATGGAGTCGTGGGGCATGATCCAGGACCTCCTCACCCTCCCCGACACCGACAGCAACGGCAGGCAGTCCGAGATCAGCCTGTCGAGAGAGATCCTCCTCCGCCAGCTCCTCCCGGAGGTCCGGACTCAGATCCTCGAGCCCTACACCATGCCACTTGAGGTCTTGATTTGTACGGCGCAGCAGCTGACTGACTCCGCAAGGGTAGCGAAACGGGCATCAGCGCCTGCACACCCCATCAGTTCCATTCAACAGGAGGAGGGCGCAGAGGAGGAGATAAGCGTCGTCACCAGAAGGCGACCACCATATCATCACAAGAGGAACCCACTGGATCCTTGCTACTACCACCAGCGGTACGGCAAGGATGCCCGGAACTGCTAACCCCCATGCTCATTCGCCTATCCAAAAAACGGGGGAGGTGGCAGCCAAAAGAATAGGCCGCCATGGCAACAGAGGAACCCAAGAGCCCAGAACCATTAGGCTTCTACACCCGCGACACCATCTCCGGCAGGATGATGTTGGTCGACACCGGAGCCATTAGATCAATATTTTCGCTGTCCATGGAGGACCACAAGCGCTCACTGGACCCGGCTGCCTTCCTGACAGCCACTAACGGGTCCCCCATCCTCTCCTGTGGCACCAGGCTCCTGTCGATCTCCATCCTTGGCCGGAGGTATTCTTGGAACTTCGTCATCGCGGACATAAGGACCCCCCCTTGGGTGTGAATTTCCTTGCCCACTTCGGGCTGGCAGTCGACGTCGGTCACAAGCGCCTCCTTGACACCGACTCTTGCCAGTCCCTCCCGTTGGCAACGGGACCCAGCACACCTACCATCTGTTCCGTCGTCCCCCACCAGTATGCCCAGCTGCTGAAGGAGTTCACCGACGTATTCAGGCCCGAGCTCCGTCAGGTACCGGGGGCCCCAGCAAAACATGGCATCTACCATCACATAAAGACGAAGGGGCCCCCTACACATGCAAGGTTCCGGAGGCTTCCCCCTCGGTGCCTTCAGGAGGCCAAGGACACCTTTGCCGAAATGGAGCAGATGGGAATATGCAATAAGGACTCCAGCCTGTGGGCCTCTCCCCTCCACATGGTGCAGAAACTGGATGGCTCCTGGAGACCCTGTGGCGACTACAGGCGGCTCAACCTCGCAACTGAACCTGACCATTTCCCCCTGCCAAACACGCAGGACCTCACGGCCTCCTTCCACGGGCCCAAAATAATTTCTAAGTTGGATCTTTTAAAATCTTACTTTCAGGTACCAGTTGCTCCAGAGGATATCCCGAAAACTGCCTTCGGGTCCTACGTCTTCGCCTTCTCCACCTTCGGCCTGAGGAACGTGCGGGTGACCTTCCAGCGGCTCATGGACAGCATCCTGGGGGACCTGAAGTTCTGCGTCTGCTACGTGGGTGATATCCTTATATTTTCCAGGTCCCATAAAGAGCACCAGAGGTGCATCCAGGCGGTCCTGCAGCACCTGCAGGAGAACGGCCTCGTCGTCAGAATCGACAAGTGCACCTTCGGCGTCCAGAAAGCTGACTTCCTAGGCCACGAGGTATCCCCAGATGTCGTCCGCCTGCTCACATCAAAGGTCGCAGCCGTCACCAGGTTCCCTGTCCCTACCTCCGTCAAGGCCGTCCAGGAATTCCTCGGGATGGTAAATTACTACAGGAGGTTCATCCCCGGGATCACACACGCCATGGCACCCCCTGACGGACATCCTGAAAGGCCAACCAAAATCCTTAGTGTGGGGACCCAGCTACCAGCAGGCCTTCTTCCTGATGAAGGCCGCCCTCGCCGAGGCAACCGCCTTGGCCCACCAGTACCCCACCGCTCCCCTCTAACTGACGACGGACGCCAGTAGCGTCGCATGCAGAGCCGTCCTGGAGCAGATCGTCGACAGCGCCCCCCAGCTCATTGCCTTCTTCAGCAAAAAGTTCAAACCTGATGAGACCCGCTACAGCACCTTTGACAGGGAACTGTGCATACCAGCCGCTGGTCCACACCTTCACCAAGCAGGGGGACGCATGGTCTTCCAGGCAGCAGCGACACCTCGCGGCCATCGCAGAGTTAACCTGCTCAATCAAATACCTCCCCGGCAGGAAGAACCCTGTAGCAGACGCCCTATCCAGAGTCGAGCTCAACGTGGTGCAGTTCGAGATCAACTACAGGGACCTCGCCCGGGAGCAGGTCGCCGACCCGGAGACTCCAGCTTACCGCACTGCCATCACGTCCCTGAAGTGGAGGGACGTGGCCCTTGCCCCTGGGGGTCCAAAACTCCTATGCGACGTCAGCACCGGCCAGGATTGCCCCCTGGTGCCCACCTCCCGCCACCGCCAGGTATTTGACGTCATCCACAGGCTGTCCCCGCCTCCGGCAGGGAGACGGCCAAGCTGCTGATGGAGAAGTTCGTCTGGCATGGAATGCAGAAGGACCCGAGGACCTGGGCGAGACAGTGTCTTCGGTGCCAAATCAGCAAGATAGGTCATCACACCGAGTCCGGAATAGGCCATATACACATTAACGTCGTCGGCCCTCTTCCCCCATCAGGCGAGGCCAGATATCTCCTGATGATAGTCGACCGCTCAACCAGGTGGCTCAAAGTGACGCCCATGCAGGAAGCCACCGCCAGTGCATGTGCCGAGGCCCTCCTCTCCAGCTGGATCAGCCGGTTCTCCATCCCAGACCACATAATCACCGACAGGGCCCTGCCTTCCTGTCCGAGTTGTGGTCCGCCCTGGCACGCCTGCTGGGGACATCTCACCACACCACCACTGCCTACAACCCCACAGCCAACGGCTTGGTCGAGCGGTTCCACAGGTCCTTGAAAGCGCCCTCATGGCCCGCTGCACCATTGAAGATTGGAAATACCAGCTGCAGTAGGTTCTCCTCGGGCTGAGAACCGCCCCCAGAGCCAACGGTGACCCGTAAGCAGTGGAGAAAATCTATGGGGAGCCTCTCATAGTCCCGGGTGAAATGGTCACAGAGGACCGCCACAACCCATCAGTCCAGAGGCTTCGTGACATAGTTGGCAAGTTTGAACCCTGTAAGCGGACATACACCGACAGGTCAGTCGCCTTCACGCCTCCCGGCTTGTCCTCCACCACTCACGTCTTCGTCATGGATGACGCCATCCACCCACCACTGACCAGGCCCTACAGGGGGCCCTTCCACATGCTGGAGAGGAATAACAAGGCTTTCTGGCTCGTCCTTCACGGAAAGGACGACTGGGTGTCGGTTGACCGCATCAAGCCCGCCCTCCTGGAGGAGGAAACAGACGTCACCGCACCGCACCCTCTGCCTGAGCAGCCGTCTCTGCAGCCGGACCGCTGCAGAAGGAGGACACGAGGCCCCCCCTGGATACATCTGCCCACACCCGCAGCCAGCCGCTCCCACGCACAACGCAACCCCCCACTCACTTCGCGTAGCCGCGGCACTCTTCAACGCCCCAGCAGATACGTTGATTAATCAGACATTACCTACGTCTTGGGTGGGGGGGAGTATTTGTAAAGTCCCCGCTAAGCGGGTTTTCTGTGATGGCGACCCATTTTCTTGGCCGCTCCTAGGATAACGGGTCATGCAGGATCAGCCATACCCAATCATTTAAACTGTTTTATGTAAATATTTACCTGTTACCAACTTGTACATTATATGTTTCTTATGCTCAGGTATCAGAATGTATTCAACTTCATTATTGTCCATTTTTGTAACTCAGTGTGTACTTGTTCATTGTATTTACTGTCAAATATTATTGACCTCAGGTCACCCTGGCTCTCATTGCACTCCTCGGCGTGACGTCAGTCCACTGCTATATAAACCGCCTGTGTCCTCAATAAATCAGCAGTAATTTTATCCTGCTCGTTTCTTTCGCACCTCTTAAAATTTACATGAGATTCTTGATATGTTAATAAGTGTGATGCATGAACGTAATTGATGCAAAATGAAGAGGCATATGACGTCTTCACACTTGAAGTGTCTCTGTTAGGGGTTGGGTGCGTGGTAGCACCCTTGCTGCAATGTCTTTTGGTTTTCTTGTAAGCACAGATGACACACAATTTAGAAGGAGGGGCACATATGGCGTTGGTGGCTGTCCATGTGGCCTCATAGGAGCGACATTTGTTGACCATGGTGGCTAATGGAGCTGCAGCATCCAGGGTAGGAGTTTCTGGGTGAGCTCCTCATCCCTGACTCCCATGATGATGATCATATTCAGCTGAGTCTCTCCGCAAGCAGCAGAATGGCAAGGACAGACTTCGATTTCCTCTGCTACGTGCTTCAGTCAGATGTAGAAATCACTGAAGCTTTCCCCTTCCCTCTGTTTGTAGGAAAGCAGGTCTCTGCCTCGTGGAGCTTCGTTCTGCAGGTTCTTAATATGTTCCTGGAGAACATTCAAGACCTCGTCCACTCTCCAATCCATGTCAGGTGGTACATTGAGCATGTGTTCAAGTATCCCTTGAGTCTCCAGGCTAACGCACATACAAAGTTGTATTAACTGCTTCCTGGTAGGCAATGTCCCTAGGCCCACCATCATGCTGAAGTCATCCCAGAATCTACGCCATGCCCTAAACACATGGTATGCGGCATCAGGACATTAGGGTGGCAGGTTCTGGGCTATGGCCTTCTGTGGGGGTGGTGGCTGGGTGGGCAATGGCACTGAGGATTGTGTAGGAAGTTGTTGCGAGTCTGCTGGTGTTGTTTGCTGCTGGGCAGGGTTGACTGTAAGTAGCTGCAACAGGGCAGTCAAACGTTGAGCATCCTCCTCTCTTCTTAAGTTGTCCTCTTGGCGGCGTAGATCCTCTCCGTGACAAAGTTGTTCCTCTTTTCTCTGACGTTGTTCCTCCTTTCTCTGACATGCAGCCAACTTGGCCTGTCAAGATCCCTCTAGGTATTTGATGAGGAGCCTTAACTCTGCATTTGGAGCTGTGAGAGGAGGTAAAGTCACGTGTGGTGAGAGCAAAGGCGGGGTTGCCAGCTTTGTAAAATCTGGTGGGGTTCAACGGTCTGTTGGTGAGACTGGGCGTGAGGACCACTGGTGGTCCTCAGGGTCCTGGTCTTGTTGTATATTCCCAGGTTTGTCTTGTTGTGAGGCAGAAGCCATTATGAACCTTTTAGCAGTGTAATACAGTTTAAAAGAAAAGGAGAAACAGTGAGGGAGAATCTCTACAGTTTTAATCATAAAAAGTTACTGTAAATAATTCCACTGCGTGGCGAGCGAACACTGTCAGGCAAGGGAGAGCGGAGTGGGTCTGGGAGGGCTCCTGGAGGGTGGGCAGTCGGAAGGGTCCAGCAACTTGCCTTGAAGGTTGACTTGAGAAAAGGCGGCAGTGTGTGCTTAATGATGAGGATGGGTGGACTTACCTCGGGCTCCATAGCTGGGTGGGGCTAATGGGGTCCCACTATGTGGCTGGGAAGGGGCACAAGAGAAATACAACCCACTAAAATCAAAGCACTGATATTACACTGCACTGGCACTTCACAAACATTGCACAAACACTGTAAGGTCCTGCAGAAACACCACCACAACACTGTAAGATCCACATGTGATCGAAGAATATCGACAGGCAATCGAGGGATAATGGTGGCTCGATTTGAATGCTGGATTCGGCGTTCCCTTAAAATGCTGGATGGTTTAGTCACTGTGCCATGGTGATATGTGATATCTTGTAGGAAAAGATTGAAGGTTGCAGGGAAGGAGATATAATATCCCGAGTCATAGGTTTCTTTATTCCATAAAGCAAACAGGTATATGCAGAGAGGCTTCTGCAAGGCATACCATTCGCGCCGCCAAGAGGAGCTGGAAGACTAGTCATGCGCATGCGTTAGCAACAGACAACATTCATGAAATACAGAGTGGATATACATACAGTAATATGTACAGTAATCCACAGTGAGGACAATAGTTTCTCTTTCAGAGTGTTAAAAGCTGACTGCTGTTGGACATCCCATTTAAATCCAATTACTTTTTTTTTGTCAGATCAGTCAAAGGTCCTGCGATTACTAAATAATTATGTAGAGATCGCCCGAGTTCAATTCCCGCGGCCGGCTGATGAAGAGTTAGAGGAATTTATTTCTGGTGATAGAAATTCATTCCTCGCTATAATGTGGTTCGGATTCCACAATAAGCTGTAGGTCCCGTTGCTAAGTAACCAATTGGTTCTTAGCCACGTAAAATAAGTCTAATCCTTCGGGCCAGCCCTAGGAGAGCTGTTAATCAGCTCAGTGGTCTGGTAAAACTAAGATATACTTAAGTAACTTTCACTGAGGTGGGTTCAGGAAATTTCTCTATAGCTGAAATCTTGTCATGTACTACTTTTAAATCATCTTTTGAAACAACAAAACCTAAGTATACCACTTACTGTTTATAGAAATCGCATTTAACTTTACTTTTAGGTTATACTACCTTAAACTTTGGAAAACTAACTCCAATTTCATAAGATGTTCCTCAAATGTGTGTGAAAATATAACTAAATCATCCATATAAGCATGAAGGATGTCACCCATCATATCTCCAAAAACTAAGTTAATCATTCTTGTAAAGGTGATAGATGCCGAACGCATCACAAATGGCTTCCTCAAAAATTCAAAATGGCCCCTGGCGGTGCTAAATGCTGTATATTGTGTACTATTTTTCTCCAAAGGAATTTGGTGGAACCCACGTAACAGGTCCAACGACGTAAAATAAGAATATTGGCCTAAGACAGACAAAATATCAGCAGCACAAGGCAAATCCTCCAAGTAAGATCTTTCTCAGGGACAACAATTAAAGGAAAATTATATGGACCGACAGATTTCTTTATTAAGCCTTCTTTAAGCATTTTCTCTACTTCCTCTGCTATTTCATTTTGGAACTTAATGGGAAGTCTGTAGGAAGGAACATAAATGATCTTATTTGGTTCCTTCAGTCTTATCTGATGTTCGATTACAATAGTTTTACCTAAGCAGCCACTGTTAGTAGTGAATACATCACTATAGTTTGTTAGTAATTCCTCAAAAATTCTCCGAACATTCACGTCTTTTATATCCTCCACCAAATCATCTTTTATTGAATTTAAGATAACATTGTCACCTGCTACTCAAAGAATCCTGTGATGATATACCTCCACAACCATCAAGGATGTATTTTTATTTATTATTAACTCCTTATTTAGGTGATTAAAAACTTCAATCACAGCTCGATGGTTGCTATCAACCGTGTCAAGTGCTTCTGTCGCAGATAAACCATGAACCTTAATTGATTCATTTAACATCATGATCTCACACCAAGGTAAGACCTTTTTAGCAGTAACAAGGATGTATGAAGGTACACTTGGTTCTATATATACTGTTTTAAAACTGCAATTACCTGCAAAAAGGAATTAAGCTGAGTTGCCTCATGAATTTCTGATATATTCCAAACACTAATCGGCTCCCCAGTGAAAGTAACTTTTCCCTCTGGTACGTCCTTATGATCGGAGTTTGTTTTTAAAGTGTGAAATGATTTTACAAATTTCCCCTTAATAAAAACACCACGCTTTGCTGGAACCATAACAATATTATTCTTAGACATTGACGGATAGCTTAGAAGGACTACTGGATACATATTAATCCCATTTACTACAATAAAATCATCAGTAAAAAGAATTTTACCTTTCTTATACTGAATTCTGACAGTACCCACAATATTTGAATTGTTATTTCCTATGCCTGCCAGTTTAACATTAGTCTTCTCTAAGGGAAAATCTGGAAACAGTAAATGGTGAGATTTTAAATCCATCAAATTACGAGGACTACCAGTATCTAGAGACAACGTAAAAGCTTAATGATAATTACCGACTGCTTTAATAACAGGTCTTTCTCTATATTCTTATGAATGAGTGTAAGAATTCTAGTTATGTCTAAAACTGAAAGATTACCTGATAAATTACAGTTATTATCTCACTCCATTGTATCTTCCTGATCAGCACGCTGACCTGTCAATGTATTAAACATATTACTTACGTGCAACTCAACGTTATTAGTCTTACCCTTAGAGACCATTAGGTTGCCGAGGTTTTCTCCTTGACACTGGAAAAATTCTGTGAACTATTTTGATCCTGGACCACATTAACATTAGATTGCCCCCGTTGGTTGTTTTGATTTTTCTTTCCCTGATATTTCTTTTTCTGATACTGATTCTGATTTGCATTTTTTATTATTATTACCCGTAGACCCAATACTGGTATTGGTATTATTCTAATTGCTTTTATTTCCATTGTGATTGGTCAACCTGTCTGTGGATAACCTTGCCTTACAATTCTGATAACTATGATTAGTGGATTGACGAATAGTACAGTATTTAGTCCTACAGTCACTTTTATAGTGACCAGTTCGGTTACAATTAAAGCATTTCATTTGCTGGTTGGCGGAGTTAACCACATTAACCTGTTGTGCTACAGTTGCAGCAGCAGTAGCCTGCTTAACTTGATTATTTTCAATGTTAGATATAATTGTTGGATCTAAATCTGGACATTTAGACATATGCCTCTTCATCCGATCTTGAATTGTCACTTCACTAGAGGTTCTATCAAGTTTGACATCGAAACAACGTACTAATCTGTCTGGCAGCATACCAGTCTCTACTTCACGGTGCATTAGATGGTACACGTCTGTGGTTTGCATCATGGTACCATATACCCAAGAGGAACTAAATAGCCTTGAAAGCCACCCATTAAATTTATCTGCGATTAGGGCAGTATGGTCAATTAGTGATACGCCTTTCTTATCTGCTATTTTATAGATTCTCCTCAAGACTAGGACTTCATCCAGCTCGGACTCGGTACCGTATACCTTTCATGAAGTACCGTTAAAATCGTCCCAAGTTTTGCAAGCCTGAAACGAAATTGTGCGTAACCATGACCCTGCGTCACCCTTAGTATAATCAATAAATGGTCTAGTCTCTTGCAATTGAATAACATGATCCACTATTTTTTTAGAGTTTAAGTGGACATCAATGGATGTGATCCAACCCTCGACCCCCTGAGTCAACTGACCATTGACTAAGCCTTGAAAAGGCACTATAGCTGATCGAGTACTCACCATTGTGAATATGTTTTTTGAGTCTGGGTCTGGCCCTACGCCTGCATTTGCTCCTGCACCTGCGGCCATGTTGTTAGAATTTCTAGCGTTACCTCTAGGCTTAATATTACCTCTATCTCTATTTGATCTCCCAAGGAATTATGCAAATACACTCGTTTTAAATGCAACCCCATATGTTTATAAAAAAGAAAAGAAGTTCTCCAAACAAGAAAAAACCTAAGTTAAAATATTCACTTCCTAAAAGAAAATGAAAAAGTTTACAGGGATGAACTTACGGATCAGACCTCCGACTACAGGACAGTCTGCTGTATTAGGCTACACTACTGCTCAACCCCAAAGACTAAGAAATAGGTAGACTTAGCTGTGGTTTATATGGGAGAATCGCCGGAAGACCATCTGGCTAACAGCTGCACTTCCTCTGAAGCAATAGGTCGGCACTAATGACCAATACGACTTGATTGTAGGAAACAAAGGCATCTGCTTGATATGGAAGTCTCCACAATAGGATTCAGGCAATTCTGAAAAAACGAGAGGAATTAGAAATAGGTTCCCTTTTTCTTCAACATGCGGTTACCATTTTTTTTTGGGGGGGGTGGGGTGTGGTGAAGTGGTGAAAAATTGTCGATCACAAGCGACGAAAACACTTTACAGGAAACAGCTTCTTGCTTCTCTCGGTGTTTGTTGTTGGTAAGTGTAAGCAACGATGACACTCGGCAGGATACAACTTCCTTCTCTCGGTGTTTTGATTCTTGTCCAACAGGATGCAATACCAACTGTCGTCTGGGAATGTCATCTTAATTGTTGTAGGAGCAATTATGACTGTGACGGGAATTGCTCGCGAATGCGTGTAGCGATCTCTTCCGTCATACAAATAAAGTTTAAGAATTCTGCATGACTGTAATCAACAGCACACACACACACACACACACACACACACACACACACACACACACACACATATACATATATATATATATATATATATATATATATATATATATATATATATATATATATATATATATATATATATATATATATATAAACAATATAGGACGACGAAAAGGAGGTGATATATATTCAGCTTTATATTATATGCCAACGTTTCAAAGTATATATATATCATCATCAGGGCTAAAATACAAAAATAACAACAATTAAAATCAATACAAAGGACTCAGTAAAATCATTAACGTTAAAATATAGATATTAAAATCGAAACATAAAAGTTAAAAACCAATATAAACGCCTCAAGAAAAGAAAACTGAGTGAGCCAAGAAGGGCACCAAAAGGACGAAGAGAACTCTTAATTAAAATAAACAGAGGGATCATTAAGTTAAGACTAGATATTCGAAAAAGATGGAACCAGTTGTTTGATGGTTAACAAGAAGGGACCAAAAGGACGAAGAGAACTATATATAAATAGAGGGACAGAAGAAGATATATTCAAAGATGGAACCATTATTTGATGGTTAACGACGAGGATATATATATATATATATATATATATATATATATATATATATATATATGTATGTGTGTGTGTGTGTGTGTGTGTGTGTGTGTGTGTAATTATGGGTGAAAGTAAAAAAATGCAAAGGAAATATGAGTACAGATTTGTACAATGTACTACAAAGACTATAGTGTTTTAGGGGCCCAGTGTTACTCAACTGCAGGGCCTTGAAGTCTTACCGAAATAACAGGATGGGGAAGATAACTCTAACTCAGATCCTGATGGACAAGTTTAAATTTTTACCTGACCCTGAATATCTTTAGTCTTTCATAGATTTCAGTTATAAAATCAAGAGAAGCCTACACTGATCGTTAAAAAGGTCAAAATCATCACCTGACTCGCATTCTCAGGTTGAGCAAATTTATTCCTACAAAATATCGGTTTAGGCTAATTTGAGTGAGTTTTAAAGAATAATACAAATAATTTGCAACATACAGTACCTGAAAAAAAAAAACTTTCATAATGGCAATTGAACCATAGTCTCCTTAAACTTCCAAAAATCTTTTCATCTGTACTTTCCCTCTTTCTCACACCTTAACCATCCCATGGAAAATGTAACATCACTTCACATGCGAATTGAGAGAGAGAGAGAGAGAGAGAGAGAGAGAGAGAGAGAGAGAGAGAGAGAGAGAGAGAGAGAGAACGTTTAGGGGCCCCGTCAGGTAAAAGACTAGCTCTGTTATTGTGACAAACCGTGACTTGTTAAGGATCGGGATTGAATTGTCCCTAATCCCGGAGGCCTTTCCGTCGACAAACGAACTTCAATTCAATTGGCCTTAATTCTTTCAGCCAATTTATCGGATTTACTCTCGCCCAGGTGAGACACTATAAACTGGTCAAGTGAAAAAAATTAGTATTTCTCACCCATCTCCTTTCGTAATAAAATCAAACAAACACCTGGTAAAAATGAAATACGTCCAAGATCGGAATAATAAATATCGGCAATGTGTCTGACAACTGCATTATAAAAGACAAAGGAAGGTGATGCAGGCGTAAGACTGAATTCATTAGGTAAATGTAAGTAACTGAATATACAGTTAAATGAACTGTTACTACATTCAAAGCTACATGCTAATCTGCGAAATGGTGCATGACGGTTTTACTGGATTTTGGACCATTCATTTTCGCTTGAAGAACTTTCCTTCAACTGTGGAACCCCATATCACTTCCAATCAAAGCAGATTACACAGGATTCAGAGTCCTTATAGTCTTTTAAAAGAATATTTTTATCTATACATATCTTTTTTTATAGTCTTTTAAAACAATATATTTGGGGTTCGAATCGCCTCCCCTTGGCTACGAGGCACACTACTGAGTTTTCAGTTTCCAGCTGGTTCCAGAAACTACAAAACAACCTCACGTCTGTATTTGGATCTGCTTTCCGCAGGCTATGCTAGAAATAAAATGTTTGCTCAAGCCCACGTCAAAAGTTTCTTATGCTAAATGTGTTGGATACGATCAAATATGCATATTAAAAAATATGTACAAACATGCCGACAAACAACAAAGCGGACACTGCCGCATTCATACTTTAACTGATGAATCGTGGCTGAACTCCTGTGCGTAAATGTCACACAACACAGCCACTTTAAACACCTACACGAAAAGCTCTTCAGTAGAATGTCGATTCCCCTGCACAAACTACGCCTTGCACACCTATCTATCAGGCACTTCCTCTCCTAAGTCTCTCGCGCGTCTAAATTATACACACTATCCGCCAACTTATCAAGGTCCATTCTCTCCTCATGACTGAACTCTCTCAAAATACCGTGATCTGATCCATTTGCTGAACTTAACCTTTTTATCTATTCTGTTTATTGTATCTATCTCCACATTTCTCATCCTATCTGTTCTTCTTACATCACATATACTATTCAAAAGTTCATTTCAACACCTTCAACCTTTTTCTTTCATTCTCGTTTAATGTGTGCGCAGATATTATATCGACCCCGGGCTACGAACTTTAATACTTTAAGATTCTCGAGTCGCATACGTATTTGTAAAGATGTTCTCCTGACACCCCTTAGATACCTCCATGTAACGATGCAAATAATGTTAGGAGGAATGACAATTTTATACTATAATGACTGAGAAATTGTGATTTCTGGAGATTAACTTCTGAACTCCGGATTCTCTCTGCCTACATAACAGAGAACTATTTATCAGAGATGTATACTCAAATGTTGCCCAAATGGCTTGCAAGCCACAAAGCTCTGGCAGCCAGATTCCCACTCTAGCCTCTCCACTGCAGGAGTGATTCCGGGGACAAAGTGGCAATGCACTGAAAATCAGAAGCTCTGCTCAGATGAAGCTCATTGGCTGGGCCAAGAGAATTCTTCTAGGAGAAAACAAACTGATAGCAAATCTAAGCAGATTTACCACGACGAATCATAGTACAGAGACAAATAAATATAGTGAGTGTTTCTCACTACTAGGGCACGCTGGTGGCCTACTGCTATGCAACACAGCATGGGATCCAGCTTCAGCTAATCATTAGGTTTAGTGTCCCAAACGGTATCTAATATGCCCATAGATATTGGATAGCTGCAGATCACATGGAATTTAAATGATGCTGAATGAACAATCAAGACAGGTGTAGGAAAATTTCAGGAACCCACTGTATACCAGACATCAAAGTGAGCATATGGAGGTGAAAAAATAAACCCCAAGCCTATGCCATTTTAATTTAAGGTCTCGAATTATATGGGCAGAATCAAACTTCTACTGCTTTGTCAGTAGATCTAAAAAAAAAAAAAAAAAAAAATGAAATGCTTATTGCACTTAATTTACAGAAGCACTGAAAACAATGTACAATTGTTTTGTGCCATCAATGGTATGCCAATCTTTCTTCATCTAGCGAAGTGTCACAGATGAGAACTGTGGCAAGAGACAAAGTCTCTTACTCTTCAAATGATGAATACTTTCATGTGTGAGGAAACAGAGGAAATGTCACATTTACTAAAATTGATGGCTATAGTTAAATGAAAGACCACTTAGTACGTAAATATCTAAACTACAGAAAGCTCTATGCAAAGCTAAGTGCTGGTGATGTTGTTGCTTAGGGGCTGAAGTATCACTTTTAATACCTACCATATCTATACATTTCAAAAAGAAAAAAAATTATTCATTTGAGAAGGAGGAAAGTTTTAATAATCTAGGAAAAGCCGACTTGATCTAGTCTCACTGTACAAACATCACTTGAACAACTTAGCATGGATACCTCAGATGTCAAATTTAACCAGGTTAAAGGGCCAGTTACTCAACAGGCTTTTTGCAGCCTCTGTTCTATTTGAGGATTGCAAATAAAAGGAAGCCATTTGCCTAGCTAAAGCTGCTGATACATTAACCCCTCATGGATCAATGAGGTCCGTGGAGGTATCAGCATATTTTAAAAGTTGAGTCATTTTCGTGTTTTGAATTCCAGACATCTCGTATCTTCATTTTTATTTTTAATGGCATATTTATGTTCACAAAAGATATGAGCTAAGAATTGCCAATTATAGGGGAGTGACAGCTAATAAGTTGTTGCTGGAGCCCATGGGTTCCCCTCTGATTATCCAAGCCACGAGTTCATTTTCGCTTTTTTTTTTTAATTTCTGACACACTGTATTTTTAAATCCCAGAATGCTCTAAAATATGTATGTATAAATTAGTAACACCAAGGAAGAATAAACATGAAATACCTCCCAAGGATCTAGGTATCACAAACTGTATTAAACAAAGGTCATCATCTCATGACATGCAGTTATCCCAAATGTAGACAAGGCTGCTATCTTATTAAGCACTTTACATTATGCCATAAAATACAAAAAAGATGAACCTTCCTAACCTGATATGACTTGGTACCATACTACAAAAAAAAAAAAAAAGGCGCTGTTGATACACCATGCCTATTAGTAAAAAAAAAATACTCTTGTTAGTGCATAAACAAACAGATGGCCTTTGTTTGTTTTCTTCTGTATGGTTATTGTTGCAGGATACAATTCAGCTATATGATTCATAGAAAAAACGGATACATATAAAGGAAATCAAAAGTATAGACGATTCCTTTCAGACTTGTCAGAACAACTTTTCAAGCCACAAATACAAGAGAGTTTCAGAGTAGCATACTCAAATTTACCAAAGCATGTTGTACTATGTATGGAAGTATTTATGTCTTTGATGATATACAGTAGGAGAATCGTCTCAATCTCAGACCAAAGAAACTCGGAAAAAATGTTGTATCAGGTGCCCAAGGAATCTAGATAAGAAAATTATGAAATCATGCTCAGCATGTGATGAACCAATCTGTGATCCCATTGTAACTTTATTTGTGATAATTGTAAACCACATTTGGACGGTATATAAGTAAAATTCTATGTCAAAGTCTGTGTCAACCTTATGTTTTTTAATTACTGCTATATTCTTATTTAAGCTAGAGGTAAAGTTGTTTCATTACATGAAGACATTTTTAAATGCTTTTTCATATTCATTCCTCTACTACTAAATGATTGGGTTTGGTAAGACACCGTGATGACATGCACAAAAGGTTTAACAAATCTAAGTTCATGCGCAGTGCAGAAATATGCATCAAAAGTTTGGGGTCTGTCTAGACTCCACTGATCTTTCATGCAATTCTAACTCCCCTGGTCCACAAACAGTTAGGAAAAGCTCTCTCATATGACCAAGTTCAACAGTGACTTCAAAGGATTTGGAAAAGAAGCCATTCCAACAGTAAAACTGTAGTTTATGTGTAGCACTGAATATGGTGTAGAAATTAGATAAGACTAGACATGGGATAGTAGCATCAGACTTAACTATTGCACAACTTTCACAGCGCAACTCCTAAACAAGGCATAAAGAGGGAGCAGAATTTCATGAGTATTCTGAAGATCATGAGACACCATTTGCTGTGTATGTTGTGATTACAGTGCTTGGCAAAACCAGATAGAGAGAAATAATTGACAATGTTTGTGATAGTAATATGATGGTATTGGAAATATCCACTAAGCTGTGTAAATTTGTTGTAAACCAATGTACAGAAGATGTGTATCCACCACATCTGCTATAGACACCCTTCCATGGACAAGTAATTCAGCATTTCTACACCTCAGTCCAGAAAACAGAGAAGTACAAAACTAACCCAAGACCACAGACAATAGGAGAAAAAGTACCTGAACTCCTGAATCATTCACCAACACAGGGAAAAAAATTGCGAGGTTCCTGAATCATATAACAATATCCCATTAACCCTCTTCAGTTACAAGAATCCTTCACCAACCACCAACGACCACATACTACCAGATCCAAGTCTTTTCCAAACAAATTTCATGCTTGAATATGAAATACTGGAAAAGGTTCATGGTACCACAGATGTAAACGATTTATCTAACCTAGCATGGTCAGCCCATCATGAAAGCCCAAAGATTTTGATGCCAGTATCACATCTCTGCTGACTTTTCAGTTAGGTCAAGCTCATAGAGTTGGCAACATTAAGCATGAACAAAACCTAAGACAAATCACCGTTCTAACTCCTGATCAACCACTTTATACACTGATAATCAAATCCAACAGCACTATGCAGATGAATATGGAGAGGACAACTTCGTGATCATGAGTGGCACACTGCACATCAAGATGACAGCACTGACATCTATTGCTGATACGGTGGCTAAAATGACTACAAGCAACATCGTCGTTGTGGAAAAAGAAGAAAAATCCTCTCACAAGATCCAGTTACACCAGCATCAGCATAGTGTACCCATGGAAGCAAACACAAGAATATTCTTACATTACTGGCCCAGTTAGGGAAAGCTACAAGCCTGATAATTAACACCAATCACGTGGACATTGTAGTAATTGTCATACCCCTTATGCCTTTCCTCACAGGTAGGGGCTTGGGTAAAATGGATGTACTGTACGTGACCTTGTGCCTGCTAGAGGAGCAAAGAAAATCAAGTGTATGCTGTTTTCCCCTGCCTTTACTGGATATGGTGTTGTATTAGGTTTCAATGGCAAAGGTAAAAAGACCATGGCAGACGTGGCATGTCATCAATGAAGCCCCAGCCCTCTTTGCAAAACTCTGTCAGAATGACTTTTTGTAAGCAGCACAAAGTAAACTAAACAAACAGGCCAAATCTGCTTCATATCTAGTTGGCCATATTTGGGGCTACTCTGTCATATGTCCTTCCAATAGGAGATGATCAAAAGAAAATGAAGGGAAAATCAACCAGGCTACCTTTGAACCATTTCTATAAGCTTTCAGGAACTGATAAAATGTTGATGCAAGACAGAATGTAGTGGTGGGATGTGCTAATATGTAAAGAATGGAATACACCGTACTCCACTCTGTATATCAAGTTCAGTATTGTGTGGCCAAAAATTATAAACTGTCATCATAACAAACTTATTCAGACCGCTATACAGCAATGTCACTGATATTATGTCACATATCAGAGGGTCATCTGACTGCCATATTGAAATTTCAAGGACTTAGCAAATTTTCTTAAAATCTAATACGAAAACAATTTTCCAGTCGAATTTCAGACTTTTTGTCATCAGTTTAACGACTGATTATGTTATTTGTTTTACTAAAATAACCAATTTATTATCACCTTTTCCCACTCATCCAGAATATGAAAGGATAATGAGCAGAGCTCTGAAACATGGCTGATTCATGTACAGTGTTCGTGTGTCGAATTTACTTGTCTTAGCTCATCTCCTCTAATATTCTTGTGCACACACACACACACACACACACACACACACACACACACACACACACACACACATATATATATATATATATATATATATATATATATATATATATATATATATATATATATATATATATATAAATATATTAAGCGTGATCACTTGAATAATTGTACTGTGCATCCATAAAAAGAACAACAGGACCTCATTAGAGCAGGATGGTATCTAAAGGAGATTTTATTCACAATAGTAACAAGCTTTCGATGACTAAGGTGACTAAGATGTCCTCATTGTCCGGTACTGTAAAAAAAAAAAAAGTTATCGGACGATGGGGACAGTTATTTTTTGAAAGCTTGTAACTTTTCTGAATAAAATCTTTGTTAAATACCATTTTGTTTAATTTAAGTCTCTCATTCAATATATATACTGTATATATATATATATATATATATATATATATATATATATATATATATATATATATATATATATATATATATATATATATATATATATATTTATTTGTGTGTGTATTTAATTTAGGTATATATCAGTATATATATATATATATATATATATATATATATATATATATTTATATATATATATATATATATATATTTATATATATATATATATATATATATATATATATATATATATATATATATATATATATATATATATGTGTGTGTGTGTGTGTGTGTGTGTGTGTGTGTGTGTGTGTATCATGTGAAAATAACAAGCAGAAGATTAGCATCAAGCACTTTTACGTTTATCTATGCGTCATGGGAGCACAATGAGACACTTAAGAAGAGTGGTACAAGGTGCACGAGAAGAGCCAGACCCACCATAGGGTTAACCGTTGAATGGCTATAAAGAAAAAGATAATCCGGTCACAAAACTGGAACAGCATAACGCTAAGAACTACGAAAGGGCACCAAGACAAAATACCATAAACATAAACCCGGATGCTAATTTCTGTCCTATATTTATCAAAACCTAGTTTTGATTATAAAAGCATGAAGTTTGAACAGTCCAAGACTGAAGTTTGGAGCGCTGCCTATGTTTGAGTTGATAAAACAAGATTCATTGCTATTCCTTTTAACTGTGTCGTTGTGCGGAAGTGTAGACCTTGCTTCACTCCAGTTGATAGGATAATGTGAACCTCTCCCGTGTATAAATGATGCATATGGTATTTGTCCAGTTCTTACAGAATATAGTTCACAATATTTTTATCACAATGTTTTTATCAAGAATTTCATAGGTGTAAGAAAACATTATAAGGCTAATTTACCACCCCTTAACATTAAGATTATTGAATACTTACAGGGAGAAGCTTCAGATTCTTTGGAATCTCTAATGACTTTCATCATGCGGTAACTTTAAAAAGCTGTTCGTATTAAATTATTTGCACTCATATGAAAGCAATTTATGATATTGCCTTGAAACGCAGATTCCCCTGGAGTGTGTCGAGAGAGAAACCACAGTTACATTTGGAATCGATCATTCTTGATCCGAAAAAAAAACAGCAAAGCATGTCATAGTTTGCCTTCAAGATTAATGTCAGCAGATGTAAAACATTGCGCCTTCTGACCACTATTTTAAAAGGGCAGCGAAGTCAGGATAATTTCAAAGGACGCTCGCTAAAAGTAAAAAAAAATAAATAATAATAATAATACTTTTGTAACGTAAGTTCCTTGGTTTCTCCCTGGGACTTGGGTCATTTAACTAGGCGCTGATGAGGCTGGCAGGATGGAAAGGAGGAAAAGGAGGAGAAGGGGAAGAGAAAGGAAGAGGATAAGTGGGATGAGAATGGGAGGAGGGGGAGGCGGGGGAGGAGGAGGAGGTGGTAACAGAATTAGAAGGGGGCTGACATACGTAAATGCAACTGGAAACTAACAAAACACTGATGTACACTGATGAGAAATTCCTTTCAGTGTTCATTGTACTCCTTCTCCTCATGTTTGGACACACTCCAAAATCAGCATACCCTGACACAAGATACTAGGGCATATCCCCTACGACAAATGGATGGTTAAATATGCTTAATAGGCTCGTCAGTTTATTTCAAAAGAAGATAACAACAATCCGAAGTAAAAACAATTCTTATCTGTAGTAGGCCCTTTAAATCTCTCTCTCTCTCTCTCTCTCTCTCTCTCTCTCTCTCTCTCTCTCTCTCTCGCGCTCGGTCTCCTTCAGTACAAAAAAAAAAAAAAAACTCAACTATTCCCATTCAACTTAACTCGCATCGCTTGCTTGGGAATTTTGAGCTTGGAATTAGGCAATAGGGCATAAGCACCCATGGCACTGAGACACACGAATTTAACCTCTGCATCAACCAGACATTAGCTTCAAAATGACTCTGAAAAGTTCTTTATACCGAAGCCCACTTTGACGGTGCCGGGGGAGAAATCGTGTATCCTCCTGGGTTATTAAAAGTTGCTCATTCGGTATTCAGCTTTTGTTTCTGTAGAGGGAGGAGGCGGTGCCCCCTTTCTGATCAGGATAAGGGGACGCTTCTGAAAGAGGGTTGGGGTGGGATGGAGAGCCCATCAGCTCCTAAGATCATGGTCCTCAGCTGGGTTTGGCCCAGTAAACTAAGTGTTCGGAATGACTAACGAGACAAGAGAAAATAATCTGAATGTATGTGAGAGAGGTATTGCAGTGGACGAGATGAACAAGAAAAATACGGCTAAAAGATATCGCGCCTCTTGTTCCGACACTGTCATTCTTTCCATGAATCCTAGCATGACTGCGTGTGTGTGTGTGTGTGTGTGTGTGTGTATAGAGAGAGAGAGAGAGAGAGAGAGAGAGAGAGAGAGAGAGAGAGAGAGAGAGAGAGAGAGAGTCCACTGTGATATCTATATTTTAGGAGGATGCTAGGTCCCACGATGGGACACAAAGAAGGGGGAGAGTAATGTAGGGAGCGCAATTGCTGGATCACAGCCAGCAAATAAAAGTATTATGCAGTTACTCCCAGATCCGAGTAAAAATTACGTTTCTGAAAACAGCGAATAAGTTGACTTCTGTAGGATTCTGCTATTATTGTATTTGTACATAAATTTGTGTAAAGTAACGTTCAATCAATTAAAAAAAATTAAAAATATTTTACACGACTTAGTTTTTCGTATATCTTGAACTTTTGCATCTTGTATTTGAAAGGGTTAGTACTTCATTCAAATGACTAAGGCCTTCAACAATATGTTGTAATCTACAAAGTTAAATCTCCGGGAATGACCTGATTTTTCAAAAAGGAACTACTGTAAATGTTTAGGAAAACAACATCGGTGAGGCTACAACTCACGCATAAACTGTTACGTCAGTACTTTCTGTTGAACAGGACTTCCAGCCTATTGACAGAATTATGAACGCGTTTGGCATGAAATTCGTTTGTTACGAAGCCTTTAGTAAGAATAATAATAGTTAACCACATAATTTTAGTTGAGGAGCAACTCATTGGCATATCTTCTGCTCTAGAGTTCTGCCGTTCTTCTGATTGTCTCCAGGTGCTGAATGAATAACTTTCCTTCCGCTACAGCACTACTCTTGGTCTGTACACAACTACGTCAATGCAGAAGATAGGACGGTTAGGGAACCTGATTTCCAACACCGTACTAAGTTTAGTTATAATGTTCTCATTTAAAGTCTTAGTCAATGTCTGTGAATTTATTAAGCCCTCTGTGCAGTGTGCTATAGAACAGATATTTCTTCATCGCTATCTGCAAAAGGAAAAAAAAAACAAATAAGAATCATTCTAGCCAAATTGGGAAAAAATAAAATGAGTAGTTAAACTACTTATCTTTACTCTCTGTATAGAGTGAATTCATAGTCTCAGAAACTTTGACATGTTCAATCCGAAAAAGAACATCGAACACTGGACGAGAAGAGTAACATATTTTCGCAATCATGTAAATGGGCACACAGTGATAAATAGGCTTAGATCAGTTTGAGGCAGAGGATTTGTTCTGAATTCAACTACCGTAGTTTAATGAGAGCCAGCGTGAAGTGAATGGAATTAACAGATTGACCGATAAAACTGACAATAATAATTAGAATATCAATCTGCAAACAATAATTCCAACTTGTCTTAGTTGGATAAAGTTATAATCTAACAACTCAACCCCAGCATCAAACAAATCTCACTGGCAACCAAGCTGAGCTACAACGAGTGACTTTGGGGATCTATGGTATTTCAGTATTCCTCTTTCTAACGTCTATCATTCTGCATCGCTTCTAACAAGATGTGACATGTTTTAGGGGCATTTCAAAGCACTGAACAGATGAGATACAGTAGATCCAGACACGTTTCTTCCATATTTATCTTAATACAGCAAACTAAATTTCATTATTTTTCATTATGAGAAATTAATTTTCTGCATAGGTAAAAGAGTGATATGTGTTTCAAAGGAAATCCTGAATAATTGCAGTAATTACTGCCTTTATCTCCATCCTGCGAGTAGGTTATATGGTCCTTGAAACGTTCATCTCAAACCATGTATCAGTAGCTTGAATCTGAACCTTTTCTTTTTTCGTTATATCATTTATGCAAATAAGACAGTGAGGTACCCAATAAGACCTAAAAATCCAATAAACTTTTTACGAGGTCAATTTGCCATAGAAACGAATTCAGACTTATTCAGACACATAAATTGTGCAGTCTTTGGGTAGGTTGGTCATAAGACTAGATTTCTTAGTATTCAAGTGACTGGTAGCATGGAGTTACCGCTGGAGATACTGAGCAAGTGAGCATATTTTTCTTGACTAGTGTTCAACAAGGAAGTGTTTTAGGATCTCTGGTAGATTTTTTACACGGAAAATGACCGTTGACCATGAAAATAACATAATATCATATGGAGATGATGCAATATTTATTGCCATTATTACTTTCCTGCGACACAGAAATATATACTTATTTGCACAAAAGGCTCTGAAAGGATTTTCAAGTGTTAACCTGAGTAGGGTAAGAGGCTCAGCTCTAGAAAACTGAAACCTAATCACACACAGTCTTGCTTCTACTTCACCCTCCACTGGTAAGACTATTTGATGGTTCTCAGCGTTTGACAATATTTGGTTTTTCTCTCTCTCCAAACTTTTCTATTTTTTCATTGAATGTTAAAAACACGTCAGAAATTACCAGCAAGCTAAATATTCCATTCAATGCCCCTTAATTTTTTAAAGGTGTGACTTAGTTCTACTCGGTAATTAAAGTTTAAACTGTCATAAGGTAACTTTCTCCCTAGCCATCATCCCTTCTGGTTTAATTTCAGGAAAAAAAATCTCCATTTTCCTTATTGCCTGAAACTCCCGAATTTATTAGTGAGTGGCACTTATCTATGCTCAGAATCAGTACCACAAATCTTTTTAGGAGTCCTTATGCCACAACCCAGTACATAAGATTTTAGTCCATCAAATGTAAACCTGTGAAATAATTTTAAAGGCAGAGTCCTATTGGTGACCGTCATAAGTTATGCAAGTTTTTTATGACAGTGTGTGCGTGTAAAGGGGAAGTGCCTAGTTCCTGAAGTCAACGGCAACTATGTAGAACTCGTCAGTGTTTTTACTATGGACTGTTTTTACAGTGGTAATATGCAATGTGACCTATTTGCCTTAGAAAGTGCCACTTGTTTTAGGAATAATATACCTCATGACAGAGGATTGTATGTTGACGGTTTGTGGACCCCTTTGTGGTAGTAACGACCATTAAGTAGCATACGAGACTCAGCACATGAGCCCAATGGTAATCATGTTCTCACCCCTATGGAATGCCTCGAAAATAACAGCACTCCCAGCCATGAGTGGTGTGAGTCAGTAAATTTATATACCCAGAAAGGGGAAATGTAAAAACATGGTGCATCTAGTGGTTATGAATGTCTGTTGATATAGTGCACAAGAGAAGAACTATGTCATTGATTTTGGTAATGAAAGAAAGGTAGGTGTTTTTGCACTGAGGCACAAGTGAAAGGGTAATGTTCAAAATTAGGAAAGGCAAAGGGTGACTGTATCTGGGGTAGCTTGAAGGTGTAGAATTAGGGACAGGGTAAATGTTGTTACGTAAAGGAGATACTGGGGAATAGTAAATGAATACAAATGGACTAGTCGGAGAATTTTATGGGTAAGATTGATGGTGGCAGAATAAAAAGCTTTGACGGTCAGTCCATACCTGGGACAGAATGAGAGTTAGAAGAGATTCTGGGAGAGTCTGAACATCTCTCTTGCAGCACTGGGAAAAAGGGAAAGGTTATCGGGACGGGTGATTTATAAATACCAAAGTAGGTTCCAGCAAATGAGATAGAATTGTGGGTAAATATGGAACTCTTGGAGTACATGAGGTGGAGAGTTTTGTAGGAAAGGAAACAAAAGTGAAAAGGGTTTGATTGCTAAGTGTACATGTGATACATAGAAAAATATTGAAATGTATACTTAAACCAATTATACCCAGAAAAAAAAAAAAAAAAAGTTTTGCGATCCATTTTCATTTTACATATTTGATAGGTGTCAATCTGGTAAACTAAACTATCCTCAGAATTCCATTTGCAGGGATAGATTAGGTGAAAAAGGAAAGGCATCCTAGCCGTCACAGACGTTGCGAAAATGCAAAGCTGGGAACACAGGTCAGTGACATAACGAACACTGTACGAGACTACAAGCCAAATATCGTTATACTTCCTAATAAGGGGATTTTTGAACTGTTGGGCAGGCTAAGAAAACTGATTTAGTACTGTATTCAATCTCTCATCCAATCGGTTGCAATTTTCTTATTTTATGATCTGATGAAGGTAAAAAAAATTAAATTAGAGGTTATTCTACCTATAACAGGGTGAATTTTCTTGTTTCAGAATAGAAATTGGAATAACAGAGGTATATGGAATGGCTGGGCAGCAAGATAAAGGTTAAGAAAATAAAGAAGATGAGGTGTAAGATCTAAAGGTGGAACTGGTAGAAAACCCCACAATTACACAAAGAAGCGAGAGAGAGGTTAACAGAAAACTGAAGAAAGGAAGTGGAGCTGGAGGTAAAGTAAAATGCTAAAACTTGAAGCAGCTAGGAGCCGAAAGGATGCTCCAAACTCCATTAGTAATGCCTGCAGTGCACCATGTAAGGTGCACTAAAAGCACTACTGCACAGAGGGTTTATTCATGGTTCTAAACTTCAAATTTGAATGTCGTAGGGAACACTTCTTTTCTTGGAAGTCACCTCAAGTTAGGGGCAGCAAGTTAATGTTGAAAAAACACATGTACATATAAGGGGTTAACAACTCCAACCTCTGTATAGCTGAAGGAAACTGGAAGGATGCTATTCCTGGTTCTACCAAAACTGAGAGGACAAAGGCCTGTGGTGGAAAAAAATATATAAACGGGTAAAAAAAAAAGCGGCATTCACAATTATTTAGGATTAAGTGGATAGCTTCTTGATCTTCTCTAACCAGATTGTGACAGCACATTTGTGTAATTGCCAGAACAAATCAAAAGAAAAAAATGGGATATATATATATATATATATATATATATATATATATATATATATATATATATATATATATATATTTATCACATCACCGTGATTCATATACAATCAGAAAGCTACAAACGTCCTTTAATATCCAATTCACTCTACCTCGAAATAATATATTTCTATATGTTACCGAAGGGGAATTTTAAGTTGATAATAAGTCCACCGTCCCGTGGGATCGAACCAGCGACGGACGAGGAATCAGGACTACAGTGACGCACTAACAAAATCGGCCACAAGAGAGGTATAAGTAAATAACATCTCCCGTCAACTCACCCGTCGAACTCAGGTGTTTTGCGTTTGGAGACGATATCCACCCACCTCTGCCATGTTGACCGTGTAGTGCGTTTGTCGCACGTAGCCATATTGTGACTATTTATCACATCACCGTGATTCATATACAATCAGAAAGCTACAAACGTCCTTTAATATCCAATTCACTCTACCTCGGAAATAATATATTTTCATATATGTTACCGAAGGGGAATTTTTTTTTTAAGTTGATAATAAGTCCACCGTCCCGTGGGATCGAACCAGCGACGGACGAGGAATCAGGACTACAGTGACGCACTAACGAAATCGGCCACAAGAGAGGTATAAGTGAATAACATCTCCCGTCAACTCACCCGTCGAACTCAGGTGTTTTGCGTTTGGAGGCGATATCCACCCACCTCTGCCATGTTGACCGTAGTGCGTTTGTCGACGTAGAGCCATATTGTGACTATTTATCACATCACCGTGATTCATATACAATCAGAAAGCTACAAACGTCCTTTAATATCCATCTCACTCTACCTCGGAAATAATATATTTTCATATATGTTA
>NC_089796.1:38104163-38191663 GCF_040412425.1 Macrobrachium rosenbergii | reverse complement strand
ATCATGAAATTCCTCCCTCCAGAAGATTACTGTAGTTATCCTGGGTTTGAATCTAACGATTCACAACAGGATAAATAATTGGCAATTACATTGTTCTTTCCAAAAATGTTCTCTATTTTTACACAATAGGGTTACAAAATCAGAGGAGCTACTCTGGCTGAGAAATTCAGACAGAATCGATGATAAAATCTATCCATGCTCAAAAATCTTTGTAGTTGTTTCTTCCTCTGTCATTTCCTTCTTCCTAGTGTTTTAGTCACATAAGTTCGATCACTTAACTTCTCTATTATCCTATAAGGACCTTGAAACTTATTGGTAAGGGGAAATCTTTTCACTGGTAAGAACACTAGAACTTGCTGTCCAATACTAAAATTTCTTAGCTTAGTCTTAGCATCATATTTTCTTTTCATTTTCTCTTGACTTATTTTCAAATTTTCTAAAGAGAATTTTCTAATTTCTCTTAGTCTTTTCCTCAAGTTCTTCACATATTCTCCTTGGATTTCCTCTTGATTTTCTTCCCAATTCTCTGCAAGAATCTTCAATGGACCTCTAATTTCTCGACCAAAAATCATTTCATTTGGTGAACATCCCATACTGAACTTTCTTAATAAGCATTTCTTACTTCAAACAACATCAAAGGTAAACCAGCATCCCGTTCTCTTCCTGATTCATAGCAGTACTTAGTTAACATACTTTTCAATGTCTGGTGGAACCTTTCCAAGGCTCCTTGAATCTCTGGATGATAAGCAGTTGATAGCTGTTGTTTCACTGGCAACAAGTTCATCACATCCTGGAACAATTTTGAAGTAAAGTTCGTTCCTCTATCACTTTGCACAATTTCTGGTATTCCAAACTTGGAGAAAAACTCCACCAACTTCTTAGCAATTACCTTTGCACTTATACTTCTTACAGGAATCACCTCAGGATACCTTGTCACTGGACACATTAATGTTAACAGATATTCATTTCCTTTCTTTGTTTTTGGAAGAGGCCCAACCACATCTATAATTACCTTGCTAAAGGGTTCTCCTCTAACTTCTATGGGATGTAGGGGTGCTTTCTGAATGGTTTCATTCGGTTTTCCAGCTATCTTGCATGTGTGACACACTCTGCAAAATTTGCTAACATCCTAGTGAAGTCCAGGCCAGAAAAAATACTTCATAATCTTCTCAACAGTCTTCCTGATTCCCATATGTCCAGACTCGTGTGCTACTGCTACAACTTGTTTCCTCAATGGACATGGAATCAAAATTTGATGATATTCGCCCCATTCAGCATTTCCTGGTATATCTGCAGGTCGATGCTTCCTCATTAGCAATCCTTCCTTTAGATAATAACAGGTGGAGGTTTGTTGCATCTCTTCTTGATCAACAACTCTGAAGAACAGATCAGCCAACGTTGTATCCCTCTTCTGCAGTTTCATTAGCTTTTCTCTAGTCACTTGACCAACTTCAAGGGCTGAACTCTCCATATCTGCTAACTCTGCTTCTGTAGTTTCACTACTATCTTCAGGAACATTTTGACTACTCGGAGTCTCTTCAATAACAACAGGATCCTCTTCTTCTTGGGAAATCTCTTCATCACTACCACTAGGGAAAACTTCACTTTCCTGGAACTGCTCTTCTAATCTTAAAGATCCGTCACTTGATTCTTCTGGTGCAGGTAAATCCTCAGTATTTTCACTTGCATACATAGTTCTCTTCATACTCCTGGTAGTTACACAACTTGGAAACAGGTGGGGGTTTTTCTTCTCTAAATCTACCGTAGGACTAACCCTTAACGGTTTGTCTGTCACTCACTATAGGACAAGGAACAAATGGTACACCACCAACTTCATTACCCAGTAAAACATGTACACCTTCAACAGCTAGTGAGTCCTTTACAGCAAAATCAACATTTCCTGTCACCAATTCACAGGACAAATGCAAGCGGCCTATAGGAGTTACCTCTTCTCCTCCTATACCCTTCAAAATAACTGAATCTCCGGTGAGATTCTTCTCCAACTGTGGGTGAGCACCACGAACTACCACACTATGGTTACTCCCCATATCACGTAATACCTTGACTGGTACCTGCACACTTCCTCCTTGAGTTGTCAGCATGCCTTCATAGATATATGGCTTAAAAGCCTCCAAGCTGCTCAGCCACTCACTGCTTGAAGTTACATTTCCACTGGTTGCTAGACACTCTGCTTGTTTAGTTTCAGTCGTTTCCACACTGCTCTTCGTAGTTTGCTTCACCTGGTTACCTTTAACCACTTGACCAACTGGTTTGGTCTGCTGTTGTGTCTGATAACAATCTCGACTGTAGTGCCCTACTCTTCCACACTTGTAGCAGACAACATTAGTCTTCTGTATCTGTCTTGAGAACAGACTGGATGATGAGGATTTAACATTCAATTGCTGAGGGGTGTTACCTGGCTTTGCATTGGCATAGCCACAAGAAGGATTTCCAGTTGTAATGTTCCTGAAATTTGGATGAGACCTGAAACCTGTGCGTTGTTGGTTTTGGTACTTGACATTATAATTTCTTTTTCTGGAAATTATGTTAAAATCTTCGCTCAGTGTAGCAGCTTTGTCAAGTTTTTTAACCTCTCTCTCTCTTAAATAGGCTCTTATGTGTTCAGGAATTCCTCTAAGATATTGTTCTAGGACTACTAACTCCTCAAGTTCGTCCATAGATTTAACTTTAGCAGCCTCCAACCATCGTTTAAAACATCTTCTTACTTTGTAGGCATAATCCAAGAAAGTTATCTTGTCATCCTTCCTCAAAGATCTGAATCTTTCATTATAATATTCAGGGGTCATCTGGTAAACTTGTAGCACATTGTGTTTGAGTACCTTGTACTCTTTACACTGATCAGCTGATAAGGCTAAATAGGCACTTCTTCCTTTACCAATGAGAACACTCTGTAACAAGACCGACCATTTATCCTCTGGCCATCCCATACCTGAAGCTACTTTTTCAGTGATCAAAAAACTCATCTGGAGCTTCTTCTGTAAATTTTTGAATTAATTTCTGCACTCTTACTACATCAAATACAAGGTCTGAATTACCTTGAGTAGGGTTAGATGGTGTTACAGATAATGTGGATCGAGCTTTTATTAACTCCATCTCACTTTCATGTCTTGCTCTTTCTCATTCTTCTTCTGCTGCTTTTTCTTCTTCTCTTTCCTTTCTGTCTCTTTTCTCTCTATCTTCTCTTTCTCTTTCTGCCTGTATCTTCAGCTTAATCAAATTTTCTTCTGCTTCTATACGTCTAATCTCTGCTTCTGCATCACTTTTCTCTTTCTTTTGCTCATGTTTATCTGTAAATTCTGCCTCAGCTGTATTCAACAATTCTTGCACCTCTCCTAACTCTTCATCTACTTTACCAGAGTCCATCAATGTTTGGATTGCAATATATTTGATTTGTGCCTTAATCATACCACTAGACACATTACCCTACATGCCACTGCAAAAGCAATCCACTGTGCCTTAGTCAGGTTGGATTCAGATAACTCTTGGATGGAAGGAGCTGCTAAAAACCTCTGAACATTGAACAGAGCCATATTCTCTAAGTTACTCAACTAAATAATTCACAATACAAAGCAAAAAATAACTATGTGGTCACGTCCGTCAAAATATATCCGTAACACCACCAGTATAAAATAAAACAGAGTGTCTTATTATTTGTTTTGTTCCACTGGTCTCTGGGCACCAAACAATATAATGTCAAACAGCGTATCAAGTACCTGGTTATTACACAACTAATCTCAAGATTCAAAATATACCTCACGTCAGCCAGATACCTGAACTCTCATAACATTAATTATTACGACTGAGTACTTAAATTTATCAGTTTTAAGAAAAACTTATTTATCAATCACTTGAAAAATCAAACTAAGTCTATCAGAATATGTGTGAGGTATCAAAAGAAAACTAGAAATCTTCTAGAGTAAAAGGGCATCACTCCATCAAAAAACTCTGTTTCCCTGGTCTTAATTCACTTTAGCAAAACTAAAGAACAAAACATGTTTATCACTTTGCCTTATGCACACACAATCAATCCTATTCACTGGTGATCAACAAATGAAACACTGTTTTTCATAAAAATATTAAATATAAAAATCTATATTTTTAAATCCAAAGTTTATAATTAGATATCTCAGAATTTATTAAATTTACAATCTGAAAAATTTATTATTACTTGAAAGTAACACAGTACTTAATCAATTCTTGAATTATATTATGAAACAAAACTAATTCACAAAAACTTTATCAGGAATTTAAATTAATCAAGCAAAATTTAACTATCAAGAATTACTCAAGATTTAAAAGAAAATCTTAAATAAATGAAGTATTAAATCAATTATGCAATGTTAAATTATGTATGCAATGGAAGCCACACCAGGTGCCTTGCACCTGCTTAAATTATACCAAGAAATATTTAAAATGCTATGTAAATAAATGTTATCATCACAAACATAAAAATGTGAAAATATAAAGAGATTGTAAATAGAAAAACACACAAAAATACACATAAGATTTATCAATAATGATTTTTTGTTCAAAATTTCTAACCTAACTTATCATACCATGGTATTAATAAGTAAAAAGTTGAATCTGACCAACTTGTGAAAACCTCTGTAAATCACTGTATGCAGCTGTTAGTTGAAAGAATTTTTTTTTACCAGGCGCAGTTCATAAATAACTTTGCTAAATTCAGACCTCAAAAGTTTGTTAATTTGTGACCACAAAATGGTCGTTAAAATAATCTCTTTCTAAGAAGAACAGAGAGAGAGGGAACCCATTCGACTGGTCTCAGAAATTAAAATGAAAAATTTTAGGATTCCAGTAAATGAAACAAATTACATGATGTCATTAAAGCATTTTGGGTACGAGATACAAAAGTTCTAGAAGCAGGGAAGTGACGTCTTTAAAGCATTTTTGATACTCGAGATACAATGGAGAAGCGAAAGAAGGAAAATGACGTCATCCCAGCAAACTGTTTTTGAATAGTTATCTTACAAAACATGGCTCGAATTTGAACAAGATATAATATTTTTCTCTCAAAGTGGTGTACGTGACTTAATCAAATGTATTCAATGGTGAAATCACTTGTCTAAACTACTTCTGCACGGGACGAATCGGCATTTGTTATCCCAAATTTATAAATCACTAACTGCAAACAAAGCTTGTGCCTTTCCTAATCTTAACTGATTGACAATTGAAATGAAACAAGTCTTTGATTGCACACACATCTAACGTGTTAAATTAATCTTTTACCAAGAAAGATATTCGTTCTCAACTACGTTACTATTAAAACTGTCCATTATTAATTCTAAATTACGCTATCAGGTTGGATTAGATAAGATCTGATGCCAAACTAAATATGATACTTCAAAACTTCATTATCATTAAACATAACCATTTTCTGTAAATATGTCAACTAAATATATTAGGAAATAAAAATGCAAAAATAATATATATATAATATATATATATATATATAATATATAAACCAATATATAATACTTTGTTTATATAAAGGTTTATAGGAGACAAAGTACATTTATCCAATGTACCAGTTTTATTCAAGTGTTTAATGTTCAGAATTCAAAAATTTACACGTGATAGACACCTGAAGTTTCTTTAAGTCAATAAAAAACGACTGAGATAAAGTAACAGTGTTTCAAATCTTATTAATCTGAAAAAAAAAAACAAACAAGTGTAGGTTTCTGTGTCAATTAAACAGGAAATATTAGGGTAAAAACAGATTTGTGTTTTACTTTTTATTAACTCAGTTTGTCAAAAGTAAAGGAACTTTTAAACATGGATCCAGTTGCTTATCCGGACACGTAACAGACAAATAATCCATTTTGTGATAAGGTCCCAAGGTCAATTAGATAGAAGATTATAAAAACAGTTTTTCAGTTTCTTAAATGACTAGAAAAAGTTATCTTTTTAAATTGTATTGAAAAAATTAAATAATTCTGAGTTCAGCAACTTGAAAAAATCAGACACTAATTACTTGAAAGCGGCCACAAATCGTTGAATTAATATGTCTAATTAAATTAATCTAAAAATTTAAACTATTAATGATTTCTCCATTTGAAATTAAAATCTTATTAAATGAAAATTAAATCACACTTATCAATTTTAAATTATTAATTAAATATTAAAATGCTAACTTCGTTAAATAAACTTTAAATCTGAGCAAAGATACAGGAATGGAAAAATTAACGATTCAAACACAAGTTATATAAAAAAATACAAAAAGAGAAACAAGATTATTTTCCCTCACGAGGCAAAATATCCCTGACAGCTTAACATAACTGCCTGATAATAATAAACAAAATTCAAGGGTAAATAAGAAGTGAAAACTTTTGCAAAATCAAAAGAAATGCAGCTGCTTGAAGTGACTAAACGCACTTTTTATCCAAGTGAATGCGAGACTTTTCCTACATTCAAACGAACGCTAAAATTAAGAGTGACCAGACAAATAATGTTGATTAAAAACATAAACTAAAAATAATTGTGATGACGTTAATGATGAGATGACCAGAGAGGAACAGGAGGAGAAATGGAGAAAACAGAATGGTCTCTAAAATTAGAATGAATAATTTTTAGGATTCCAAAGAAATGAAACAATCAGTTTGAGTTTCAGAGCAAAACGTTTTGAGACAAAGAAATTCACGCAACAGAACAATTATGCGAGATATTTTATCATTTATCTTAAAAGGTTATAAATGATTTGATCCAGAAAATCATATGCTACCTCAAAGAGGGTTAGCGAAATCTCAACTCACGGCAAACAGATGACAGCCTCAAGAAATCTGGTTCCAAACAAAGAAAAGAGCCAATTTCAGTTTTACTATGCACTCTCAAAATATTCTCTTCTTTTCATTCTATCTTTTCCACCTTGAGAACAATTGTATCAATATTATTTTCAGCGTTAAATGACCTCATAGGTCCCAGCGCTTGGTAATACACTAAATTTTATGATTTCAAATTCCAATATCATGACATACGAAATCATTGAATTTACAGCATTCTTGTTTTTGTTAAAAACACATGATTACATAACTGTTTCTTGTTTTTGATTAAAACGTATTACTAACTTATCTGTCCATTTTGTATATATGTTACCCAAATCACCAACTCTTTGAGATATGCCCATTTCATGAACAATACTGCCCATTTATGAAGTGAGCAAACCACTAATACATTCATGAAAGAGAAGCCCACTTCATGAAATAAAATCATGCATGAATCTTAAAATTTGTTCCAAACTAGTTGTTAAACCATAAAAAGTTGTTTTAAAGTCTTTTATTATGTTGTAATACAAACACTTATAACATAATATATGATGGCATTTTCACAAGTATCTTATATAAAATCATGAAGCTTTAGTCATGGAAGAACAAATAAAGTTGTGCTGCCTTGTATATCTACTGAATATGAGAAGACTGTATATTGTGTTTGAAAAAGGAAAGTGGGGACAGAACGCTTAAAAGAGAATACTACCACATCTTGCAAACTTTTCAGATTGACGTAAACCATTGAGCCATGAAATAGGAAACAGTTAAAAAGAAGAATGGAAAATATATGGCAACTAAAAAGAATCAGTCACGGAATTATCCAACAAGCCCATGACATTAACACCGGCCATGGTGGCGAAAAAGAAGACTTACAAGGAGGTTTTTAACAATTTATGAAATATTCCAAGATCAATTGTGTCACTATATATCGTGCATTGTGAGCGCTGTGTTGAAAAGCGTCGCAGAAAAGAAACGGCAGCAGGAGTTGTAGTCAGACCACTGTCCGTATAAGATCTCAATGAAAGAGGACAAGTAGATCTGGTCGACATGCAGACTATGAAGGATGGAAGTTATCGCTTTATTCTGCACTATATGGAGTATCTAACGAAGTTTCATGTGATTCGTCCCTGAAATGAAAGACAGCAGCTGAGGTTGCCAATGAACTTCTTTTCATCTTCTTGGATATAGGTGCACCACACATCCTTCAGTCTGACAATGGACGTGAATTTACAGCTGAAGTGATCTAAGAACTTGCCTCACTATGGCCTGAACTCATGTTAGTAAATGGGCGTCCTCGGCATCCCCAGAGTCAGGGATCTATTGAAAGAGGTAATGGGGATATGAAACTCAAGCTCATGGAATGGATAAGAGACAATAATTGTGCTAAATGGAGTTATGGTGTCCGTTTTTGTTCAGTGGGCCATGAACAGTTCATATCATGAGGCAATCAAGATGACTTCCTATCAAGCGCTCACTGGCAACAAGCCAAGATGTGGTCTTAAGTCAAATTTACCAGATGCATTCATCAGCAAAATATTGTCTGGTATTGAAGAAGAACAACTTGAAAGGCTTATAGAAGTTCCACTTACTGGAGATTCAGCTCGGGATGACCTAATATCAGTAGACCCTGAATGTGAACGTGAACCACATCCAGTTGCAGACTCTCAGCAGCAACCTGCTATGGAACAAGAAAATATCTCAACCGAAGTACTGCATCCAGCAAAACAGGCAAGAAAGGAAGCTGAGTATGGTCTTCAAAAGCAAGCTCAACGAATGTTAGCACGCAGCATGAGATCAATGCGAGCAGTTGATGTTGAGGAGACAATGTGTCTGTACCGGTGTCTCAATTTGACCGTAGTCGGGAGAAAAACATAGTAGGTGTTGTATTAGCAGTTGAAGACAGTGGTTATGTGATTATACAAATTCCTCTTTGGAATTATCAATGGTAAACTTGCCAGAAATCAATTCGACTTTGTTCAGTACAAAGGACTTTTGCCTGAAAATATTCCAAACAACAGTTAAGTATTATGAACTAGTTCGAGCAGGAAGTGTGTGTGGTAAATAAATAAGGATACCAGAGATGTCTTTGCAGGAGCAATTGCTTGTCAAAGCGGCGTTCTTGTTTGAAAAGCTAGCCTTCGATGCAACAGTGCTTGCCACAGCCACAAATCATGTGACAATAATGACAAATAATTACTGTAAATTTGTTCGATATGTATGACCATTGCTTACATAGAATGAAATTTGTCTATATTTTTAATGATTAAAACAGCTGTTTACAAAAATTGTATTTTATTTTATTAAAGTTTTTTCAACTTACAATAATTTGTACTAGATTTTCCTTATTTTGAATTTAATACTAAAATAAAAAAATATATAACCAGTTTGTGTATGTCCGTATTTATTGCTGTTCAGTTTTAGTAATATTTCTTTAACAAGAGTTGTGTTTAAAGTAACTTGTTTCATTGGTAAAGTCATTTCGTTGGTTAGTTTTTTCCGCCTTCCTGCACTAATACTTTAATGGTCGTTATTTATAACGATCGTTTATTTGCAATTTCTCTGAATAATATTGTATGACATTGAAGTGGAAAGATTTGATCTTAGCAGCAGCGCGAGTTCATATATATAAAAAGATATATTTTCATGCATCATGGCTGCCCATTTCATGAAATGGGTAAAGTTCATTTGCCCATTTCATGAAGTATATAAATTTGCCCATTTCATGAACTGGGCAAGTGGTTTCCAAACTTCATGAAATGGGCATAGTGGTTACTTCATGAAATGGGCAATTTCACAGATTGATTATATATATACACATAATATTCACATACAAATATATATATATATATATATATATATATATATATATATATATATATATATATATATATATATATATATATATATATATATATATATATACACTGCCAAGACCCATAGGCTATTTGTATTTACTGATATGATATGCATTAATCATATAAGTTCAAGAATCCTTGTTTATGTACGCTACCACCCTTCCTTTCCTTCTCTCAAGACTCCTTGCTGCTTCTCGTTTTCTGTTTACTTCCTTGGCTCCGTGACTGGTCTTCTTCGCTTTCAGACTGCGGGACCTTTAACTTCTCTCGAACTGCTCCTTGGTGGTACCTTTATTTTGTTCTACATACGTAAAGAGTGTTTGTGAAGTATGTACAATTGTGATGTATTCGTAAGTTAAGGATTTTATTTTATTTATGTAAGAGTTGTGCTGTGTTTGATAATGGGAACATATGTTATTTGTGTAATTATAAGTTCTGATTATTTCCTCATATTTCATTTACGTTCCTTATTGTGCTGGTTTAATATTTCCAAGTGTCGGTGTGTATTTGTGTAATGACTCCTCACCTACTCCTAGATTATAACTCATAGGAGATCGTTACATTTTGGGGGGCCTGGCCGGGATAACAAGTTACTATTTTCGGTGATTATTCATTTGTTCTCGGAAAGTGTTTATCATGTTAACTTCACACACACGTCTGTATGTAGAATAAACTTGCTTTTTCGGTATTCAAATATCAGGATAAGGTTTTTCGTAATTAGTGTTGATCATTCTTAGTTAACAAAATTTACTTACCATTGCTAACCACTGCCATAGTTTTCGGTTGAAGCGTAAGTGAGGGTTACTTCCCTTGAGTGTTAGTCTGATTGCCAGTCTTATAAGTTCTCCGTCATTTATGCCGTGTTGGCGTCTTAGCAATAATTTGCTCCCTGATAGTACTGACGAGTTTAGAGTTATAAGGGCACTTCGTGTAGTTCCTTGCTCCGTGTTTGATTGTTATAAGGGAAACTGTCAAGCTATCTTTGTTGTAGCGACCTAAACCAAGTCACTATCGTTAAAGTAATTGTTATGTCTTGACTAGCGGTTTGATCCCGTACAAACAATTGGTCTTCACAAGACAATGCTTTCGAAGCGTCTGAAGTTAGTTTTTACGAGCGATTTCGTCTTTAATGCTTCATTCATACTCATGCTTGCATATGCATATCTTTAATAAATGTACGTATTTTAAGTGTAATTTTTGTCAGATGAACAGTTCTTCATTTTCGATGTTGCCTATTAGTCTTAGCGATTTTCAGTGTCATTACCAATGTTTTCACTGATTCGACTTCGACGACGAGCTCTGTTCAGTTTTCTTGACTATTCATAAAGAATGCTTGTGGTATAAACGGGCAGTAGTTCATACTTTTGCATTTTGATAAATTACTCCTGAAGTCCTGATATTTTGTACCGGTAGAGTAATAATCTCCAAAATGCCTTTTGATGTATCTGGATTTATAACAGACCCTGCTGGTAAACTTTTTCTGCTTTCTCAAGCGAAGAAGGTGGACTTGCTGTCTCTTGCTAGTCAGCTTAATATTGAAGTGAGCCACACAGCGCTCAAAGGTCAAATTCTAGACTCCATTCTGGATTACTATATAGATGAGGATGTTTTTACTGAAGAACAGGTAGTTAATTTGAGGTCAAAGCAAAGTAAAGTAGATAAAGAACTAGAGCTAGCTAGAATACAGTTAAGACTAAGAGAAGTTAGCAAAGAACAAGAAGATTATCTTTCACGAAAGAGGTTAGAGGAAAAGCAGAAGCTTTTGGACTTGGAATTAGAATATAAGGTTAGAGAGGCTGGGCTAAATAAGAAGTTAGAGGAGGAAAAGGATAAAATAGCTGTAGAAAAGCATCGTCAAGAGTTGGGTATTTCTAGTTCTCAGCCCATCCAGTTTGACTTGTCCAGAGCAAGAAAGCTTGTACCCTTTTTTGATGAGAGACGTTGAAAGTTTTTTCATTGCTTTTGAAGATATTGATGCTAATCTAGAATGGTCTGCGGATCAGTAGTTATGGTTAATTAAACCTCAGTTACGTGGTAAAGCAATTCAAGTGGTATCTAATTTAATTGGTGAAAGTTACAATGTTATAAAGCAGAACATTCTAGATGCTTATGCTATCACCAGCGAGGGTTATAGACAATTGTTTCGGAATGCTACTAAGACTGCTTCTCAAACATTTACAGAATTTGCTAGTCAGAAGCTTAGATTATTCAAGAAATGGCTTGCAACTGAGCATGTCACTACTTTCAAGGAATTAGTTAATCCAGCAGTCTTAGAAGAATTCCATCGGAGATTACCACCACCTATTTCGATGTATATAGCTGAGAGAGGTCAAAGATCTAATGAAAGCTGGAAATCTTGCTGATAACTATAATTTAATTCATAAGAATAGGCCTAAAATTCCTGATAAGTCTAAAGATACTGATGGTGCAACTGGTATTAACTCTTGTGCTTATTGTAAGCAGCCTGACCACACCATAAAGAATTCTACTAAACCAGCGTGCAAAGTAGCCAGTCAGTCTAGTGAAATATCATCACAGCCAACGGTTAAGAAAACTGGTTTGCATTGTGCTGTTGATCAGACGGATTATTTTAAAGAATTTATTTGCCATGGTCTTCTTAATTCAAAGGAAGTATCTATCCTAAGAGATACAGGGGCTGCTCAGTCCATAATACATAAGAATCTTGTTCCTGATCTTAAATTCACTGATGAACATGTAGTAGTTTCAGACTTTTCAAGTAGTAAAGTATTGCCTCTTGCTAAAGTAAATCTTGATTGCCCTTACGTTAATGAAACTGTTAAAGTTGCTGTCACTGATAATGAATTTCCTGTTGATGTAGATCTTGTCCTTGGTAATGATTTAGCAGACAGTAAAGTAATGTGTAATTTGATCATTTGTAACCCTGAAAGTAAATGTAATAAACTAGAAGCACAAAGTCCTGAATATGTTGATTCAGTCTGTGTAGTAACTCGCTCAAAGAAATCTACTGATGAGCAACCTAAGAATGTACCTAATGTTTCTGTTAACCATTCAAATTTACCAGATCTGCTAAACCTTTCTAAAGATAATTTTGTTAAATTGCAGCAGGAAGATGGTAGTTTGAGTAGTTTATTTGAAAAGGCTGTGCAGAAATCAGATATTGACAAAGTTCCTTGTTACTATATTGAGAATGGAATTCTGATGCGCTTGTTTCGTCCTTCTAAATTGTCAGCGAAAGAATCATGGGCAGACTGTGAGCAGGTTATAGTTCCATCTTCACTCAGAAGTAAGATTCTTGAAATTGCTCACTGTGCTGATTCTCATTTAGGGGTAAGTAAAACGTACCAGAGATTATCTTGTAATTTCTATTGGCCAAGAATGAAAAATGATGTAAAAAGCTTTGTACAGTGTTGTCATATCTGCCAGATAGCTGGAAAGCCCAACGAGGTGATACCACCTGCACCATTAAAAACTATTGCTATTCCACATGAACCATTCAGTAAGGTTGTAATAGACTGTGTGGGACCTTTGCCCAAAACCCGTAAAGGTAATCAGTATTTGTTGACTGTAATGTGTCCAACCACAAGATTTCCCATTGCCATTCCTTTACCTAATATATCTGCCAAAAAGATCATAGAAAGTCTTATTAAAATATTTACTGTCTTAGGTTTTCCCAAAGAATTCGTGTGATAGAGGAACAAATTTCAAAAGTGATGTTTTCCAATCTGTCTTGAAAGGACTAAATATTAAACAGTCATTTTCTTCAGCTTATCATTCACAGTCTCAGGGTGTGTTGGAAAGGGCACACCAAACAATGAAAAGTCTTCTTGGAAAGTATGCCTTGGAATCTGCTAAGGATTGGGATGAAAATCTGGATCTCTTGATGTTTCATGATACGCAGTGTCCCAGATGAGTCCATTGGAGTTTCTCCCTTTGAAATGCTTTTTGGTAGAAAGGCTAGAGATGTGTTAAGAGTTGTTAAAGAAAATTTAATTGGTGAGGTTGAAGTAGTCACTCCTGTTACAGTTACCAAGTACTTGCAAAACATGAAAGACAAATTTGACAAAATTCATAAATTTGCCTATGATAATCTGAAAGTCTCACAAGAGAAAATGGAAGTAAATTATAAAAAAAAAGCTAAAGTGCGAAAGTTCACAGTTGGTGACAATGTTTTAGTATACTTTCCAATTCCAGGATCTCTGCTAAAACATAAGTTCTCTGGACCAAATGAGGTAACAAAAGTTATTAATAAGCTTAATTATGTTGTCTCTACCCCTGACAGGAAGAAGTCTACCCAGCTAGTTCATGTCAACCTAATTAAACCTTACCATAAGCTTTCCCCAGTGTTAGTTAATGACAGTGTGCATCCCTGTGAAGTAAGTGTGCAACCTTGTGGTGGGAGTATCAAAGACTACGATGAGATGGATATGCACTTAGACCTGAATACTTCATGGACAGATTGTTCCAACTCTGACATTCTTGCATCCTTAGATAAGTATTTTGAACACTTAACTTGTGAGCAGAGAACACAATTAGAGAGTCTGTTACTCAAATATGAAAGTGCATGTTCAGATATCCTGGTAAGTGTAATATTATTTTGCATGACATAAAGCTTGTCCCTAATACAAGTCCTATTCATCAGCCATATTACCGTATGGTTGGTGAAAACTACAGCTGATGAAAAGAGAGGTTGAATATTTTTAAATAATGGATTGGCTTCCCCTAGTAGTGCAGCAGATAATTGCATATTTCATAAGAATCGTTCAGATAGTGAAACAAGCATGAAATTTTGCACAAGTGCTCTTAAAGTTCCTCTATCAGAAAAGGGCGCTGGCCACGCAAAAATTTAATATGGCGGCCAAATTCCAAGATGGCGGCCAGTATCGACAGATTTTGGCTAATTTTTTCACTAGAATGGCATGTATTTGCTTCTAGCAATATGGTAAAGCTCTTCCATACTATTTCTTGTGAATATTATGTTTCTGTAGCTTCCCAGTACAGTTTACTTTAAATATGGGGGCTATATGGCTGCCAAGAAAAGGTAGAAACAATAATTATAATGAGAAATAATGCTTGTTCAACAATTATCGTTTTAAGCATGGATCTTGGTTTCTGTGGTTTTAGATCCTAATGAGGCCATCTCTTTCGAATAACTCATCAATTTTGAAGGAAAATTAATAAATGTAAAAGAGTGTATGTCTGCACACAACCAGGGCACACTGGTGACATCACTGCTGTGTAACTCAGCATGGGGTTCAGTGCCAGCTAATCCAGCTTTACTAATCCTGTAGTCTTAGACTAGTAGTTGTAGTATAGTTTAGTTTAGTGTCCCAAATGCTTTCTAACAGCCCCAGACCAGCTATAGTTAGATAGCCGCACCTGAATAGACAGGACGTGCCAGCCCGGGAGAGCCGAGCCAAGGTATGGGGCTGTACATGATGGTTCATGTACTTACCCGGATGGTGTACAGATCACACGGGACTTAAATGACACTGGATGAATGATCGGGCTAGGTGTAGGGAGACCGAACCTAGTTGAATCCCATACAGGAATGTGTGCTTTGTTTAAGGTGGTAAAAGGATAACCTCGGCCTTAATCAAAAGTGAAATCATGGCAGAATGTGATGCCAATCCAATATTGAGCAGTAGAAAACAAACTGGAGTTTGTGTTGTCTTTGTCAGAAGGACAAAAGAGGTGAGCACTTGACATCACCTCCAAGTCATCATGTCCTAGACCATGATGGGTACACAATGCTGGCAAGGAACATTCCCATGTTCAGTGAAATTAATGAAATGCCACTGATAATGGATCCAGCAAGGCTGGATGAAGGTGATGGCATAGAGGCTACTCTCAGGAAAAATGCAGCAAAATACCATGTGAACTGTCGCTTGTTGTTTAACAACACTAAACTGGACCGTGCAAGAAAGCGACAATCCAATGACCAGACCAGCAACACTGAGACTAGTCGTCGTGCAAAACTGCGCCGAACCAGTCATGACAATGAAGTTTGCATTTTCTGTGAGAAAGTGGCACCTGCATCTGATCTCAGACAGGCTAGTACTAAGGGCCTTGACTTGAAATTGCGTGAATGTGCAGAGATACTTAGTGATGGCAAGCTGTTTTGTTAAGTTGACTGGTGGGATGTCATTGCACAGGAGTTTAAGTATCACCATGCCTGTCTTTGTGCCCCTCTACAACAGAAAAAGGTCCTACCTGAGGAGCCTTGAGAAAGACCAAGGTAGCACTGAGTCAGAATCAGATGTGTATCCACTAGTTCTGTCAGAACTGATGACATACATTGTTGAAAACAACCTTTGTTCAGATGATCCAGTCACATTTCGGCTGGCAGATATTTGCCACCTCTACCAACAACGTCTGTAAATTCCACGAGACTCAAAGACAAACTTCTGGCAGAAATTCCAGAACTTGAGGCTCATAAATCTGGCAGAGATGTATTACTTGCATTTCAAAAGGATGTGGGAAAAGCACTTGCTCAATCATCTGATCTTTCAGAGGCAGTTATCATTAAAAGCAGCAAATATTCTCAGAAAGTCTATACTTGATCATCAGTCACGGTTTGATGGCACATTTTCTGAGGCTTGTGTACGAAATTCTGTGCCTCCTCTCCTGCTCCAGTTTGTAGGGATGGTTGAGCATGGGGCTGACATCAAGTCACAGTTACGATTTGGAGCATCAAAGTCAGACCAGGCCATTGCACAGCTCATGCAGTTCAACTGCTACTCCCGATACAAAGAGGGAGCAACAACTCATAGACACTCCAAAGACAGAGAAACACCATTCCCAGTCTACATGGGACTCTCAGTCTATGCCAAAACCAGGAAGAGAAACCTGGTTGAAATGCTACATCAGTATGGCCTCAGTATCTCTTATGACAGAGTACTGGAGGTCTCTGCACAGTTAGGAGATGCCACAGTTAGTAAAATATGTGGAGGAGGGTGTGGTCTGTCCCCAGTACTGCGAAAAGGGTTGTTCACCACTGCAGTGATGGACAACATCGACCACAACCCACCTGCAACTACTGCCACTACCTCCTTCCATGGAACTAGCATCTCCATATTTCAGCACCCCACCAAGGAGAACACTGGACAGGAAAGACAGCAACTAAAGTTTGCACCTGAGAAAGTGAGGTCGGTGCCTGAATTTGGACACATTCACAAACATCTCACCAGCTTCCTTTCAAACAAAGAACCCTGTGCCACCAAACACTGCAATACCAAAGCCACCCACAGATATCTTGGGGCCACAGCTTGCACTGGAGTATCAGTGGCTAGACAAGGTCATAGTCACCCAGGAAATAGATGATGCAGTGAATCTGACGTGGTCAGCTCATCACGCTTCAATGAAGAGAAGCCCAGAATTTGAAGTAACCATAACTTCATTGCTTCCTCTCCTGCGTGATCAGGCTCATTCTGTTGCTACGATCAAACATGTGATGCAGAAAGTGCAGGATGTCACTGATTTTCTGAACCCTGGCCAGATACCCATAATCGCAGCTGATCAGCCAATCTATGCCGTAGCAAAGCAGGTGCAGTGGCAGTGGCCTGATCAGTATGGCGAAGACAAGTATCTGGTAATGTTTGGTGGTCTGCACATTGAGAGGGCAGCAATGACATCTCTTGGTACTCTTCTTCATGGCAGTGGTTGGACAGGAGCTCTGGTGGAGGCAGGAGTTGCTTCATCTGGAACTGCAGAATCCTTCCTGTCAGCTGCAAGTGTAACCAGGACACGGCAGATGCACCAGGTTACAGCCTCTAGTTTGTACAAACTCCTGAGGACAGCATACACTGACTACTGTGCTGAGAAAGCAAACAACAATGAGCAGGCATTAGAGTTTGAGGAGTGGTGTGACCTTCTTGAAGACAGCAGAGTCCACAGTTCCACTTCTGGCACATGGTGTTGTCTATGGAACTTGTGATATTCCTACTGATCAGGTCCTTCCGTGAGGCCAATTTTGTCCTCTACTGCCAGGCATTGCATGAGCTGATACCCTACTTCTTTTCCAACAATAATACAAACTATGCTCGTTGGCTGCCTATTCACCTCAGGGACATGCTTACCCTAGAGAGTTCACACCCAGAGTTGCACAAGGAGTTCAAGGCTGGCAACTTTGTTGTGCACAAGACCAGTCGCCAGTTCTCAGCAATGGCTCTTGACCAAGCTCATGAGCAGACCAATGCCTTTATAAAGGCTGATGGCGGAGCCATTGGGCTGACTGAAGATCCGTCAGCACTCAGAAGATGGATGGTGGCTGGCCCAGAGATCATCCGCTTGGTGTCTGCATACAAACAGAGGTTCAAAGTAGGGAGTCTAATGAGCAGACAAACACACCATGAACAAACACTCATGCGCAGAAGACATTCTTGGAGAGAGTCAGCAAGCTGTCATTGGCTTTGCAACACTTGGGAAGTCCTTTTCAGGAAGAGAGCCAGGATCTGTATTCCATTGACAACAAAGACATTGCCCACCCCAGCTCAGCAGAACTTCTACAGACACACCTTGACAGAGGCCGCACTAAATTTCAGAAGTTTTCAGACTCTTTGGCAAACAATGCAGTCTCCCTTCTATGAGCCGATAAAGAAGAACAGAACTGACTTTCTTCAGGCAAGAAGCTGCTCCTGTAGAACAGTCAAAGCAGAAACTTCTGAATACTTAGCTAAGAGTTGCCAACAGCTTACCAAATGTGGATGCAAAGCAGGCTGTCGGGAAAGGTGCAAGTGCTACTGCTGGGTCTTCCTGCACAGCTCAGCACTTGCAAATGTGAAGTCTAGATAAATATTGCCCTCTTCAGTAGATAATCTAGCTTGAGCATCCAACGTGTCATGCTATGCCTACCTTCTTATCCTCGAATTTTTCAAAGGTGTAGGTTGAGAGACCTATACATAGATTGCTGTGTTTAGTCCATATTTCTCTTCTTTTCTTTTTATGGTTACAGTCTTAGACACAATGTTGTATGTGACCATACCATTACTATTTCAGTTGAAAATAGCATATTAGTTAAACTGTCTGATCACATGAATATACCATTAAATAAAAACAGTTGGTCTCTATGTTCTGCTATAGCTGTGGATAGAAAAAAACTTTTATGGCAACCATTTTGTACGCCATCTTGTTTACAATTCATTTAGTAAGGGTTTTCAATAAAATGTGTGGTATGGAACATTTTATAACCTAAAAAGTCGAGGTTTAAAAAAAGAAACTGGCATATTCCATCCAATAGATGCTCCCAAACCAGTGAATCTCAACATAGATGGCGGCCATTTTGAAAAATAGCCGCCATCTTGGATTTTCAGGTGGCCAGCGCCCTTTTCTAAGAGAGCGTAGTCTTAGGAATGTTTGTGCCAAATTTCATGCTTGTTTCACTATCTGAACGATTTTTACAGCAATCTGCTGCACTATAGCTGCTCACCTTGGGCTTCGCCTTGCATATTAGTTGCCAAACCCAATGGGAAAGTGAGGATGTGCACAGATTATAGAAGAGTGAATAGTGTTACACAGAAGGACTCTTACCCACTTCCTAGAATACTGGATATCTTGGACAATATAGGAAACTGCAAATATTTAACTCAAATAGACCTCTTAAAGGGCTATTATCAAATACAGTTAACTGAAAATGCTAGTGAGATCAGTGCATTCATTACTCCTTTTGGCTTGTTTCAGTACAACGTTCTTCCATTTGGCATGTGTAATGCCCCTGCGACCTTCCAGTGTGTGATGAATGAATTGATCAGAGATCTTGAAGATGTATATGCCTACCTGGATGACTTGGTTGTTGCAACAAGCAGCTGGGATAAGCATTTTGAAACACTGCAAGTATTGTTCCACAAACTTCACACAAACATTTTGACTATTAATCTTTCAAAATCCTGTTTTGGCAATGCCAAAGTTAGCTATTTAGGCCATGTAATTGGTAGTGGTTCTGTCATACCTAAAGATAGTAGCATAAAGGCAGTCTTAGAGTATCCAGTTCCATCTAACCAAGCAACTATAGACTTTCCTTGGAATGTCTGCTTATTATAGTAGATTTTGTAAAAATTTTGCTCTTGTTGCAAAGCCTCTCTATGAGCTCACATCAGCTAAAGCAAAATTTATTTGGTCACCAGAATGCCAAGACTCTTTCAATCAGTTAAAAACTATGTTAACCTCCCATCCAATCTTGAAATGCCCAGATGTGTACAAGCCTTTTTGTCTGCAGGTTGATGCTTGCAACACAGGTATTGGTGCTGTGCTTCTGCAGTCCAGTGATGAAGAGCAGTCTGATGAATCCCCATTGCTTCCTGTTTCATACTTTTCCAGGAAGTTCTCTGCCACTCAGCAGTGTTGGTCTACTGTAGAGCAAGAGCTGTATGGTGTGGTAGCTGCACTTCTACATTTCAACGTGTATCTGCACGGAAATACTCCTGTGACAGTCTTATCAGATCACTTGCCACTGTCCTTCCTTGAAAGAGCCAAGCTCCATAACAAGCTGGTCCGGTGGTCTTTCATTATCCAGGAATTCAATGTGAAAGTAAAGCATATTCGTGGAGCAGAAAACAAAGTAGCTGATGCCTTGTCTCGCATTTAGGCATCTTCAAGCGTCCCTCGCCATCCACCAGATATGGATGATCGTGAAAACTTCTCAGCTGCCTTTTAGCCCCGGGGAGCTGCCCCGACCCATATTTGTATTTACTGATATGATATGCATTAATCATACATGTTCAAGAATCCTTGTTTATGTACACTACCACCCTTCCTTTCCTTCTCTCGAGACTCCTTGCTGCCTCTCGTTTTCTGCTTACTTCCTTGGCTGTGTGACTGGTCTTCTTCGCTTCCAGACTGCGGGACCTTTAACTTCTCTCGAACAGCTCCTTGGTGGTACCTTTATTTTGTTCTACATAAGTAAAGAGTGTTTGTGAAGTATTTACAATTGTGATGTATTCGTAAGTTAAGGATTCTATTTTATTTATGTAAGAGTTGTGCTGTGTTTGATTAGTGGGAACATATGTTATTTGTGTAATTATAAGTCCTGATTATTTCCTCATATTTCATTTACGTTCCTTTTTGTGCTGGTTTAATATTTCCAAGTGTCTGTGTGTATTTGTGTAATGACTCTCACCTACTCCTAGACTATAACTCATAGGAGATCGTTACAATATATATATATATATATATATATATATATATATATATATATATATATATATATATATATATATATATATATTATATATATATATATATATATATATATATATATATATATATATATATATATATATATATATATATATATATATATATATAATATATATATATATATATATATATAATATATATATATATATATATATATATATATATATATATATATATATATATATATATATATATATATATATATATATATATATATATATATATATATATATATATATATATATATATAGATAGATAGATAGATAGATAGATAGATAGATAGATAGATAGATAGATAGATAGATAGATAGATAGATAGATAGATAGATAGATAGATAGATAGATAGATAGATAGATAGATAGATAGATAGATACATAAATAAAGATAAAATCCACGAAGGAAACGGAAACACTCGAGTGCTGCGAGGCCTTTCGACTCTGTCCTTTACTTAGCAGACTGAAGAAATATAAAAGTATGTTTACAAAGAAAGCTCATATAAATGACAGATGGGGATTATAAAGGAAACATATGTATCTGGAATCCAACACAATATTTTACAAAGGATTAGGATCAACCGTTCAGGAGCAGGGACAGGACAATTTAAAGATTATACAGGTTCGTGAATGACCACCTAAAAATTTTTAGTACAACACAATAATTCTCTTTTTTTTTTATAAACAATAATAACTTTTTGCAAGATGAACATTTTTATAAATAAAAAATTGTATTAAACATACGGATATATAGAAATATATATCAAGTAGCTAACTTGTAATAAAGTCAGTGATTTTATCTTTTAGGTCATTCTTGAACATTTTTCTAATACAGGGGTCCAAATAATACATGCCAGGGTTAAGATTAAAATAACAACTGGAAGTAAGCTGGATAATAGTTGAACTCAATAGATTTCTTGAAGAGAAATCTTTCGATCTGGCAATCACTGAACTTTCAGTCCAATTTATCCTGTGAGAGTTTTCACTTAAATGAATGAATATAGCATTGGATGCTTGTCCAGTTTTGACTGAATACTTATGTTGCTTAATACGTACATCTAAATCTTTGCTAGATTGGCCAATATAAAAAGAGGGGCAATCCAAACATGGAATTTTATATATTATGTTGTTGTTTTCTTTTAGGTTATTTCTTATTAATAATCTTTTGAGTGTGTAATTATAAGAAAAACGAGGTTTACATTAAAAGGTTTTAACAATGATTTTATGTTTTCAAAACCACTAAAATAAGGCAAGCTATGAAATGTTCTTAGGGGTTTCTTTCTTCATGTTACTTTCACTATAAAACTTTTTGTGGGCTTTGTTATAACAAATATCTAGTATATGTGAAGGATAACATAAATCTGTCCCTATTTTTCTTATGAATTCAATTTGTTTTATCCAAATACTGGGGACTGACAATTGCAAGGCTCGTAAAAACATAGAGGAAAAAAATTGATATTTTGATGTTGAGGTGATAGCCTGAATAAAATGGATATGTTAAGTTGTTGGTTGGTTTCCTATAAATACTGAATTTACATTGAAATGGTTCTCTATATATTAAACATCTAAATATAAAGGATTCCAATTGTGCTTTTCCTCTAATTCTAACGTAAACTTAATGGATGGTACCTGGTTATTCAAATTACAGAGTAAATCATTTTCATCAATACCAGCAGCAGGCAAAGCAGCCATTATCATATCAACATACCCATACCACTTTAAAGGAGTATAAAGTGGTATAGGTATGTTGATTGATATTTGGCTGTTTTGCCTGCTGGCTGATGTAAATGATTTAGTCTGTAATTTGAATAACCAGGTACCATCCATTAAGTTTACGTTAGAATTAGAAAGACAATTGACTCCCCTTTCTTAAAAAAATGTTCAAGAATGACCTAAAAGATAAAATCACTGACTTAATTACAAGTTAGCTACTTGATATATATTTCTATATATTCGTATGTTTAATATAATCTTTTTATTTGTAAAAATGTTCATCTTGCAAAAAGTTATTATTGTTTAAAAAAAAAAAAAAGAGAATTATTGTGTTGTACTAAAAATTTTTAGGTGGTCAGTCACGAACCTGTATAATCTTTTAATTGTCCTGTCCCTGCTCCTGAACGGTTGATCCTAATCCTTTGTAAAAACCTCTTAAATATTTAATCGTGTTTTGGCAGTTCTACTAATTCTTCAATTGTGTTGGATTCCAGGTAAATGTTTTTCCTTTATAATCCCCATCTGTCATTTATATGAGCTTTCTTTGTAAACATACTTTTATATTTCTTCAGTCTGCTAAGTAAAGGACTAGTGTCGAAAGGCCTTGCAGCATTCCAGTGTTTTTTATCTTTATATATATATATATATATATATATATATATATATATATATATATGTATTATATATAGTATATATATATATATATATATATATATATATATATATATATATATATATATATATATATATGTATATATATATATATATATATATATATATATATATATATATATATATATATATATATATATATATATATATATATATATATATATATATATATATATATATATATATATATATATATATATATATATATATATATGTATATATACATATATATATATATATATATATATATATATATATATATATATATATATATATATATATATATATATATATATATATATATATATATGTGTGTGTGTGTGTGTGTGTGTGTGTGTGTGTGTGTGTGTGTAAAGGCTCATGAAGGTGACCTTTGAAAAGTTGGGTCAGCTATTCGCAGGGTCCATTTTCACTACACGCAGCAGTTAGAAACTGCCGAAGCAATTCGCATACCACAAGGGTCGAAGAAACCACCTTGGTGACCGGACACGAGCTGGCAAATGCGTTTTCAGCAAAGAACGTTCTAGAAGCTGAGCCAGTTACAAAATCCGGTTTTGAAGGATGCTTCTTAATAATGTACAGTGTGTACGTATACTTCGTGACGCCTTGAAATACAGAGGCGTGTCTTGCCGAACTTTGACCTCGAATGATGTCATACAAAAGTACGTTCGTTCGTGCGTTACATAATGAATATAATGGGAGGAACCGTTGTTCGAATCGGACTTGTGAGATCCGATTCATGTGTGTCTGAAGATGTGAGTGATTTTTCACATGGAGACTGTCCCAGAGGACTTGTGGAGTGAGTAAGAATTCATATACGTTTTTAGACTTTGTTTTTCAGAACTGTGAACACACGGTATCTCCTGTGACAGTGAAATGTGTGTTTCTGCAATTTTTTACATTTTATGATTTTTAATGTGACGTTTGTTCTTTCACCGGTATTTCTGTTCCACTCCATTCCTATTCCTTTTTCCTCTCTCCCTCCTACAAGGATGAGAGTGGTATGACATTTGAGATGACCTGTTTTTACTGATTGACCTGTTCATGATTTGACAGATGAGTTATTTTCTGTATTCCCTTAGGTATTTGAGCGTTTTATGATTTTGGAGCATTATTTCCTAGAAGATTTTCTGATAGTTATGTGAAACATTGGATTTCATTCTTCGTAATTTTAAGAAGTTATTTTCGTTGATATTTGTCAATAAAGGGTTTTAGTTTTGTACTTAGTATCTCATTCCAATAGTCCTTAGTTTTTAGTTAGGGAAAGATATAACTTATGATATCGGCTCACGTTACACATAATGTCTCGGGATAAGCGAGATCAAACCTCTGTTCATAAAACTGAGACTTAAATCAAGTATAGGCTCAGAAATCGCTTAGACCTGGATAACTTCGCGGACAGATTGTTCCAACTCTGACATTCTTGCATCCTTAGATAAGTATTTTGAACACCTAACTTGTGAGCAGAGAACACAATTAGAGAGTCTGTTACTCAAATATGAAAGTGCATGTTCAGATATCCTGGTAAGTGTAATATTATTTTGCATGACATAAAGCTTGTCCCTAATACAAGTCCTATTCATCAGCCATATTACCGTATGGTTGGTGAAAATACAATGATGAAAAGAGAGGTTGAATATTTTTTAAATAATGGATTGGCTTCCCTAGTAGTGCAGCAGATATTGCATATTTGTAGAATCGTTCCAGATAATTGAAACAAGCATGAAATTTTGCACAAGTGCTCTTTAAAGTTCCCTCTATCAGAAGGGCGCTGGCCACGCAAGAAATTTAATATGGCGGCCAAATTCCAAGATGGCGGCCAGTATCGACAGATTTTGGCTAATTTTTCACTAGAATGGCATGTATTTGCTTCTAGCAATATGGTAAAGCTCTTCCATACTATTTCTTGTAGATATTATGTTTCTGTAGCTTCCAGTACAGTTTACCTTTAAATATAGAGGCTATGTAGCTTGCCAAGAAAGGTAGAAACAATTATAATGAGAAATAATGCCCGTTCGACAATTATCGTTTTAAGCATGGATCTTGGTTTCTGTGGTTTTAGATCCTAGTGGAGGCATCTCTTTCCGAATAACTCATCAATTTTGTGAAGGAAAATTAATAAATGTAAAAAGAGTGTATGTCTGCACACAACCCAGGGCACACTGGTGACATCACTGCTGTGTAACTCAGCATGGGAGTTTAAAGTACCAAACTAGTAAACTGCTAATCCTGTAGTCTTAGACTAGTAGTTGTAGTAGTTTAGTTTAGTGTCCCAAATGCTTTCTAACAGCCCCCAGACCAGCTATAGTTAGATAGCCAGCACCTGAATAGACAGGACGTGCCAGCGGAGAGCCAGACCAAGGAGTATGAGGGGCTGTACATGATGGTTCATGCCTTACGGATGGTGTACAGATCACACGGGACTTAAATGACACTGGATGAATAGTCGGACTAGGTGTAGGGGCGGGCCTAGTTGAATCCCATACAGGAATGTGTGCTGTTTAAGGTGACAAAGGATAACCCCTCGTATAAATCAAAGAAGCACAGAAATCACTTGGCAGAATGTGATGCCAATCCAATAGCTGAGCAGTAAGAAAAACAAACTGGAGTTTGTGTTGTCTTTGTCAGAAGGACAAAAGGGTGAGCACTTGACATCACCTCCAGGCATCATGTCTAGACCATGATGGGTACACAATCTGGCAAGGAACATTCCCATGTTCCAGTGAAATTAATGAAATGCCACTGATAATGGATCAACAGAGACTGGGGATGAAGGTGATAGCATAGAGCTACTCTCAGGAAAAAATGCAGCAAATACCATGTGAACTGTAAACGTTGTTTAGCAACTAAACTGGACCGTGCAAGAAAGCGACAATCCAATGACCAGACCAGCAACACTGAACTAGTCATTGCAAAACTGCGCCGAACCAGTCATGACAATGAAGTTTGCAATTTTCTGTGAAAAGTGGCACCTCATCTGATCTCAGACAGGCTAGTACTAAGAGACATGACTTGAAATTGCGTGAATGTGCAGAATGCTTAGTGATGGCTCGCGCTGGGTTATTTAATTGGGGATGTCATTGCACAGGAGTTTAAATGTCACCATGCCTGTCTTTGTGCCTCTACAACAGAAAAAGGTCCTACCTGAGAGGCCCGAGAAAGACCAGGTAGCACTGAGTCAGAATCAGTGTGTATCCACTAGTTCTGTCAGAACTGATGACCTTATTGAAAACAACCTTTGTTCAGATGATCCAGTCACATTTCGGCTGGCAGATATTTTGCACCACCTCTACCAGCAACGTCTGTAAATTCCACGAGACTCAAAGACAAACTTCTGGCAGAAATTCCAGGGCAAGAATATAAATCTGTAAGAGATGTATTACTTGCATTTCAAAGGATGTGGGAAAGCACTTGCTCAATCATCTGATCTTTCGAGGCAGTTATCATTGCTAAACGGCAAATATTCTCCAGAAAGTCTATACTTGATCATCAGTCACGGTTTGATATGGCATTTTCTGAGGCTTGTGTACGAAATTCTGTGCCTCCTCTCCTGCTCCAGTTTGTAGGGATGGTTGACATGGGGCCAAACATCAGTCACAGTTTACGATTTAGACATCAAATAGACAGGCCATTGCTGACTCATGCAGAGTTCAACTGCTACTCCCGATACAAAGAGAACAACAGCTCATGAACACTCCAAGACAGAGAAACACCATTCCCAGTCTACATGGGACTCTCAGTCTATTTAAAAACCAGGAGAAACCTGGTTGAAATGCTACATCAGTATGGCCTCAGTATCTTATGACAGAGTACTGGAGTCTCTACTGGATGAGATACAGTTAGCAAATATGTGGAGGAGGGTGTGGTCTGTCCCCCAGTACTGCGAAAAGGGTTTGTTCACCACTGCGGTGATGGACAACATCGACCACAACCCACCTGCAACTACTGCCTACCTCCTTCCATGGAACTAGCATCTCATATTTCAGCACCCCACCAAGGAGAACACTGGACGGAAGAGCCAACTAGGTTTGCACCTGAAAGTGAGGTCGGTGCCTGGATTGCCGGACACATTCACAAGCATCTACCCAGCTCGGCTTTCAAACAAAAATTCCCTGTGCCACAAACCTGCAATACCAAAGCCACCCCGAGTAATCTTGGGGCCGCAGCTTGCGCAGGTATCAGTGGCTAGACAAGGTCATAGTCACCCAGGAAATAGATGATGCAGTGAATCCTGACGTGGTCAGCTCATCACGCTTCAATGAAGAAGCCAGAATTTGGAAATGTATAACTTCATTTGCTTCCTCTCCTGCGTGATCAGGCTCATTCTGTTGCTACGATCAAACATGTGATGCAGAAAGTGCAGGATGTCACTGATTTTCTGAACCCTGGCCAGATACCCATAATCGCAGCTGATCAGCCAATCTATGCCGTAACCACAAAGCAGGTGCAGAGTGGCAGTGGCCTGATCAGTATGGCGAAGACAAGTATCTGAAGTAATGTTCGATAGTCTGCACATTGAGAGGCAGCAATGACATCTCTTGGTACTCTTCATGGCAGTGGTTGGACAGAGCTCTGGTGGAGGCAGGAGTTTAGTTCATCTGGAACTGCAGAATCGGCCTGTCAGCTGCAAGTGTAACCAGGACACGGCAGATGCACCAGGTTACAACCCTCTGGTTGTACAAACTCCTGAGGACCAGCATACACTGACTACTGTGCTGAGAAAGCAAACAACAATGAGCAGGCATTAGAGTTTGAGGAGTGGTGTGACCTTCGAAGACAGCAGAGTCCACAGTTCCACTTCTGGCACATGGTGTTGTCTATGGAACTTGTGATATTCCTCCTGATCAGGTCCTTCGTGAGAGCCAATTTTTGTCCTCTACTGCCAGGCATTGCATGAGCTGATACCCTACTTCTTTTCCAACAATATTACAAACCCCACTTAACGATTGGCTGCCTATTCACCTCAGGGACATTAACACCTAGAGTTCACACCAGAGGTTGCACAAAAGGAGTTCAAGGCTGGCAGCAACTTTGTTGTGCACCAAGACCAATCGCCAGTTCTCAGCAATGGCTCTTGACCAAGCTCATGAGCAGACCAATGCCCAGCTATAAAGGCTGATGAAAGCGCGGAGCCATTGGGCTGACTGAAGATCCGTCAGCACTCAGAAGATGGATGGTGGCTGGCCCAGAGATCATCCGCGGTGTCATACGCCTGACAGAGGTTCAAGTAGAGTCTAATGAGCAGACAACACACCGAACAAACACCTCATGCGCAAGAAGACATTCTTGGAGAGTCAGCAAGCTGTCGGTAAAACTGCAACACTTGGGAAGTCCTTTTCAGGAAGAAGGCCAGGATCATATTCCATTGACAGCAGACGTTGCCACCCCAGCTCAGCAGAACTTCTACAGACACACCTTGACAGAGCCGCACTAAATTTCAGAAGTTTTCAGACTCTTTGGCACAAAACAATACAGTCTCCTTCTATGAGCCGATAAAGAAAGAACAGAACTTGACTTACTTCAGGCAGAAGCTGCTCACCTTAGAACAGTCAAGCAAAAACTACAGATACTTAGCCAAGAGTTGCCAACAGCTTGCAAATGTGGATGCAAAACAGGCTGTCAGGAAAGAAGTGCAAATGCTACTAAGCTGGGTCTTCCTGCAACTCTGTGCACTTGCAAATGTGAAGTCTAGATAAATGTTGCCCTCTCTTCAGTAGATAATCTAGCAGGCATGGCGTGTCCTTACATGCCTATCTTGTCTCGAATTTTTCAAGGTGTAGGTTGAGAGAGCCTATACATAGTTAGTTGCGTTTAGTCCATATTTCTCTTCTTTTTCTTTTTAGTTTACAGTCTTAGACACAATGTTGTATGTGGCCATACCATTCTATTTCAGTTGAAAATAGCATAGTAGTTAAACTGTCTGATCCATGAATATGCCATTAAATAAAAACATTGGTTGGTCTCTATGTCTGCTAGCGCTGTGGATGAAAAAAAGCTTTTATGGCAACCATTTTGTACGCCATCTTGGTTACAATTCATTTAGTAAGGGTTTTCAATAAAATGTGTGGTATGGAACATTTTTATAACCTAAAGTCGAGGTTTGAAAAAGAAACTGGCATATTCCGTAGTAGATGCTCCCAAACCAGTGAATCTCAACACATAGATGGCGGCCATTTTGAAAAATAGCCGCCATCTTGGACCACAATTAACCAACGCCCTTTCTAAGAAGGCATAGTCTTAGGAATGTTTGTGCCAAAATTTCATGCTGTTTCACTATCAGGCAGTTTTTGTAGCCAATCTGCTGCACTATAGCTGCTCACCTTGGGCTTCGCCTTGCATATTAGTTGCCAAACCCAATGGGAAAGTGAGGATGTGCACAGATTATAGAAGAGTGAATAGTGTTACACAGAAGGACTCTTACCCACTTCCTAGAATACTGGATATCTTGGACAATATAGGAAACTGCAAATATTTAACTCAAATAGACCTCTTAAAGGGCTATTATCAAATACAGTTAACTGAAAATGCTAGTGAGATCAGTGCATTCATTACTCCTTTTGGCTTGTTTCAGTACAACGTTCTTCCATTTGGCATGTAATGCCCACTGCGACCTTCAGTGTGTGATGAATGAATTAGTCAGAATCTTAAAGAAAGTGTATATACCTACCTGGATGACTTGGTTGTTGCAACAAGCAGCTGGGATAAACATTTTGAAACACTGCAAGTATTGTTCTGGCTTCCACACAAACATTTTGACTATTAATCTTTCAAAATCTGTTTTGGCAATGCCAAAGTTAGCTATTTAGGCCATTAGCAATTGGTAGTGTTCTGTCATACCTAAAGATAGTAGCATAAAGGCAGTCTTAGAGTATCCAGTTCCATCTAACCGTAAGCAACTATAGACTTTCCTTGGAATGTCTGCTTATTATAGTAGATTTTGTAAAAATTTTGCTCTTGTTGCAAAGCCTCTCTATGAGCTCACATCAGCTAAAGCAAAATTTGTTGGTCACCAGAATGCCAAGACTCAACAATCAGTTCAAAGCCCATCTTAACCTCCCATCCAGTCTTAGAAATGCCCAGATATGCTGGCCTTTTTGTCTGCAGGTTGATGCTTTTAGGCAGATATTGGTGTAGCGTTAGTCAGTGATGAGCAGTCTGATGATCCCCATTGCTTCCTGTTTCATACTTTTCAGAGTTCTCTGCCACTCCAGCGAGTGTTGTCTACTGTAGAGCAAGAGCGCTGTATGATTGTGTTGTTTGCACTTCTGTTTCAGCGTGCTATCCTGGAAATATATATGACAGTCTTATCAGATCTACTTTGCCACTGTCCTTCCTTGACCAAGCTCCATAACAAGCTGGTCGGTGGTCTTTCATTATCCAGAGATTCAATGTGAAGTAAGGCATATTCTGGAGCAGAAAACAAGTCAGCTGATGCCTTGTCGCATTTGAAGCGTGTCTTCAAGCGTCCCCTCGCCCATCCACCAGATAGCGGATGATCGTGAAAACCTCCAGCTGCCTTTTAGCCCGAGGGCTGCACCCCCAAATATAATGTATTTGATATGATATGCATTAATCATACATGTTCAAGAATCCTTGTTTATGTACACTACCACCTTCTTTCCTTCTCTGGGCTCTTGCCTCTCGTTTTCTGCTTACTTCCTTTGTAGCTGTGTGGCTGGTCTTCACTTGCTTTAGACTGCGGGACCTAACTTCTCTCGAACAGCTCCTTGGTGGTACCTTTATTTTTGTTCTACATTAAGTAAAGTCATTTGTGAGTATTTACAATTGTGATGTATTCGTAAGTTGAAGTTCTATTTATTTATGTAGAGTTGTGTGCTGTGTTTGATTAGTGGGAACATATGTTATTTGTGTAATTATAAGTCCTGATTATTTCCTCATATTTCATTTGTTCCTTTTTATTTTTGGTTTAATGTTTCCAGTGTCTGTGTGTATTTGTGTAATGACTCCTCACTACTCTAGACTATAACTCATAAGGAGATCGTTACAATATATATATATATATATATATATATATAATATATATATATATATATATATATATATATATAATATATATATATAATATATATATATAATATATATATATATATATATATATATATATATAGATAGATAGATGTAGATAAGATAGATAGATAGATAGATGTAGATAGATGAAATAGATAGATAGATGAAGTAGATAGATAGATGATGAATGAATTAGATACAGTAGATATAGATAGATAGATAGATAGATAGATACATAAATAAAGATAAAATCACAGAAGAAGACAAACACTCAAAGGGTGCTCTGAGGCCTTTACGCTCTGTCCTTTACTTATGAATGAGAATATAAGTATGTTTCAAAAGAAATATATAAAATGACAATTCCTGGGGATTACTCACAAAGAGAAACATATGTATCTGGAATGTAATATTTTACAAGGATTAGGATCAACCGTTCAGAACTTGAGGACAGGACATTTAAAATTATACAGGTTAGAAGTGAATGACCACCTAAAAATTTTAGTACAACACAATAATTCTCATTTTTTTTATAAACAATAATAACTTTTTGCCAAGATGGACATTTTTATAAATAAAAAATTATATTCTATTATTTGTGAATATATAAATATATATCGATAGCTAACTTGTAATAAAGTCAGTGATTTTATCTTTAGGTCATTCTTGAACATTTTCTAATACAGGGGTCCAATATTGCCATGTTGAGGTTGTAAGGTCAAAATAACAGTGATATAAAAGCTGGATAATAGCGAACTCCAATAGGTGTGAGAAGAAATACTTTCGATCTAACAATCACTGAACTTTCAGTCAATTTATCCTGTGAGAGTTTTCATAAATGGACGAATATGGCATTGGATGCTTGTCAGTTTTGACTGAATACTTATATTTGCTTAACACGTACATCTAGTCACCTTAGATTGTTAAATCATAAAGAGAGACAAGTAAAACAGTTATATTATGTTTGTTTTCTTTAGGGTTATTTCTTATTAATAATCTTTAGTGTGTAATTATAAAAAACGAGTTTACATTAAAGGTTTTAACAATGATTTTGTTTTTCAAAACCTTCTAAAAATAAGATAAGCTGTAAGAAATGTTCTTAGGGTTTCTTTCTTCATGTTACTTTCACTATAAAACTTTTTGTAGGCTTTGTTATAACAAATATCTAGTATATGAGAGATAACAAATCTGTCCCTACACTGTATAATTCAATTTCTTTATCCAATACTGAGGACTGACAATGTGCAAGGCTCGGCAAAACATGAGGAAAAATTGATGTTTGATATTGGTGATGGCCTGGACAAAAATGGACATAAAAGTTAAAGTTGTTGGTTTTGGTTCCTATAAATACTGATTTACATTGAAATGGTTCTCTATATATTAAAACATCTAAGAAAGGGGCAATTGTCTTTTCTTTAATTCTAATAAACTTAATGGATGGTACCTGGTTATTTGGAATTACAGAGTAAATCATTTATCAATGCCAGCGAACCGAAACGGCTACATTATCGTCAACATGCGTTCTTTTAAGCTGAGGGTATAAAGTGAACATGGGTATGTTGACGATATTTGTTGCCTTAACAGTGATGATGTAAATGATTTAATTTCTTAATTTGAAATAACCAGGTACCTCCGATAAGTTACGTTAGGAAACAGAAAAGACAATTGCCTCCAAATATTCAAGAATGACCTAAAAGATAAAATCACTGACTTAATTACCGATTGGCTACTTGATATATATTTCATATATATTCGTATGTTAATATAATCTTTTTTATTTGTAAAAATGTTCATCTTGCAAAAAGTTATTGTGTTTAAAAAAAAAAAAAAAAAAAGAATTATTGTGTTGTACTAAAATTTTGGGTGGTCAGTCACGAACCTGTATAATCTTTGGTATTACCCTGCTCCTGAACGGTTGATCCTAATCCTTTGTAAAACCTCTTAAATATTTAATCATTGTTTTGGCAGTTCTACTAATTCTTCAATTGTGTTGGATTCAGGTAAAATGCTTACTTTATAATCCCCATCTGTCATTTATACCATTTCTTTGTAACATACTTTTATATTTGCTAGTCTGCTAAGTAAAGGACTAGTGTCGAAAGGCCTTGCAGCATTCCAGTGTTTTTTATCTTTATATATATATATATATATATATGTGTGTGTGTGTGTGTGTGTGTGTAAAGGCTCACAGGAAGGTGGCCTTTGAAAAGTTAGGTCAGCTATTCGCAGGGTCCATTTTCACTACACGCAGCAGTTAAAGAAACTGCCGAAGCAATTCGCATACCACAGGTCAGAAGAAATACCTTGGTGACCGGACTTTGACTGGCAAATGCGTTTCAGCGAAACGTTCTAGAAGCTGAGCCAGTTACAAATCCGGTTTTGAAGGATGCTTCTTAATAATGTACAGTGTGTACGTATACTTCGTGACGAAATACAGAGCGTGTCTTGCCGAACTTTGACCTCCGAATGATGTCATACAAAGTACGTTCGTTCGTGCGTTACATAATAAGATAATCGGGAAGGCAAATTTGTTCGAATCGGACTTATGAATCCGATTCATGTGTGTCCTGAAGATGTGGTGATTTTCACATGGAGACTGTCCCAGAGGACTTGTGGAGTGAGTAAGAATTCGCCATACGTTTTTGAACTTGTTTTCAGAACTGTAGACACACGGTATCTCCTGTGATGGTGAAATGTGTGTTTTCTGCAATTTTTATTTGCAGTTTTAATGTGACGTTGTTCTTTCACGGTATTTCTGTTCCACTCCATTCCTATTCCTTTTTCCTCTCTCCTCCTACAAAGGATGAGAGTGGTATGACATTAGAATGACCTGTTTTGCTGATTCGGCCTGTTCATGATTTGACAGATGAGTTATTTTCTGTATTCCGCTTAGGTATTTGAAAGTGATTTGATTTTGGAGCATTATTTCCCTGAAGATTTTCTGATAGTTATGTGTGAAACATTGGATTTCATTCTTCGTAATTTTAAGAAGTTATTTTTCGTTGATATTTGTAATAAGGGTTTAGTTTTATTATGATATCTCCTGTTCCAATAGTCCTTAGTTTTTGATGAGGAAAGATACCAACTTATGATATCGGCTCACATTACACATAATGTCTCAGGATAAGCGAGATCAAACCTCTGTTCATAAAACTGAGACTTAAATCAAGTATGAAGCTCAAATGGCCTTTACATATGTAAATATATATATATATATATATATATATATATATGAATTTTTACAGGAACACCAACAAAACAGCAGACTGGTTGTAGAGAACGCCTTCATAACATACACACACACACACACACACACATATATATATATATATATATATACACACACACACACACATATATATATATATATATATATATGAATTTTAACTAGGAACACCAACTCACGAAACAGCCAGACTGGTTGTGAGAACGCCTTCATAACATGCACTACCTTGTGTGGCAGGAACACCAGAAACAGCTTTGAAACCAGCATATCAAGAAAAATTGTACACTCCACGCAGGAAAGCAAAGAAAAACGCAAGAGCACGCATGGGACACGTACACCTGGGTGAAGATGTGGGCAGAGAAAGACCAAGATCACGAGGGGTGGGTCACACAGAAGGAGGGATGCAATTATAGGATTAAAGTACCCCGCACACAGATATAAATACAGCCGGACTATGCGTCTGGTCATTGTACGGATACTTGAGAATGAGGACTGTTTGTCCTAGAAAGCTTCTGTCTTTTTTGAATGAATATCTCCACCAGATACCATCCAGTTTGAATGAGGTCCAGTTAGTAATTGTACTAATGCACAGAACAGTTGTGTACGTGATAAAGTTAATATATAAGTGCATGTGTGTGTGTGTGTGTGTGTGTGTGTGTGTGTGAGCAAGAGTGTGAGTAGATAAGGAAATAAATTACAGAATAAACGTTGAAACCCAGTCTTTACAGTGGACTGGGTAGTTCTGAAGAGTAATAAATTACAAGGTTTGCACCATGTCAGGTGATTGCACCTGCTTTATCAAATCAAGTACAACCAAACGAATGATAACTTCTCCCAAAGTACCTTTTAAAGTTGACTTGAATTCTCTTGTACATTTCTTTCAGCATCATTTGAAAAAAAAAAACCTATATTATTTTGAAGAGTTATGACCTGAGTTATGAAATTTATACCATGTTCAAATTACGAAATCATTCGTAGAGTAGCTCTTATTTCCAACAAGAACATTTTCTTATCCATGTTCACGAAATTAAGAAGTAAAATGGTCTTCCGCTCCTGGAACTCTGAAGAGCGATCACATGTTCCTGTTCTATGTCTCCTTTTCACGTCGTATGCCAGAAAGAATTACATTAGGTAAATATTTATACATTTACACTTCCTATCCCTAATCCTCCCCTTTTGGAAACAGGAGTGGGTTGCTTCGTCTGGATGGTTCGTCAATAGTTTCCATGATGATTACAAGTACAACTGATGCGTCATTTCAATTTCTTCATCTTCATTAAGAGAGAAACTTTGTTAATAATGGTATCATTTTTTCAGGTCTACCATTATGTTTTCTGAGAGTTACTGATTTCTTATTTTACTTGTAAATATCTAAATAAATGGCAAAACACACAAAAATGATTGGTGATGCTTCATTAGGCTAGCAGAGCCAAATTCAACATCGGAAAATAAGTTCATAATCAGCCATTTTTACGACTTTAAATGCACTTTTCAAGTTTGATCAAAAGTATCATCAAAGACTATAACACATACACGCGCACACACACACACACACACACACAGAGAGAGAGAGAGAGCGCATCGAACTGTTTTAAATTTAGAACCCTTTTTTCACGTAATAAAGTTTCCTTAAAAAAGTACATGTGAGGGAAAGATTTGTAATGGCTAAAAGATGACAGAAATTAGATCAATCTGTTAAAATTTCATACACAAGTTTTACATATACTGCCATCAATTTTTTTAGAAATATTAGGAACGACAAAGTTATCACGACAAAGTATTTATTATAATAACAAACAGCTAATGAGCAGTCGATAAAATTATAAATAAATAATCAAAAACAAAGCAAAGTGATGCATAAAACAAGTATCCTAAGAAAGAGATATTTGGAAACACTCGTTAAAAGGAAAAAATTACGACCTTACAAATGGAGCAACGAGCAATTGTCCTACATTTGACATTCAAAAAAGGCCTTTGGGACAAACTTCAGAAACCTGAATCTGCCTGATACAGCACAGTCCTCACAGAAGACGAGTTAATTAGAAGATCTGCCTGGGGATGAATGCATCGTTATGATATCAAAGGTGATCTGATATGGATTGGCGCAAGAGATGGAGGACTCCCGTATGACTTGGGTCGCAGTCATTGATAATGCGCTATTGATTACGATGGACGTAAACACGTCGCCGCCTTTGGAATGAGAAATTCTTAACTAACTTTCGGCTATTAATTACTTTCTCGCCTGAAGAAGAAGAAGAAGAAGAAGAAGAAGAAGAAGAAGAAGAAGAAGAAGAAGAAGAGAGAGAGGTTTAAAAACTTAGCATTATGTCTAACGCAGTTGAATTACAAAGAGGATAAGTATCAAACCCAGAATGAGGCCTATTAAAGGCAGATCAGGAGTCCGTAGAATAAAATTCTTTGCAAAGGCACATTTTCCCTTGAAAACAGGAGGTAAAAGAGCTTCTCTCTCTCCCCCTCTCTCTCTCTCTCTCTTATATCTGTACAGGCTACGCACAATCAGTGACGAGATGAGTGCTGTACAAAGCCAACATTTGTTTTCCTTTTCTATTCATAATTTCTTTTACATAACTACACCGCGGGATTCTTTAGCATCGGAAACTACTGTATCTATTGTACCTGATCAGGTTAGATTTTATGTGTGTGTGTTAAAGAAAGCGTATCTCATCATGAAAAGTAGCTTAGAATGAGTATGGCTCTGTCAGTTCCGCAGGATGTCATGCAACTGGAACTTCAGAAGTTCAAGCGAAGATGCAGTGCATTACTACCCTAATAAAATTTTAATAAATTATGTTTTTCTAATACCTGATCTCCTTTTTCTGTATTTTCCATTACTTTCTGTTACTTCTTTCGAATGAACACCATATTCTTTGACAGCCTGAATTTCAAATCAATGGCCCCGATGGGCTTGTTCCATATGAATAAAGTTCATCTTCTGAATGATAATAATGATAATGATATACATATAATCTACGACAAACCCTTTCAGCCCAATCAGCATAATGCCTTACGAGAGCAGAATCTAGGAAAAAGAAGTCGGGAGGGATTACAGTAGAGTCACGCAATGCAGTACGACGAAGTACTACTAGTCAGTATATTTTACTGTGGTAAATAGAACACAAGAGAGAAATTATAACGTGGTTTTCTTTCGTTAAAAAAATTACGAACAGCACAGTGCGAACATTTGGGAACGATTATTCTGTGTCCTTTATACGTAAGACATCGCAAAGGACTGAAGAGCAGATGGTTTAATTCATAAACTCTTTTTCCCTCAGCCGTTCATCGTCTGTCTGAATCTGCCTTATCTTCCGTAGGAAAAGAAAAATCGAGAATAAAGAGCAATTCTCTTTTCTTTCTCTCTTTAAAGTGCATCTGTCAGTTATTCCTCTCGCCTCGTCTCCCTCACCCTTCGCCACACCGTTTTAGTCACAAGATTCCAGTTACGGTTCTCAATTACGTTGCATTAGTTGGAGCAGACCTGGATACGTTGATGTTCGCCCTCCACCGGATATTCGTCGATAGTCTCTAATATTCACTCGTTAGGCCATTACGTAAGTCACATCCATATTCACTACAGTACTTACTCCTCGATGGGACCATGAGGTTGGTTCTACAAGCGGTTCCAAAAGGGGAATTCACCCACGAAAAAGTGTTTTAAAATGAATAACTTCAGTGTGAAGAAAATAAACTCAGGAAAGGGACTTGGTTAACAGCAGCAAACTGATAAGTAATCTGGGTATGAGGACCAAATTGAAAAATGCTCTTTTCTGATTCTCATACGCCTCTTTTATTCACTTACATGAGAGTCACCGACGTGTAGTGACAAGGGCGAAAATATGTTCTCGACTGCTTTTGTGCTGGATTCATTCCTCAGTTCTAGCAAATTGCAGCCTTGACTTGACCTTCACTTAATTGTGAGTAGGACAAACAGGAGACTGAGAAGTGACCAAAAGCAATCATTTGTACTCCTTCGTTGTCTGCAAGAAATATTATAGTGGTTCCTTTTGGAAAATTAAAGTAATATTTTAACATTTAGAGTGAGATGATACACATTAAAAACCTTATTACCTTAAAAACATAGCAGGAAAACGTTTCCTCTGTTATACACATCTATATTACTCTGTGTTCATCTGTACCTTTCTAATTGTATTTAACCAGTTGCCTGTGTTTCATACAATTTTCTCCTTTTGTTTAGTTTTCTTTATCTTTTTGGAATCTCCCTTAAACTTAGGAAGTATGTCTCAATCACCCGGACCACGTGGTATGTCCAGTCTCTCTCTCTCTCTCTCTCTCTCTCTCTCTCTCTCTCTCTTTCGTGTTCACAGTCATTTCGTAGAGAGCACTTCCCCTTGTGGAACTCGACCTACCCTTCTGTGTCTTACTAGAATCAGTTCTACATTCAAGATGCTAGTACATTCTGGCAACTGTTGAAATATGCATGCTGTATGTATGTGTGTATGTATGTATTCACACGCACACACGCATATATATATATATATATATATATATATATTTATTCTCACATAGCCAGCTATAGTCAGGGCGCGATTTCGGAAAACTTACAACTACAGGCATTTTTTTGTTAGATTTTGTCTTCCAGTGTTTTATCCACAATCTGGGCGTGCTGAATCCAAATGTGCCGGATAACATTCGATATTTTTTTTATTTTAAGGCTAGATAGCTAAAAACAAAATGGCTGCCGAAATAGCAATTTATACTTGTAACTTTTATACTGTTTGCACAAAAAAGAAATTTAAAAAGTGCAATCAGACTAATTTTTAGGTCAGATTCTTGAGTATTAGAAACTTTTTGTATTTGAAAGCCATTTAGATAACAAAATCCAAGATGGCGGCTCATTAGTGAGGTAAAATCAAGATGGCAGATAAATTTGCATTTTGTAGAATTTTTACTAGAAACATGGTCAAATAGCTGAATACTACTAATTTTCTGGGTAAGTAATAAAAAAATTGTCTTGTTTTTGCAGTAGGAGTTTTAGATTTAGCACACCAAAATTGTGTAAAAAAAAAAAAAAAGGGGATGGTAAAACCTAGCAGTAGTTGTAAGATTTTTTGGAAATTGTGCCCCACAGTATCAACATTGTTTTTCATTCATAGCAGCAATAATTTCATCTTATGTAGATTATAGCATTGGTCATCTCCGATGCAAGCTACAAGACAAATGAACTTGAGTTAATCTAAAGCTGTTACAAGTTACATAGCAACAATAACCTCATCATCTCTCCTGTACATTATAGCACTGGTCATTGCATTTGCATAGGCCAGTGCAAGTCATGTTGGCCTTCCTGCAGCCACATCTACCTGTTACACACTTCCCTGAACAACTACGTCTCACTACATCAAGGCAACTCTTAGGAACAGGCAGCAAAGTTACAAGTTTGAGTTTGAAATGGCCTTCTACATTCATCCATCCACACTCTGTTGGGTGAGGTATTATTGGTTACGGCTCTGTGGCCTTAAGCCAGACCATGGTTTGCAGATGGGCCCTCATTATGTGCAACTTAAAAGCATCACTGGTAGGTGGCAATTTTTCAGGATCAACACCTTTTTTGAAAAGGATCACCCGTGCTTCATCAGCAGAAGCTGCCTGTGCAGCATTGTACATGTTGCATATGAACAATTCACATTTCTTTATAGTTTACTCTGTCAAAGTATCGCTTCCAAGGTGCAACAAAAGCTCCGGGCTATCTAAGTAACGTCGGAAAGCGGTCATTTTGGTATGACCAGAGAGATATGATATTGTGTCTGATCCAGTGATTGCATGAAATGCCAACAATGATGATGTGACTTCCTCAGACATATTCCAGCTAGTTATGATGGCATTGATTTAAATGAACTTGGGTGCTGAGCTTGTTCCAGCTTTCATCCAGACCTGCTTGTTTTGCATAGCTGGTTTATGTGCAATAAGAAGGAGTAAGACATTAGTGTCTCTGGACCACACCACAATGTTGGATGACTGGGTATGTAGGCAATGCAAAATCATACATGTGTCTGCCTCTTCGTGCATGCTTGACAGACCAGTTAGATTCAAATTCAATCTATTACTTATCACCTCCTCAGCTTGTGCCAGACCACCGCCAGTGATGACACACTTTTCCTCTGGGGCAAAATCCATCAGTTTATGAGAAAGATAGAATGCAAGATCTGCTTTATTTTGAGGTTCGCTCAGGAAGCTGTTCCAGTCCTGAGGAAGTGGTACATCATCATTTTTAATAACTCTCTGGATTGCTGTGCACTTTGCCCTCTTTGACCTGGTTCCATCTTTAACTGATGGCTGAACGTATCTGTCAAAAATAATATCAATTCTAGCATATCGTCCTCCATGCTGAAAGATACACTCACAATATGATTTGGAAAAATCACCAAATGTTCTGATTTCAAGTGACTGTTTTTTTCCAAGGGCAACAACTAAAGCTTGGCCATCAACTACTAGAATGGCATCTTTTGGTACTTCATACTGGTTGCTACATGTTATTCTTTGTAAAAGTATATCCATCAAAAGATGCTTTTGCCTTTCTTTAAGGCTGCCATCTGTCTTAGCTAATGAGAGCGAATAGGCAAAAGTTCATGTTTAAGATGCCATCCAGATCTACATCCCTTCCTGCAGCATAGCATATCACAAGCCTTTGCAACACAGATATATCAGCTTTTATAGGTGATGTTTTGCCATCTGATTTCTTCACTTCATATAGTTTTGCAAATGTTGCGGGGATACTTCTGACCATAGAACTGCAGAATTTCTTATGATCTGGAGCATCTGCAGGTGATAGCAACCTTTCCTGCACAAATTCCTTCAGCTGATGCATACCAAATCTTTTGACTCCCAACATGGACTCTTGAATTTCCTCGGTAGCTTGATCCTTTGTAGCACAGTTCATTAGCTCCACAGCCTCAGTTGAAAATACTCAGAAAGAAGCAAGTTTCTGGACAACTATCTTCATCTCCAGCATCTTTTATCCCCCTTGACAGACTTGACTCTGTGTGACTAGAAAACTGGTCTATGTCAATACCACACATTTTCTTTGTTTCTTCAGATATTTGGGACTTTAGGCTGAAAGATAGACTCCATCTGCTTAATGCTGTTAAGCTCTTTGTGATGCCAACTATCCCACCACCACTTTTACCTGTACTATTTAACCATTCTAAACTTTGGTCTGGATCGACCTGGTTGGATTTAGCATTGCCCCTTTTAACTACAAAATTTCCATCCAGGAACTCCTGCTTTACTACAAATGGGAGCATATTCATTTGGGCCACGTACACTGAGCCCCACTTGGCATAATTAGTATGACCAAAACGGTGGAAAAAAGGCAACATTCTTCTGAATGATTCAAGGTGGAGCTTCCATAGACCATCTCAACTGGCGCGTGTTAACTGCAGCAGAATACAGACCATTTCTAGATATATGAACCAAAAAGTATAATTTGGGTTCTGTCCTTTCTGTTCCTCAAACTGCTTGACCATATCCAAGTATTTTTGAGGGGTCATCATACCTATGAGGTTTGTACCACTATCTTCTATAACTGCAGCTTCCAATTGTTGCTTGAGGGCTTGATCATTTTCTTCAAGGAATTCCATTAGTTGAGGTAACAATAGCACCCAGAGGGCTTGGAAAGTTATTTTGTGCACTCTCATTCATTTTTCATAATCTTTCCCTAAAATTATCCTGTCTGCTGTTTTCATACCAAGAAGACCCCTCTTGGTCCAGACCTCCTTGAGTCCAGATGACTGGAACTACTGACCTATGGTTTTTAAATAATTCAGTGATATATGAAGGCCACCAAGCCGTGGTATCAGAAATTGATAATTCTGTGACCATTTCAGTTCCATTAATTTGGAATACAACTGCTCATTAGCTGTTAGTACCATATGAGTCTGTTCCAGCGATTCAGATATGTGCTGACACCTTAAGATGACAGTGTTTAGGGTTTCATATTCATGAGCTGGGCTCAACACCATTGGCAGAAAACCTACTGTGGTTATTTTTGAGTTAATCTCACTTTGATTTGCATTATAAGTGCTCCATCCAAGTTTTTGCTCCTTGAAGTTTCTCCTTGCAATAAATGCCATGTCTTTGGCATTGGCAAGTGTCCTTTCAGGACAGTCTTCTTTATAATCAAGCCAATCATGTTGAACTTCCTTTTCAAATATTGGCTCTGGGTGGTTGACATATTTTTTTGGTGGCAAATTACTTGTTAGTGCCTCAGGTATAACAAGACCCTTCCTAGATGGTTTGAGATCACTTAGAGTGTTTGTTTCAGAGGTAGGACCACGTTGCTTTGCAGCTATTTGGGTAGCATGAAAGGTATCCTTCCCATCTAAGCTGGTGTCTAATATGTCAATGTTATCTGTAAAAAAATGAACAAATCTGTTCGGCACCAGGTTTCTTGGGATAACAGATCCTGTATCAACATCAATAGTTCTGAGTGTATCTTCAGAAAGGGCATTGTCAACTTGTAAGACATTCCTGTAGCTTATTGTATGTCCTGCCTTGTGTAGCAGTTGTACAAGTACTTTTAACCTGATAGCCTGATGTATGGTCAATGCAAGACCCACATGTTTTGTAGTCCACATAGCTCCTTTACTGACTCCATACACCATGTCTTGAGCTACCGAGATTATCTGGTCATAACTAGCTGTCGAAGTCATAGTATACCTGCTATCATCCAGATCATCATCCTCATCCCCATCATCTCTATCACCATTATCTCCATAATTTTCGCCACCTTGATCATCTCCATCAATATTGTTGCCTTCCAGAACCTCTTGACCTCCAAACAGTACTTTTAAAAACATACGCACATAATCTGGAACACATGCAATTGCAGCTTCCTTTGACACTACAAATCCCTTGTAAGGTGTGTGATAAAGAATATCAGATCTCAGCTTAAGAGGAACATGAATAAGAGACAGGAAAATGTCATCTCCAGGCTTATAAGCAGGGATAAATGTCTCATCCTCTTCTTGTTCCTGTGACAACATGGTAGCAATTGGAATATGGTCAAAACCCTTTGGAACAAGCACAGTTCCTTTTGCATAATCTTCAGATTTCTCCAGGACATGAAAATCATAGACATTTTTGACTAGGTCAGCAATTGCTTGTTTAAAGGTTGCTCTCCTTGTAATAAAAGAGCTAGGTATATCTTGTTGGCTTGTCGACAAAGGCCACTGTAGTAATCCCATACTTTATTAAGGCTTAGAATGTGACCTATTGAGGCACTCCTCTTTAACGCAGAACACAACCAGCCCATTGCAACATCGTCTTTTCCTACGGTATCCTGCACATCTGAGGCTTTTCTGCAGAGTATTGAATAACACTTCAAATGGTTTTTAGCCTCTGCAGCAATGAGGTCGCTTATACCTGCCAAGACAGTGCTTAGTCGGTGATCAAACCTAGCAAAATCTAGTATTTTGTTACTGGTATTAAATAACATGACTGCATGCAATGTTTCATCCATTACATCTTCACAAAAGATACATCTTTTCCAGTTACTCATTTTAGAGGTGCTTCTTGTGTGTCAGATATTTTCTGTATCTTGATTAGTTAATGAGGGTTGAAGTTGTTTGACTTTAAGTCTGTAAATCTGTGATTTGCTTGTAAAGGTGCTGTAACAATCTTTATGACAAAATATTTCCGTGCCCTGTGTGCATCCTAATATCTTATCAATAGCATCTCTATTTTTTTCATCATTTCTTTTTAGCCTTTCTTGGGCTGCTTCTTTTAAATTATCAAGGCCTTGTTTGCTACTGGGTCTTAGTTTGTCCTTCTTTTCTGTTTGGCATATGATGCATTGTTCATAGTTATTATCAAAGACGGGTCTCTTTAGTTGTGACATTGGCTCCATTTCTCAATTCTCTCTTACCACCACTTATATACTACAAACTCAACTCTTTCACCTCATTACTTGCGAAATTAGGCACACCTGTAAAGAAAAGAAAACGTGCACAACAAGATATATATGTCTCAGTTTATAAGATGCATTGTAATCATTTTTATTAATTAGTCTGTTGGCAAGTTATGTTAAAAAACTGGAAACAAAATACAATATATGCTGGAAGCCATATTGTTTTTAGCTCTCTGGTTAGCCGCCATTTTGTTTTTAAGGTCAAAATTGTCTTCTAGTGTAAGAAGAACATTATATTTGAATTTCTGACCCCAAAATTAGACTGAATCAACTACTTAGACTTGTATTTAGTGCAAATAGTAAAGAAACTATGAACATAAATTGCTAATTTGGCAGCCATTTTGTTTCTGGCTCTCAAGCATTAAAACAAAAAATAGAGACTGTCATCTGGCAGATTAGGAATCAGCATACTCAAATTGTGTAAGAAACACTGGATGACAAAATCTAACACAGAATGCCTTGCAACTTTTACAGAGTCGACTTTTATGAAATCGTGCCCTGACTACTAGGAAATAATTCAAATTTCTGAATAAAAGCGCTTCTCATTTGAATGTTAGGCCAAACAACATGACAGGAAAGGAGGGGTTATCACTTGTTTTGAACCAAGAACGCATTCCTCTCTACACCTGAATGGAAGCGAGTACAACAGACCCCCTTTTTAACACACACCTGCTATAAAAACCCTCCTAAATTCTCCCCCTCCCTCCTTTGGGGTAGTGTTATTGGCATAGGCTTTAGGGAGGTTATAATTAACAGAGATGTAGGCCACTCGAAGGGAAGGCTGCTAACCTAATCTTTAGGACCCTAGACTATAAGGCGTCTTTTCCCTTGACCTAATTACTGGCTTTCGACCTGCTTCCAGATTTGCCTGGCTCACAGACACACGAACACACGGCCCAGCGCCCACGCAAACAAATGCCAGCCAAGGCAGAGATGAACTGGCTTCTGTGAGGAGTGGTCATCCGGCCCCCTCTCATCTTGGACTGGCGACGGAGGACGCTCAGTATACAAGTTCAAAGGTTTATTTAAAAGCTCACATAAGCATGAGAAGGTATGTCTGAGTAGCAGTCTTTCGTCAGTACCCCTCTGTTCATTCTAGTGAAATTCTTTTCTTTATTCCTGCAAGATTTTTGCCATTTCCATTCCCACTCTTGCCTTCCCTTTGTTTGCAAAGACCAGCCATTAATCAACCCTTGACTTGCCTTGTGTTTAAGTAAAGCATCAAGAACATTATCAAACTACTTCCTCCATAGTGTTAACTTGGGCTAATTAAAACTAATTAATCAATTCTTCCATGGTGCATTGTTTAGCAACAATGGAGAACTGATTTTGTATACAAGTGTACACTAATTCTGGAATTCTCTTCCAAGAGATTGAATATCCCGGTCCAGTTTCGCTAACCTGTGTGCCTCAGATCCCCTTGAAAGACTGCCATTACGATATTGCAGGCATTCCCTGGTCTGCTGTCTGGCAGCTGTATCCGTTGCATACAAGATAATTCTTTGCAGAAATTGATTGCTTTTACCCTGGGACTTACCCCTTTTCTTTTTTTTATTTTTTATCTTAAATGCTGTATCATCAGCCTATCAGATTTGCCTTGCTTTCTCTCTGTAAATAAATACATCTAAGGTAAAGAGAGTTCTAATTCCAATTGGTGACCTTCCCATTCATAACTCAATTAATGGTAAAATTAAGGAAAGTCCTGCATTTTCTTCCCTTTTGATTACGTTTCGGTGTTCCCTTTGGCCTCTAAGGCATTCCTAAGTAAAAAATCCTCATTGATCCTTCTCCAAAGGACACCCATATGTAAGAATGGCGACCTTTCCAGGAGTCCTGTAGGCTAGCCATACCTAGTGTTGCTAACGGCTAAAAATAGGAACGAACGAACCAGGAATAAATCATTCATTTAACTTGATTAATTTCATTTTTTCACAAAAGCAGACAAAGGCGACTGGAAGCAGGGAACATACAGGTAAAGAGGTTATTATCATTAAGTCTTGTAATATTAAGGATATGAAGGGATAACCAGGAAAGTGACATTAGTTCTTTAAGAGAAAGAGTAAAAACACAAGTCTTTTTGTTAGAATTTTTTCATAACACAGGCGAAAATGCATAGGTTTTAAGTTAGCCAGGCAGAGCGGCAGCCTGCAAACCTTTCACCACTGTGAACTTTCGAGTGTAGTGAGCAGTTGTGTTGTGTTGCTAGATTTGTAAAGTCTCTGCTGAGCGAGTTTTCTATGGTGATGTCCCATTTTCTTTGCCTCTACAATTCGTCACACCTGGCGTGATGGGTCACGCCGATCCAATCATTTGAATTATGTGTATAATTATTTACCTGTCTCAAATTTGTATATCATGTATTCTTCTTTCGTAAGCATCAGATTGTATTCAACTCCATTTTTGTCATTTGTATGATTCAAAGTGTATTCGTTCACTTTATTTATTGTTAATTATTATCGACCTCAGATCACCCTTGTTCTCGTGTTCTGCGGCTTGACGTCAGTCTGCCGCTATATAAACCGCCTGGGTCACCAATAAATCAGCAGTAAATTTTTCCTGCTCGTTTCTTTTGCACCTCTTATAGTGGTGACCCCGGAGTGGTTCCTGGAGCCATTAGCGGACTCACACAGCAACTCAGTCTTGGCTCCAGGAAACTACCCACACCCCTAACGGTCTCACTACGGTGCTGTAACCAGCGTTCGGGTGTGCTGAGTCTCGTCGGCAAATCACCAGCGTCATTAACGGACTCACATGGCGTGCTTCCAAGTGTGTTTTGACGCGAGTATCCCACTCCAATTAAGAGGGCAAGAGTGAGCATGGACGCGGACATCCCCTCCCTCGTTCAATTAACCGCTAACCTCGTGGATTCGGATGTCTACCTTCCGCCCATATCACCCGTGCCCACCCCCTCTCCGAGGCTCTCGCGCTCCTCCACACCCCTGCCCGTGCCCCACACTCTCCCCTACCCGGGGACCTGTCTGGCAGGACAAGCAAAGGCCACCCTGACCATAAGGTTGCCGCCTTTCCCGCAGGGGAACCCATCGATGTGGCTGTACAGGGTCGAGAGTCAATTCAGGCTGGCGGAACTCAACGATGAGGTACTACAAGCAGACACAGTACTCAATGCCCTGCCGGAGGAAATCTACAGGAAACTCATCCCGTGGGTGTCTGCCACACGCCCCTCACCTACAGGCTCCTGGAAAAGTCCCTCCTCGAGACATGCTCCCTGCTGGTTGCCGAGTGGGCCGCCCGCGCCCTCGACCTCGCCATCAGCCCACGTCAGGATCAGAGCGTCATGGAGTCATGGGGTATGATACAGGACCTCCTCACCCTCCCCGACACCGACAGCAGTGGAAACAACTCGAAATAAGCCTGTCGCGGGAGCTCCTCCTCCGTCAGCTCCTCCCGGAGGTCCGCACTCCAATCCCTGAGCCCTACACCATGCCCCTCGAGGTCCTGATCTGCACGGCGCAGCACCCAACAGACTCAGTGAAGGGAACGAAGTGGGCACCAGCGCACGCACTCCCCATCAACGCCATCCAGCAGGAGGAGGGTGCAAAGGAGGGGGTAAACACCGTCACCAGAAGGCGCCCAAGGCCTCAAAGCACTTGGAATCCCCGGGTCCTTGTCACTAACATAGGCGGTTCGGTTTGGCAGGGACGCCCGGAACTGCCAGCCGCCTTGCTCATTTGCCCGTCCAAAAAAACGGGGGAGGCGGCGGCCAGCAGGACAGGCCGCCATGGCAACAAAAGAACCCAGGGGACCAGAGCCAGTAGGCTTCTACGTCCGTGACACCGTCTCTGGCAGGATGATGTTGGTCGACATGTGGGCCGTTAGATCAATCTTCCCGCTGTCCAGAAAGGACCGCAAGCATGCACCAGACCCAGCTGCCTTCCTGACGGCCGCCACCGGGTTCCCCATCCTCTCCTACAGCACCAGGTTCCTGTCGATCTCCATCCTTAGCCGGAGGTATTCCTGGGATTTTGTTGTTGCGGACGTAAGACCCTGCTCCTGGGTGCGGATTTCCTTGCCCACTTAGGGCTGGCGGTTGACGTCGGTCAGAAGTGCCTCCTCGACACCGACTCCCGTCGGTCCTTCCTGTTAGCAACAGGACCCAAGGCGCCCACCATCTGCTCCGTCGCCCCCCACCAGTATTCATAGCAGCTGAAGGAGTTCCCTGACGTGTTCAGGCCCAAGCTCCGCCAGGTACCCGAGGCCCCAGCTAAACATGGCATCTACCATCACATAAAAACAAAGGGCCCCCCTGCACACTCAAGGTTCCGGAGGCTTCCCCCTCGGCACATTCAGGAGGTCAAGAACGCCTTCGCCGAAATGGAATGGATGGGAATATGCAAGGCCTCCAGTCCATGGGCCTCCCCTCTCCACATGGTGCAGAAACCGGAAGGCTCCTGGAGACCCTGCGGCGACTACAGGTGGCTCAACCTCGCAACGGAACCTGACCATTACCCCCTGCCGAACATGCAGGATTCCACGGCCTCCTTCCAGGGGGCCAAAATATTTTCTAAGTTGGATCTCTTGAAATCTTATTTCCAGGTACCAGTCGCACCAGAGGACATCCTGAAGACCGCCATCATCACGCTTTTCGGGTCCTACGTCTTTGCCTTCTCCACCTTCGGCCTGAGGAACGTGGGGGCGACTTTCCAGCGGCTCATGGACAGCATCCTGGGGACCTGAAGTTCTGCGTCTGCTACATGGATGATATCCTTATATTTTCCAGGCCCCACAAGGAGCACCAGAGGCACATCTGGGCAGTCCTGCAGCACCTGCAGGAGAAAGGCCTCGTCGTAAGGTTCGACAAGTGCACCTTCGGCATCCAGAAAACTGATTTCCTGGGCCACGAGATATCCCCGGATGGTGTCCGCCCGCTCACATCCAAAGTGGCGGCGGTCACCAGGTTTCCCGTCCCCACTGCCGTCAAGGCCGCCCAGGAGTTCCTCAGGATGGTCAACTACTACAGGAGGTTCATCCCCGGGATTGCACACACCATGGTCCCCCTGACGGAAACCCTGAGAGACCAACCAAAATCCTTAGTGTGGGGACCCAGCCAGCAACAGGCCTTCTCCCTGACGAAGGTCACCCTCGCCGAGGCAACCACCTTGGCCCACCACTTCAAGTTCCTCCTGGAGGGCATGCCCTTCACAATCTACATGGACCACCAGCCACTGGTTCACGTCTTCACCAAGCAGGGAAACGCATGGTCTTCCAGGCAGCAGCGACACCTCGCGGCCATCACGAAGTTCACCTGCTCCGTCAAGTGCCTCCCTGGCAGGAAGAACCCTGTGGCAGACGCCCTCTCCAGAGTCGAGCTTAATGCGGTGCAGCTTGGGATCAACTACGAGAACCTCGCCAGGGAGCAGGTCGCTGACCCAGAGACCCCAGCATACTGCACTGCCATTGCGTCCCTGAGGTGGAGGGACGTGCCCCTCGCCCCTGGGGGCCCAAATCTCCTCTGCGATGTCAGTACCGGACAGCCCCACCCTCTGGTGCCCGCCTCCCGCCGCCGCCAGGTATTCGACATCATCCATGGGCTATCCCACCCCTCCGGCAGGACAACCGCCAAGCTGCTGGCAGAGAAGTTCGTCTGGCATGGAGTGGAGAAGGACGAGAGGACCTGGACGAGGCAGTGCCTGCAGTGCCAAACCAGCAAAGTGGGGCATCACGCAGAGTCTGGAATTGGTGGGTTTCTGCAGCCAGGGCGGTGGTTCGGCCATGTTCACATCGACATTGTCGGGCCCCTTCCCCTGTCAGGTGGGGCCAAATATCTCCTGATGGTGGTCGACCGCTTAACAAGGTGGCCCGAAGCCAAGCCCATGCCAGAGGCCACCGCCAGCGTGTGTGCTGAGTCCCTACTCTCCAGTTGGATCAGCCGCTTCGGCATCCCTGACCACATTACAATCGAAATGTGGTCTGCCCTGGCACGCCTGCTGGGGACAGCACATCACAGCACCATGGCCTACAAACCCGCAGCCAACGGCTTGGTCGAGCGGTTTCACAGGTCCCTGAAGGCGTCCCTCATGGCCTACTGCACCGCTGGGGATTGGAAATACCAGCTACCATGGGTCCTCCTCGGGCTGAGAACCGGGCCCAGGGCCGATGGCGCCCCGTCCTCAGCTGAGAGAGCCTATGGCGAACCCCTCGTGGTCCTGGGCGAGTTAGTTACAGAGGACTGCCACAATCCATCTGTCCAGAGGCTTCGTGACCTAGTCGGCAAGTTCACCCCCTGCAAGCAGACATATACCAACAGGTCGGTCACCTTCATGCTGCCCGGCTTGTCCTCCACCACCCACGTTTTTGAAATGACGCCGTCTACCTACCACCGACCAGGCCCTACAGGGGGCCCTTCCGCATGCTGGAGAGGAACGGCAAGGCGATCCTGCTTGCCCTTCATGGGAAGAACAACTGGGTGTGGGTAGACCGCATCAAGGCTGCCCTCCTGGAGGAGGACACAGATGTCACCACGCCGCACCCTCCACCTGGACAGTCGTCGCCGCAGCCGGCCCCCCGTAAGAAGCGGACACGCGACCGCCCCAGGAAACACCCATTCACACCAGCAGCCAGCCGCACCCACACACAGGGTGTTTCCCCGATGTCCTCACCGGCACCCTTCAGCGCCACAGCAGATCATTCTCAACTAATCAGACGTTACCCACATGGACCATTTATAAAGTCTCTGCTGAGCGAGTTTTCTATGGTGACGTCCCATTTTCTTTGCCTCTACAATTCGTCACACCTGGCGTGGGTCCCACCAATCCAATCATTTGAATTATGCATATAATTATTTACCTGTCTCCAATTTGTATATCATGTAAACAAGCAAGATTGTATTCAACTCTGTTTCTGTCCATTTGTATGAAAGTGTACTCGCTCACTGTATTTATTGTTAATTATCTGAACTGCAGGTCAACTTGTGCTCATTGTGTTCCATTAATGTCAGTCTCACTATATATAAACCGCCTGGGTCACCAATAAATCAGCAGTAAATTTTTTCTGCTCGTTTCCTTTGCACCTCTTATAGATTTATGAGTATAGGAGTTAGGAAATGTTTACTAGGGGATTATCACATGTAGTAGCCATGAAAATTTAGCTAGGAATTTTATTCAAGAACAGTTACGGCAGAGAAAGTGTACAATTTCTCTGTATGTGATATAGGACTTTGAATTTCGATAGTTAACCTAGCTGTCTCTGGCATCCCTACGCTGAGAGTAACTGACAGTTCTGTTCAGTTAGGCGTGAATCGCTTTCAGTAACAAAAACATTTTAGCGTAGTTATTTAACCACCCTCCCAGCGTATATTTAGTAAAGTAAAGACACTGCTGATGTTTAGAGTTAAATAATTCACTTTTGAGATCACCTGACTAGTGATAGTAGGCAATATTGCTGTGGTTCAAAGAGCTAGTCTTGAGGAATCAGGTTTATGTTTGTTGGAAAGTGATGAAACTTTGCTGAGTGTGAACGAAAGATAGAGGATCTAGTCGCGTGTGTGAGAAAACAACAAAAACAACAAAACTCTACTTTCTTTGCTAAATGCGAAGAAAGTGGATTTTTTTGTTTTGTATCTGTTTTCTCTTGAACACTTCCCATTCTCTGTTCACGCAACAAAGTGAGTTGACCCATGATCAGCTGTTTCCCCACACACGTGACTCAATCCTATATTTTCATTCACACTGAGCAAAGTTTCAACACTTTCTAACCTTAACGTAAACCTTCCAAAGACGGCTCTTTGAACAACTTTTACAAAACTATCACTTGTCAGGGGCATATATTATAAAACATAGTTTCCACGAATTCATTTTGTAAGAGAAAGAAACCTTACCTTAACATAGCTTCGTAAACATAATTTATTTCCTCTTGAGCAAGTCAAAGTAACTTTAATTTCTCCCATATACACGCCTCAGCTGAACTCCGCTCTCACAGAGAGAGAGGGAGAGAGATCTTTGTTGTTGTTTTGTTTTCTTTTTAGCCTAACAAAGGGGCTTACACAAATTTATCCACAAGTTGGAGAACCAACCCACAAATAATCACAGCCAGATACAAAGAATTTTCTTTTGTTTAACCAATCTTCAAACTTCTATGATCCAAATCGATTATCACTTCATTATACACAGTGCGTGAAACTTCATAAGTGCTCTTTCCCGCGAATAATATCGCATACCTGCTTTTTACATTTAGTGTTTCAGCCCATATAAATTCTCACACACCACCGAGTGCACGGACAGCTAATTACTTATACGTTTATCAACTGCCGTGCATGAGTGGGTATCTCTCATTCAAGACTTGCATATGCTGCAAGTGCCAAATTGCATATCGCATACAAACCCCATAACTTCCCTTTCCTCATGTCAGGGAGAAAGCTTCCTTTCTCCATGTCAGGAAGTAATCTCTAGTTCGTAAAACTAGCCACCCACGAGTGTCATGCCCCAGTTTCCATTTCCATAGTGGCACTAATCTGAGGCATTGCCTACCAATTAAAACTACTGAAGCACTTACCTTTCTTCTCTCCCTCTTACTCCCCACTTGCTTCTGCCGGTATATTAATTTCCCTCTTACTCCTTACTTACCTTCTGCCTCAGGCAGAGTGCCACTCCTTCACTGCCGTTTGATTGCACTGGCCTATTAGTATTGCTCCCTGAGCTCATGGCACCACAATGCCACCCAATCAGAATAATCACGCATAACCCACTGCACCTGTACCTAAGATACAAGAGTGCCACCAACAGTGCATCTGCCCATAAGGAATATTATACCTCAGGATCACTTCATCACCCACCAGCATATCCGCCCATAAGGATCAGACATCCTTCAGGATCGCTCCATCAGTGTGAAAACACTGAACCCCAGTGCCCCCCTTATTTAAAGGGTGCCACTCCACTGAAGTGCCACTAAATTACAGGACACTTCCCACAATTGTCACAAACCTTTCCTCCAAGTATCTCCAGTCCACCAACTTAGACATCAACCCACCAGCAACATGGCAGCTGATATTGATCATGGACCCAAAAGGAGGCATGGTCTCATGGGATCTGCACTCACCAAGTGGGCCAAGGAGCAGGTAGAAGATCAGAGATGAAGAAAGGAGAAGACAGCACGAAAAAAGGTCGAGCAATAACAAGCGAGCTGGCTCATGACAAGGAGCTTGAGCTGGAGAGAGCAAGGAAGGAAAGTGCAGAGGCTAATGCAACAAGCCTCAGCCCCACACCTGCTGCTTCAAATGCTCCAACTTAATGCCCTAGTCCCGAAGTTTGAGGATGATCATGGCAGAAGGTTGAATCGACATTTTCAACACCACTGAGGCCAAGAGGGCCTTAGTGCTGACCAAACACCTGGAAAAAAGCAAAGGCAGCCCTCTGCTCGCTGGAGCAGATTCAAAAGGAACATGGCTGCAGTCCATGAGGCAATAGCCAAGGCATACGGAATCACCCCTGAGAAGTGGAGACAACGGTTCTGAGGTCTGGCCAAGGAAGCCGGCTGGTCCTGGACAGAATGGGCCTGTCACAAGAATCAGGCTGGGACCCACTGGGTCGACTGCACCTGAAATGCTGACTTTAGGACTTATTTCAACAGGAAAGGATCTTTTCCAGTGTGTGCTGGGCTTCTGGCTGTGTATCTCAGTGATCAGCCACCCACTCAGGAAGCCTGCTCTTGGCCTATGTCTGGGAAACATTTAGTGTCTCCCAGCACATTTCAAAGTGCCACCTGGATTCCTCTCAGGCTCAATTTAAAAAAGGAATGGACCACTTAACAAAAACCATCTGCAAGAGGTATGGTCATGCCGAGACTGAGTGCCGCTACAAGGCAGACAACAACCAGGGCAACAACCAAAAAAACCACCACTCCTCCTCTGTCTACCTCGCACAACCTTCCCAGCAGAACGTCACTGCCGGGAGATCATCCCATCCCAGGGGACCCTGCCTAGGCAAGCTCCAGGGCACCCTTCGTCCAGATATCCTGCCTGACTCGAAACATGTGCCCATCATAACACGTCAACCTGATTAGTGCCACCTCCTCCCACCAACACACGTGGTCTCACCCTGAGCAGGACTGACTCAGTCCATCTCAGTGGCCCTCTGGGTCTCAAGCCCACCAATGCACTTACCAACTACTGCCGACACTGGCTCAGATATTTGCCTGATTGATCGAGCCAAAGTGCCAGCCAGTGCCACTGTAGACAAGCAAACCAGGTGGATGGTAACCTGGGTAGACGAGCAATCCTTGACCCTTCCCATAGTCAAACTCAGGGTGATCACCCCTTGGAGCACCCAAACTCACTGCCTTGGAGTGGTGAAATGTATTTGGCACAGAGTGGAATTCCTGCTAGGACAAGACATCCTCTGGGAATGTCCGACACCCTCGCCACTCTGTTGCCTGACTGCCTCCACCAGTGAGGCCATGCCAAAACTTCCTGAGTGAGACACAACCTCTGTGACAGCTGTGCCATCATCAGCCCAATCTTCCATTCGGCCAAGAGTGAACCGGACCCACCAGCATCTAAACCATTTCCAGGCCTAGTCTGCGAATCTTACAACTGGATGGCCACCAAAAAACTCCTCCCTCACCATGAAGGGATGCTACCAAATACCGCTGCAGGACCTGCACCATAAGAGGGCACTCCGAAAGAGGGTCAAAGTGCCCCAGCAAGCTAGCTGCAGCAGCCACCATTTCCACAACCAACCCAGGAGCCTCGGCCCTCTCCCCAAGACAGGAATCTCTGTCGTCTATCACTCCAGGTACACTGAGGGGTTTTGCACCCCTGGGTCCCTCTTCAGCCTCGTTTGAATCCAATTCGCTGCCAGTGCCACTTGCAAGCACTGGTCAGTGCCAAGCTCTGCCTATCTCAGCCAGAATCTCCATACCAACCTCAATCCCCGTGCCTGGCCCCAAGTTAGTGCCAGTGCTGGATCCAGAACCTGACACAGATCCTCCTACGGGAGATCCACCTAACCTCACAGATGTAGTCATCGCCCATTGTGAGCCTCCGACCCCTGACGTTTCTTCCTCCCACGTTCTTCCACCTGCAGAGGATGACCCTCTGGCAGGCCTGGACATTACCTCTTTTCTGATTGACCAGGAACTGTCCAGCGAGGACACAGACACTGGCTCTACTCCCACGATGGTTGTCGCAGCAACTGAAGAAGGAGACCAGCCCGTAACTACTGAGGCTGCCCCTGATCCTGCTCCTGACGGCGCTCCTGGCCTTTCTCCAGAGTCAGTACCCTCATCACCTCTTAGGAATGGCCTAGCCAGACCTTGAAGGCCCCTAAAGAAGAAGAAGCGGCGGAAGAGATCTAACTAACAAATCAGAGTCATGAGCTCTCCTTGGCACTCGTGCCCAGTTGGCAAAGTGCAGCTTCCATCTCAGAGTGATCCTGGCACCTGCCCAGAGAAGGTAGCCTGTGTGATCTCTGCCCCAGTAGTATTAACGATTAACCCCTTAGGTATTTGTATCATACTAACCTTTTCCAACTAACCTCCTTCAAAACTATCTGATACCTTTCTTAATTGCGTACCATGATTTACCCTTCAGGTTACTCATGTTTAATTTTGTTGTGTGTATTAATCATAAAGTGTTGTGCAACTTATAATTCATGGTGTGCCATTAGTCAGTGCCAACTCGTTCAGTGCCAGAGTCTTAGGATAGTAGGTTAGGTTAAATATTTACTATGTGCATTTGCCTAGGAGTAGAGTTCTCCTGTCATTGGAGACAGTTAATAGAAGTGTCTATACCCTTAGATAGGTTAGGCTCTGCTGTAGTAAGTTAGCTAACCCAGTACCCCTCTTAGCAGTTAGGTAGGTCCATTTAGCTATTGCAGTGCAAAAGCACAATTCATGTAGGGATGCTAGCTGACTACTCGGGATGAATAGCTTACTTAGCCATGACCTTCATGCCTGAAAGGGTGCGAATGGCTTTTGAAAGGGCGGACCTTTCACGTATTTACATTCCTTCCTTGTAGCCAGCTAGGAAATAATTCAAATTTCTGAATAAAAGCGCTTCTCATTCAAATGTTAGGCCAAACAACATGGCGGGAAAGGGAGGGTTAACACTTGTTTTGAACCAAGAACGCATTCTCCTCTACGCCTGAACGGAAGCGATTACAATAGACCCCACTTTTCACACACCCCTGCTAAAGAACACTCCTAATTCCCTCCCCCCTTGGGGTAGTGTTATTGGCATAGGCTTTAAGGAGGTTATAATTAACAGAGACGTAGGCCACTCAAAGGGAAGGCTGCTAACTTAATCTTTAGGACCTAAGAGATATAAGGCCTCTTTTCCATTTACCTGGTTATAGGCTTCCGACTTGCTTCCAGATTCGCCTGGCTCATGCACACATGAACACACGCCCCAGCACCCACACAAACAAATGCCAGCCAAGGCAGAGACGAACTGGCTTCTGTGAGGAACAGTCATCTGGCCCCCTCTCATCTTGGACTAATGACGGAGGACGCTCAGTATACAAGTTCGAAGGTTTATTTAAGAGCTCACATAAGCATGAGAAAGTATGTCTGAGTAGCAGTCTTTCACCAGTACCCCTCCGTTCATTCTAGTGAAATTCTTTTCTTTATTTCTGCAAGATTTTTGCCATTTCCATTCCCACTCTTGCCTTCCCTTTGTTTGCAAAGACCAGCCATTAATCAACCCTTGACTTGCCTTTTGTTTAAGTAAAGCATCAAGAATATTATCAAACTACTTCCTCCATAGTGTTAACTTGGGCTAATTAAAACTAATTAATCAATTCCTCCATGGTGCATTATTTAGTAACAAGGGAGAGCTGATTTTGTATACAAGTGTATGCTAATTCTGGAATTCTCTTCCAGGAGATCGAATATCCCGGTTCAGTTTTGCTAGCCTGTGCCTCAGATCTTGAAAGACTGCCATTGCGATATGCAAGCATTCTCTGCTCTGCAGTCTGGCAGCTGTATCCGCTGCATACAAGATAATTCTTTGCAGAAATTGATTGCATTTACCCTGGGACTTACCCCTTATCTTTTTTATTTTTTGATCTCAAATGCTGTATCATAAGTCTATAAGATTTGCCTTGCTTTCTCTCTGTAAATAAATACATCTAAGGTAAAGAGAATTCTAATTCCAATTGGCGACCTTCCCATTCATAAATTAAATGATAAAATCAAGGTAAATCCTGCATTTTCTTCCCTTTTGATTATGTCTGTCGGGGTGTTCCCTTTGGCCTCTGAGGCAGTCCTAAGTAAAAAATCCTCATTGTTCCTTCTCCAAAGGATCCCCATAAGTAAGTATATATATATATATATATATATATATATATATATATATATATATATATATATATATATATATATATATATATATATATATATATATACACACACACACACACACACACACACACACACATATATATATATATATATATATATATATATATATATATATATATATATATATATATATATATATATATATATACATATATATATACATATACACATATATATATATATATATATATATATATATATATATATATATATATATATATATATATATATATATATATATATATATATATATATATATATATATATATATATCCAATGCAGCATGAAGGAATGCGTGCTTGAGAATATCAATAAATATATGTCAGAAGGTGAGTGAAAACTGGGACTTTGAACAAGTACTTTCATAGTTTATTCTGCATTTTCAAGTTCACACTGAGTACAATAGAAGTTGACAGAGATTTCTATACAAAAACAGAAGGGGGTTTACAGTTTGTTAACCTGGGCAGTATGTTCTTTAAACAAAAAAGACAGGGACAAAGGGTCAAGGGATAATCCAGGGTAGAGATTAACATTCCTGATTATCCGGTGATCCTTTGTCCTGTCTTTTTTGTTTAAAGAACATGCTGCCCAGATTAACAAACTGTAACCCCGAACCCCTTCTGTTTTTTATATAAATTTTGTCAACATCTTTGTATTCAGTTTTTAGAATAAATAAGAAAGTACTTGTTCTGACATTTTATTGACACACATACACACACACACACACACACACACACACACACACACACACAGACACAACATATATATTTATATTCATATATGAATATATTGATAATATATATATATATATATATGTGTATATGAAGATAAAAAGGGCCATTAAACACTATTTGAACATTTGCAACCATATATTTGTTCTGACTGTGCCTCTTTGTTCATTGGTAAAATACGGACAAATGTTATTGAACAGGGGCACTGAAGGAACACATATATGGTTGGAACGTTCAAATAGTGTTTTATGGGCCTTTTTTTCTTCATATTATACTGTAATATTACAGTAAAAGACATTCATATGTATATAAATATATATATATATATATATATATATATATATATATATATATATATATATAAATATATATATATATATATATATATATATATATATATATATATATATATATATATATATATATATATATATATATATATATATATATATATATATATATATATATATATATATATATATATATATATATATATATATATATATATATATATATATATATATATATATATATATATATATATATATATATATATATATATATATATATATATATATATATATATATATATATATATATATATATATATATATATATATATATATATATATATATATATATATATATATATATATATATGAATTTTTATCTCATCACCGTGATTTATATATGAATATCAAGCTACGAATGTTGTTCAGTATTTTACCGGGAATATCACCAGGGGAATTATAAATGTTAAATGGTTTGCTATCGAAGTCACCGAACACTCGACAGTACAACGAACGACGTCCAGTCGACGACGTTGCTAAATCACTAGGCTATCAATGGTTTATCATTTACAATTCCTTCGGTGATATTCCCCAGAATTATTAAACGACATTCATATATATATATATTAATATTTAAATATATAAATATATACATATATATATAATATATATATATATACATAGGCATATACATATAGTACATTTTCTAAAAACTGATGTACTAAAATTATATATATATATATATATATATATGATATATATATATATAAAAATATATATACATATCATATCAGTATCCATGCTCATATAGTATATATATATATGTTGGGATATATATAGTTAATAATCAAGAATACACACACATTCAGGCGGAAGCACAAAACAACAAGCAGGAGTCCAAAGAAGACGACATCAACAAAACAGTGGCATATTTATTGAAAGAAACGTTTCGTGTTACTTAAACACATCATCAGTCTGTAAAATTGAAAATTACACATTAATTCTCTAATTTAAATTAAAAGCTAAATTAAAACAGGCAGTTACATTCTTTAAAATGACAAAATACATAAAAAGTAAAAAGAAAAAGTTTTTTTTTTTTTCTAAGTCTACCTGATCAATAGAAGGGGAAAGACGAAGTGAGACCACAAGCTGGGCATGCCCAGAGTACACTTAGGCTCGTGCAGAGGAGAAGAAGTTGTTGGAGTTTAAAAGAGGTGTATGACGTTAAAAGCAGATTGTTTGCAGTTCCCAGGATGGAAAAATGTTTTTTATCTATATTAACCTTGATTTAACTGCATGATTTCTAAATTAGAAAATTCAGGATTAGTTAACGTGAGCCAGTTCTGTAGCTCAAACCTAGTGGCTATAATAAACTTGCAACATTCTCTTTGATGAGCCAACAATAAGTTTCAAGACATCTTGGGCATTCAAATTTGTAAATAATATTGACTTCATAAAGGTCTAAGCTTGTCCTTATAATTAAAAAAATCACCATCTTTATTGATTCATAGATATTAAATTGTTTTAGAAATCCAAACTCTTTTCAATGATTTGTTTGACGATCAAAGTCTGGGTATATGGTATGATAATAGTCATTTTTACATTTCACAGTAGAATCAGAAAAGTTACGTTAAAATCTTGTTAACTATGTTATAAAAAGTCTTTTATATTTTTGGTAAAATATTTTAGTAAAAATTCAATTTGGAGATAGGTTTGCCAGCTCCTATAATGGAGTCTTAAAAACTAGGGAGCCGTTTATGGCATTCACAAAAAGCCAAACACGAACTATGACAAGGCCTGTACAAAAAATTTTTAAAAACTGTTACTAAAATTATTCAAAGCGGGTGATCTTTTTTAACTTTCTAAAAAAGCTAGTGTATTCTCATCTTCCCTGCTCAATAGTAAATCTAATGTTGGGATGTATAGAGTTAACGTAATAGAAAAGATGACATTGCCACGAATGTTTAAATAGGGCAAAAGTATCATCCACATATCTCCTATAATAAAGGGGTTTAAAGGATTCGGGACAGTTGTTTAAAAACTCTTCTTCTAAATGTGCCATAAAAAAATTTGCAAAGAGAGGGCCCAATGGGGACCCCATAGCAACTCCCTCGACCTGCAAGTAAAGTTGTTTGTTAAAAATAAAAGCAGAATCTTGCACTGCAAGTTCCAAGAGAGACTTAAAAGTTGTCTATTAAAACCGTGAAAGATAACACCACTCTCATAAAAACTTTGTCCAGAATAATCTCAATAGTTTCGGAGACTGGCACATTTGTGAATAACGACTCAACGTCTAAACTGGCCATATATAAATCACCATCCTGATGTACTATTTGTTGTTGGAAGTCAAAGCCATTTTTTAGCGCAAACTGGGACATTGATAAATCATTTAATAAGTCAACTAAGTACTTAGAGATATTATAGGAAGGGCTATTATACGAAGACATAATTGGTCTGATAGGTATGCCATCCTTATGGATCTTAGGAGCCCATACAAAATGCCAAACTATGACCCTGTAACAAAAAATTTTGGAAGGTTTCTTCATTTAAGATGTTATCTTTCTTTAACTTTCTAAGGAATCTATTAATCTTATCTTCCCTTCTGTATATATATATATATATATATATATATATATATATATATATATATATATATATATATATATATATATATATATATATATATATATATATATATATATATATATATATATATATATATATATATATATATATATATATATATATATATATATATATATATATATATATATATATATATATACATATATATATATATATATATATATATATACTATATATATATATATGAATATATATATATATATATATATATATATATATATATATATATATATATATATATATATATATATATATATATATATATATATATATATATATATATATATATATATATATATATATATATATATATATATATATATATATATATATATATATATATATATATATATTTATGTGTGTGTGTGTGTGTACTGCCTTATAATAATAATATGAAAGATATCCGCCATCTTCTTAAGAATTTTGTGTTAATGTCGCATTTAAGAACAATTAAACTATGAAACATGTACTTATCAGAACTCCCCTGACAGGAATATATATATATATATATATATATATATATATATATATATATATATATATATATATATATATATATATATATATATATATATATATATATATATATACATATATACATATATATATATATATATATATATATATATATATATATATATATATATATATATATATATATATATATATATATATATATATATATATATATATATATATATATATATATATATATATATATATATATATATATATATATATATATATGTATATACACATTGTTACAGACGTCCTTTGGTCGTTTGTGTTTTGTTTTTCTCGTCTTGATATTTCAGTATAACATAACATAAAATTGAAAGAAGTAGTAAATGTTTTTGTAAAGTCCCCTTGACGTTCTCACCTGTCTTGCCCTCCAATAATGGCAACTCAGGTGTCAAATGAGGAGATAATTTTATGACCATACCCTAAGATATTACCAACCCCTGACTTGACCATATTAATCCCCGCTTGAGGGGAAAATCTTTAGCCCGTTGCACATTTACATAAACCCTTTGTGATTTCACACAGTTCCAATATTGTTAACAGTCCCCAGCCAGTCTCGTCATGAAAGCTCTCTAAGGACCTTCCCCTTCTTTCCTTTACCTTTCATGTCATTAAGTGTCATTTTCTTGACCTGACTTACACCTGCAACAATCCTCCGCCCCTCCACTCTTAGTAGCTCACTATTGTCCTCTATCTTCCTCAACCTTTGTATTGGCTGACTTTCAGCAACCTTTCCAGATACCTGCTAGGATTAGCGGTGTGCTCAAGACTAAAACAATAGATGACCCTATTAAGAGGAAACTGTCAAAACACAACCACCATCAGCGTGTCATTTGCAGAATAAATACAAGCTCCAATGGACCATCTGAGAGCTAGTGTATCTTATGATGCCTACTGGTTGAGAAGTCTGTCTGAATGGGGCCTCCGATCAAGTCCCCACTAGACCTCCCTCTTAAAGTGGTCCTACCTCGCTGCCTTGCCCTCTGAGCGCTGATGCCTCTGTAGCCCACCAGTGCCCTTCTGCTTCCTCTACTCCCTCTATGATGGGGACTGTGTGTGATGCAGCTTCCACTAATGCCCTGCTACAGAACCTGGCTCTTATCTTCCTCAAATCTTGTCCATGGACTAAGGTAATGTGATTGGAAGTTGTTTGTTCGGCCTCACCATTTTGTTTTTACCTGATTTTTTCCACCTGTTCTCCTATTCCCATGTCCATACCCCTGTGCATTCTCCTTCAGAGATTCATGTGATTTGATTGTGGTGTCTGATTTTTCAATATTGGAATACTAGTGTTAATTTTACATTTGCTTTGATTATAAGTGATAACATGCCAGTATCTCGCTATTTGTTTATGTATTCCAAGTTAAGTGTCACTCAAAGTCCCTTCGTGTATTACAACATCCCTGCTCTTGCAGATCCGTGGTGTGAGTACCTGTTGTGTGAAATTACCTGTAGGTCAACAGTGCCCCGCTCCCTGCAAACTACAGGTGCCATACCCAGTCAAGATATTCAGAATCCCAGTGTGATCCCTGTCTTGCTTGCTGTACCCAATCCTGTATGTTCTAAGGACCCTGTCCCATACTTGCAATGTGCATTATCCTAAGAAGGCAGTGTTATACCGCTTGCACTTGTGTAGCACTCTTGCTTAGTGATCGTGATTTTAGTCCAGTAATTTGAACAGTGCCACAGAGCTCCATTGATAGCGCCTGTAAATATTTTCTCTTCTGATCTTCTAGTGAATTATACTTCTGAGTGGACAATCTAAGTTTGCCTTGACCTCTTTTGTTTTGATGGTATTTTGAGTATAGTCACTATTACCCTTTCTGTTAGTCAGTTGCCATTATCTAGTTCATGATCAGAGCCATCCTTTATCCCTAAGACTGCGCTGAACGTGACAGTGGCGATCTTGCCAAGATCCTTAGAGCTTGGATACAAGAGGCAATATTAATTTTCAATTGAAATTCATAACCCCTTACAACTCAGTCAATGAGCAGATCAGTTACAACTGGCTTATCTGAGTTCCCCTTACTGATCCACACACTCCTATGGCAAAACCTATGTTTGGCATCTGTTAACTACAGCACACAACAAGTAAGTACACTTTCCTCAGTATTTCATGTTTTAAAAATTTCCAATTTGCGATTCATGAGTGTTTAAAATCCACACCTCACTGGAGGCTGTTTTCCTGTTTCACTCCGTAGCCTTGAGATCGAGTTGCCACCAACTGCTTAACTGTAGCTTTATCAAGTGTGAGGTCAGTGTTATTTATGAGACTGAGGGTCTCAGTTGTTTTGCTAATTGTTTAGTAAGTGCAGTGATACCAGTGCTGATGATTTAACAACCCGAGAAAGCTTGCATTCCTAGTGAAAGATTATGTAAACCTTCTCTCTAAGAAAATCCTTTCTGGCAAACCTGAGTGTCAGCCATCCAAGGTACTACGAGAGCTTTACTCATCCATTCAATTCACCTTGTGTAGTCAAATCATCTTTTCCAGTTTACTTATTTCTCTAGACGCATCTTACGTTATGCAAAACCATCTCGACTATCATATCAGTGATACTTTTATACTTGCAGTGGAAATCATTCAAAGTAACATAAAACCCAATATCCTTCCATGTTTATATGGCAACATGTGTTGGAGTAATAACAGTCTGAGGTCTTGTTTTGACATCTGGCCAAACCATCTAGCTGAGAGTTCATTGACCCATATATATATATATATATATATATATATATATATATATATATATATATATATATATATATATATATATATATATATATATATATATATATATATATATATATATATATATATATATATATATATATATATATATATATATATATATATATATATATATATATATATATAAATATATATATATATATATATATATATATATATATATATATATATATATATATATATATATATATATATATATATATATATATATATATATATATATATATATATATATATATATATATATATATATATATATATATATATATATATATATATATATATATATATATATATATATATATATGTATGTGTGTGTGTGTTTATATATATATATATATATAGTATATATATATATATAATATATTAAATTGAGATTTGAATGAAATTTATATTGTTATGGTTTGAGGCCAACACTTAGGGGCCAACACCTAGATCTCAGAACGTAAGCAATAAATGTAATTAACAGTATGACTTACCTTGATATTACATCTTTTCATCCTTTCAAACCAGTCGGTTAGATTAAATTAATTTATTTACAGATTTGCAACTAGAAACTAACATGAACAGGCTGGCAGTTCAGCAATCAAGGCAGGTGCAATGTGCCATAAAAAAGTATAACTACTGTTGGCAAACAAATAAATCTGATATGGTTACAGCCCTGTAAAGAGTTTGACACGAATCTTACAAAATACTTCAAGTGAGACTGGGTAATAAAATTATTTTACATTAGCACAACATTAAAGCTTGAGGGGCCATAATGCATGGCCCTTGTGGACTGTTGATTGCAGAAGTGTCTTAACCGTGGCAAGATGGAATTGAGTCTTCTAAGGCAATTATTTCACAAAGGCAGGGGCAGAACACGAAGAGCCAAACAACACTATTCTGGAAAAGAATTCCAGGTCAGCATTCATTTACGCAAAGATTTTCTCTTATATGAAATTAATTATTCACGATGGAGGGAATTATTAACTAGATTTAATTAGCACACGGTAACACTATGGTGGGAATGCTCTAATTATTATCACAGAACAAACTTAACTTAGGCTTGGACCAAGTCATAAGGGAAAATGTGCATGCTAGGATGTGGGAAACAAAGGGACTTTGTTTAGGAGAATGAAAATTTGGAAATACTGAAAATTGAGAGAAATTCAGGAATAGGAAAAGAACACTGGCGTTACTTGCAACTTCAGGACATACCTTATTGCATCTGCGCATGGAGCTCGCTTGCACAAAATGGATTCAGGCCGCTCTCCTAGAAGTTCCAATATGTGGCTAGTTGGGGGAGGATAAAAAGCACCAGGGTTAGTGTGGTTAAAAGTGAAGCGACCTTGCACTTGGCGTCGGGGAACGGAATGAGAACGAGTCAGGTCACAGCGTCGTCCCCTTGATTCTTGCAGTGAGCATAGGACAGCAGTACATCTGAAAGAAGCAAATAACAGCCAGCGCAAAGGTCATAGGGAAATAGGTCTTATAGTTAAAACTAACTAAGGGTCAGCCTAGCAACCCATTTACTATCATGACCTGTTCTCGTGCACTAATGGCTTTCTGTCCACCAATATTGTACGTTACTGGGATAGGACACCTACATTCTGTCCCCCCTAGTGGGGCCCTCCTCCAGCCGCCATGAAATTTGACTTCCTAGTGAACGGGCTGGAGAGACAAATATATGTATATGTATATATATATATATATATATATATATATATATATATATATATATATATATATATATATATATATATATATATATATATATATACAAATATATACATGTGTGTGTAAAGATTGAATGGCTGGTAAAAATGGTGATTACACGACAGAACATGATGTTTTTAATAACAACATTCTATAATCTTGATTATCTACATGACAGACTACCTGGGTTGTGTTTGAGATGCAGGTGTTCTTTTGAAAGAAATTGCTCCTCTTTGTTTTTTGCTCTTGCTAGTGCCCACCTACATCGACTTTGGTGGGCTTGACTAATGGACACTTACTTCAGAAAGGGACAGTGGGATTATCCCAAGTTCTGACATATTCCTATTCTCAGTCTGATTTATGATGGGGGATTCCGAAACCTTCAAATATCATTTCCACTTTCCTTCTGACTTTTGACTGCCGATGAGGGAATTCTGGAATCGCCTGTGAGGGATCAAAGTACGAACAGGAATCTGCAAGAAGGTATTGGGATAATCTTTGGCACTAATCTCAAGCAAATGGCTTTTGCGGTCACGCCTACCATACCTGATGTGTGTGGAGGCCAGAGAATTGAACAATGACACACCCTCACATGCCCTGTAAATAGGTTTGCCACCTACCAAATATCCACATTCACCTTACAGTGCGGAAATTACCTATACTGCCTAGGCCGAAAGTATAAAAATATTTCAACACTTTCAGTTTCCAAATGTATAATCTCCAAGAGTATTCTTCATTGTAAAGAAGAAGCTCAAGGGAAAAAAATTTTATGTTGTCTTTTATCTTTTCAATCTAAACCTACATAAAATATGTACTTCATACAGCATATAAAGATTGTAATATTTCTCTCTGAGGAGATTCGTAGTTTGGCAGTAGCTGCGCTGCAAAGAAAAACTAGTGGCCACTGTTTTTACCGTGCGCATTCTCTCTCTGTCTCTCTGTCTCTCTCTGTCTCTCTCTCTGTCTCTCTCTCTCTCTCTGTCTCTCTGTCTGTCTGTCTGTCTGTCAGACATTCATGGCAAGTAACACAGACATTCATTTCATTGACTGAACATATCGGTGTTATGAAAGTGACGGAGATTTTTTCAAATATTGGGCTTATGAAAATATAATATAACTAATGCCAGTGATATCTGATATGTATTCCTATGAAAAAAAAATTATTGAACAACTAAAATTTAGTTAATTACAAGAATTTACAAGAATACAAAATAAATAATTAGAAATCATTTATTGCTGAACTATAAAGTATGACTTATATAAAAAGTAAATATTTTTGCTAAATCCAGAGAGTTTTATATGTCTGTGTATATGTACTAATTTCAGCCTGTTATAAAATTCTCACACAGTGTTGATAAATCTGAATTTAGAAAACCATGTATGGTATTCCTTGTCAACTGAGTGCTTGGCCATCGCTAAGATACCATCCAGAAATAAGATCAACATATTACCAGTGATCTATCACTTCAAACAACTATTGCTCAAATAAAAAAAAAAATGTACTCAAAATCATTGCAAAATCATAGAAATATATTGTATTACTTTTGCATATTTTCACACATTCATATCAGAGTTTGGCAGTAGGTTGACCCTTTCTAAAAACTGATACCCATAAAAGTAAGCATTAGGGCTCTTACACACCATACTTGGCCAAGTATGGTTTCGAAGCATGGTACCGAAGCTGTGCTCGGAAACTGTTCGTGTAGACATAAACGCTGAACCAGGACCCTCTCAGACAGGTCAGACGGACAGAGACCCGATTTACGCTCCCTCTGCGCAGTGACGTCAGCTGATCCACAACTCGCCTGTCTGTGCTCTCTCTCTCTCTCTCTCTCTCTCTCTCTCTCTCTCTCTCTCTCTCGATATTGATTTGGATATCCTAGATTAACTGACAGCATATTTATAATTTCTATAGTATATTTCTGAAAGGGGAATAAATATATAACTGTTACATTACTGTAAAGTTTATTTACACAGCTTATATATAAATGATGTACGTACACAGGTTAACATTGTTTGTTCTGCATACCATTACCTTATCACTTTCATATTTTTTTACTTTCACTTCTGCAAGTCTTGTCTTTTTTCTTATTTATCCTAATGTCATTATTAACTTCCTTATTTTAAAGAACTCTGATATTTTGGCAAAGAAGGTTCTGACATCATTTGGTAAATCAACTCGCGCACATTCAATTTCAGATACAATATTTTGAAAGCATTCTTTTCCTGCTTGCACACTGACTCCATGCACAGTTTAAAATACTTCCCTCATTGTTGTTAATTGAGAATAAAATGACTCTGAGGGAGCATACCATTCACCTCTGTTTACTTCATCTGTCCACCTCTTATCATTGGCTACACATTCACACACGAACACATCCTTACACTACGTAGACAGATAGATAAATAGATATAGACCGATAGGTACAGCGTTATTTGACCAGAGATTTGTACATGGACAAAGGTGCAGTAGAATGCACTAAAATTTAAACTTAATAATCAAAACTGCACAAATGAAAGTCCTTCAACAATGGTTCAACAAAAAAAGTCGAAGGAATGACACATTTGCATAAATACGCAGTTCCAACAGTTCAACAAAACATACAAAAACTGCTGTACATTGCTATAAATACATAACAATTCCTCAGACACAACACCTCCAAAAAAACTGTAACAACGCCATAACACACAAACACACACAACACACACACACTAATACATAATACTGCTTTATAGTTTAATTACCTTGAGGCATAAGGAGAGATGGAATTGCATCATCCTTTAATGTTCGTTGTCGCTTAGGAGTATCGATTCCAAGGAGTCTGGATTTCATCCATCTTTGTAGTCAGTGTCAGCAAAATGCACAGAGCATACCACTGCATTATCAGCATTTATGCTATCAGTGCGACAACGGCAACGAATCCATCGTTGTCTAAGTTCTTTTGCCCTTGGAAAACGGAAGTATCGTATGTCTGATCCTGATGTTTTTGTTCCTGTATTATAGCACCCGTATACTGAACAGTTGTTTGGCATATCTGCAGCATTGAAGTATGTCTAGTGGGATCACGATGAAAAGGTGTACACACGAAGATGGCTTGGGTGAGACTGGTGCTCAGGACTGCATGTAAAGGTGCAGCTGACGTCATCACTCACTCCCGCCTCGAGCTTTACCTGCGCTCCGTCTGACCTGTCTGAGTGGGCCCTGCGCTGAACCACCTATACTTCCTTGGCAGCTACGAGTGAGCTTAATATTTGTGTGCTTCGATACCATACCTCGACACTGATCTGAAGCGTTCGCCAAAATCATACTTGCCCACGTATCATGTATAAGAGACCTTAGAGAAAATAAGGCACACAGGTTCATATTCTTTTAACCAATGGAACGCTAATCGATCGCCCGTGAGATGAAAGCTTTTTCTGTTGGTGTAAAGTGTGTGGATTCATCCACATGACATGCACACACACACACACATATATATATATATATATATATATATATATATATATATATATATATATATATATATATATATATATATATATATATATGTATATATATATATATATATATATATATATATATATATATATATATATATATATATATATATATATATATATATATATATATATATATATATATATATATATATATATATATATATATATATATATATATATATATATATATATATATATGTATATATATATATATATATATATATATATATATATATATATATATATATATATATATATATATATATATATATATGTATATATGTATATATATATATATATATATATATATATATATATATATATATATATATATATATATATATATATATATATATATATATATATATATATATATATATATATATATATATATATATATATATATATATATATATATATATATATATATATATATATATATATATATATATATATATATATAGTATATATACATATATATATATATATATATATATATATATATATATATATATATATATATATATATATATATATATATATATATATATATATATATATATGTATATATACATATATATATACACATATATATATATATATATATATATATATATATATATATATATATATATATATATATATATATATATATATATATATATATATATATATACATATATATATATATATATATATATATATATATATATATATATATATATATATATATATGTATATATATATATATATATATATATATATATATATATATATATATATATATATATATATATATATAAATATATATATATATATATATATATATATATTTTTACAATTTTACCTGGGAAATGCTTATCATGAGCCAGTTATAGACTCTAAAAGTTTGATTGTGTTACTTACCTCAGTACTGGTATATTATTTGACTGCAATTGATTCAGGTGATCATAAAAAACAAAGAAAAAGGGGGAATTTAACTGAACTGATGGCTCTACTTATAAGGCAGTTGTAAGTAAACACATTAAGGTAAGTTTAAGATTACGTGTATTTACATTAAATGAACTATCAGAAAATGACATGAACTAATCAGGCAGGCAAGGCCTGAGAGATTTATTATAACTAGGAACACTTGAAGGTATATCCGTTGGTGTGACGATGCTGATACAAGACACAGTCAAGAGAGGTTTCCACAGTTAACAAACCCTCTGTAACGGAGAGATTTGCGAATTAAAAGCCAGTAAGGGCACAATAAAATATGCATAGGGTGATGCGAACACAGAGGGTGCCAAGGATGCCTTGAACACATGATTTTATATAATCATTCAAACACTGGCATTTGTGTAACACTGTCTTAACAAGGCAAGGTTAATGTGGAAATACTGGCACTTAGAAATTAAATAAGAAGTTCAGTGTGAAAATTAAAACAGTGTGACTAAATAGAAGAACCTTTGCAACAGATCACTTTACCTTACAGAAGAGGTGGCCTCAGCGAGGATAATGGTGGCAGAGGAGGGCTAAGGGCTTCACTGGTAAGAATACTAAGGTCCTACTCAAGGGGACCACATGGTAGGGGCATCGCACTTGAAGGAGGCGGGAATGAAAGGGAGAGGCAGGCGTCTCATTTGTGTCCAGCTATGTCTCTCCACCTCATTCTATCAGTCAGGCCCTTATAAGACCTAGGTCAGGGGTTACGAAGCTATCCACAGGTAGATAGGGTTGGTGTTGTTCCCCTATGTGCACACATCATTTGTGAGTCAGTGCCAGGTATTCTTTACGGGTCACACCTTTCTCTTAATCTGCATCGCCGACTCTATTTTGCCTCTGGCCACACTTAATCTCCTCACAACCTTGTGTCTGAAAACAAAGGCTCCGCAAAGTCACATGTTCAAAAGAGAAAGTGGAAGAGATATACAGAGTGCAGTTAATGGGTTTTGAGGAGGGGCCAATATTCCTTTCGCCCTTCATTGTTAGGCAGTGCTAAGCAATGCACTGTGTTTTTATTTCTCAGCTTTAAATTAAGCGTTTGGTGGCTTGGATGCTTGAGAAGATGTAGCAACTCCTCTGCCCAAGTTGACATCTCGCACCTTCACTCGGGTGAGAATGTCTATCAAACCAAGGATTCAGCTCACAAATGCTTTATATTACTCTAATTTCCTCGTTAATGGTGTTCATGTATATTTATTAACCTAAATCTTTCTGCATTATATGAGATATCTGAAAAACATACTTGATAAAGAATTCAATATTTTATGTTAATCGAAAAGTAAAGAAAAGCTTTTAACCTTAGATTACTGTTACTTTGAAACAGGAACATTCACAACTATAACAAAGTTACTGTAAATATTAAAATACACTAACTTTAATTGACCTCTCAAAAGAAATATGAGTAAATTATCTTAAGTATTACAATGCGATGAATCATAAGCTACTGTTATTTTGAAACAGGAACAGTTACAAATATAAGAAAATCTTAAAATAATCATGCACTTAACTTTTTAGTGGTAATAATTACAGTCAAAGACATGCAGTTAGTTCACCTTGAAGAGGCATCACAACAAAGTATACATGGTCTTCGGTTAGGTGTTGCCATGTTACTTAAGTCGATGGCACAGTGCCAGACGTGACATTGAGGTCAGTGGTGCTTATGGGCATGAAGCTAAGTATAATAAAGGACAGACAGATATGTAAAGTGCATGGTCTTGTCGAGTCACGGACTCGGGATTTAAATTAGAAGGGAATGACACAAGAGACAAATGATAGATTCCAGAATGATTAATGATTGTTAAAAAAGATAATTAATATGCTGAAATTATACTGAAATGGCTTAGGTTAAGTCTTTTGCCCAAGGGGCTCCAAACAGTCAAAGGACATGACTCCTCCGACAGGATTATCTGCCAACCTCTAGGATAATGGCACTATGCCAAGTGGTACTCATATGATTATACTTAATGGTTTTGGCATATATGGTTTTAAAATGAATCATACATTTATAGGAATGAGAGGGAAGTCATAGGACTTATGGATTTGAAATGTTTGTCAATTTGCACTCTGCATAGGCAGAGTGGGAAGTAAAGTAAAATTTGCATCTTGGTAAGGCGTGAATTAAATGCAAGGGTTTCAATGGGATAAAAGAGAAAGGAAAATACTGGAGAATGTTAAAGGAAGAGAATAATGTACAGGATTGTAAGAAAAAGAAACAGGCAAAGACTTAGACATTCTCTTTCTGGATAGCAGTGCCAAAGAACTTTCGTAGGATAAAGGGGTATCACTGTGCCAGATTTGCACTGGTGCCAGGAGAGCTCAGCAACTCTCTTTAAGCTACCTGACATTACCTATGCCCGCGATTTCTGCCACAGAACTCTTTAGGTTCATGGTTCTCCTTGGTAGGGAAATCCGTCGAACCTAGCCCGAGGAGGACATTGGCATGCCAACTGTGTCGGCCTCTTTGGGGGCTGAAGCAGTGGCATTTGTTACAGGCTCTACCACAAGTCGCTGCAGTTCCATGAGCTCATCGACCATTTGAGACACCGCAGAATCTTAACTCATGATCGTGTCTGCGGGAGACTGGGAAAGAGGTCACAGTGGGTGTGATAAGCTAGCAAGTTACCATGACCAGCTCAGGCATAGGTTGAGGGGCTGCACCTTCAGTTGAGCTTCCACTGTGGTCGGAAGAATCAGTCTCACTTACCGACACTGGTAGTGAAGCCAGGCTGGGAGAAGAAAGGGAGTCCTGATTTGGATCTCTTGAATGGAGATCCGGGGAATGCTCTGGCACTGGCACCGAGGCAGGGTCAGGCACTAATATTTGATTTGGAATTTGCTCTTCGTTCAGGATAGAAGGAGCTTGGCACTGCTCAGTGCACGCAAGAGACACTGGCAGGGATTGTGAATCAAGTTTGGGATCTCCTGGAGGGAGATCTATTTGGTGTCTTGGCACTGGCACTGGGGCAGGACCCGGCACCAGAATGGGATCTGGAATCGGTTTTGGTGGAGGTGGCAGTGCACATTGTACTCAGGTGGTACTGGCAGTGGAATGAATGCAGGTGTTTGAGGCTTACTCATGCCTAGTGAATGGTTTGATGGGTCTGGAACCCTGGATTACTGTAACTTAGATGAGGACTGGAAGTCCTATCCCAGGAGGATGTCATAACCCCCAGGAATATAGTTTGCTGCTGCAAGTTTGCAGATTTTGGATCTATGAGGGCTTGTGACTCTCAACTGAACAGTAGGGAGTATCATTTTAAATTGATTGATACTCTCAATTGTGAAGAGTTTACGTCGGCTAATGGTAGCTCCATAGGAAACTTTGTCTTTCCTTACGAGGGAAATTTGCATGCCAGAGTCATCAAATGCCTTGAACTGGCATACGGGGTACCTACCTCAAGGAGGTGCCACATATATGGGACCCTCGGCTGGAGGGCCTAAGGACTTTGGATTTGTAACTGCCAAGTTAATGGGGGGAGTACTGAATTTATTATTAGGGCATTTTGCTCATGTGGGAGAGTGGCCATAAACTTTGCAAGCCGTGCAATAGCCCTGGCTGTAATCTCTTCGTGGCACTGCCCTGAGGAGGATGCAGGCTTGTTAGTTGGTGGATTCCCAGGAGACAGTTTTAAAGGCACCGGGGGCAGGACCTGGGGTTTGTTTTGGCACTGTTCTGTGGAATGTCCAGCTTTCTTGCCCATTCTTCGGTGGAGGGGTGCCGGAGGTGAAAGAAGAGGGCATATTTTGCATCCCAGTGAGCTTGCATGGGTGTGATGGGTATCCCACATGTCGGCGAGGTGACAGCACTACACTAAAGTCATGGGCGTTTTTTCAAAGACATAGGTTGCTAGGGCAAAAGAGGCGTAATATAAAAAGTTTTCGATCTTGAACCGCTCAAGGATGTCCTCAGTGGTGGAGACTCCCAGGGACTCTAGCCATTTAGAGAGGGCCCCTATCTGATTGATATGCCCAGCCAGACCAGGTCTGTCATGCTTCTTTTATCTGGCCTCTCCAGTGTTGTCTCCAGTGTTCAGGGGTGATCTTGTATGCCTTTGTGATCACGTGGTGCACTTCCACCCATTTCCCTTTATGCGCCTCAGGGAGGGCATTGAAAGCAATTAGACCCTTTCATCCAAGGAATTTTTGCAAGAGTAGGGAGACTTCGGCGGGAACGAGTGGGTATGTGCTAAGGACCCTTTCTACCCAACCGAGCCACATCTCTTGCTCGTCCTCTGTCCACTTGGGTGTAAAGGTATGAGCCTCAGTGAGGGTGGATGTGCCAGTGTCTGAAGAGGAGCTGGGAGTGCCAACTTGGGCCATCTGGAGCTCATGGCCCCACTGCTTTTCCTCCCTTTTAAGCCTATCCTTTCGTTCTTGTTCTTTCTCCCTTCTTGCTTGTTCTTCCATTGCAAGTCTATCCAGCCTATCTTGTTCTTTCTTTTTCTCCTTTCTCTCTTGTTCTTCCCTTGCAAGTTTATCTAGCCTCTCTTGCTATTCCTTCTTCATCTTTCTTTCCTTTTCTCTCTCTCTCTCTTTGCCTTTGCATTCACTCCCTCAGGGCTTGTACTGACAGTCCCAGGTCCTTTCCAGTGGACATATAGAACCTGAAGTCCTCATTTTGCTGGGTTCTAGATGTCTTAGACATCTTAAGATAACACATATATGGGCGTGACCCTTCAGATAATCAACATGTCTGAAAAGATTCAAATTTCAGGATGCCCCGAAAGACTCTAGTTTGTTCGTGATGAACTGGTTTCAGTATGTCGAAAAGATTCAGGGCTCTCCGAGTGAACAAGGTCAATATGTCTAAAGAGACTCAATATATTTTTAGATGAACAGATTCAGGGTGTCTGAATACGACTCAAAATTCATGAAGAAACAGTTTCAATATGTCTAAAAGACTCAGTTGTTCGTGATGAACGAATTTTAATATGTCTGAATACGACATAGTTGTTCGTGATGAACGAATTTCAATATGTCTTGATTTTTTTTCACGCATGGACTTGGCCAGCTATAGCGTGAAGGTTGGGTTTTTTGTTTCTCCTTATAGGAAATGGCTTATTTGCAGGGAAGTGACTTTTGATTTTTGTCTCATATGATGTGGTTTCGGATTCACACACAGACTTGGCTGACTATAGTGTGAATCTTAAGGCTTGGTTTGAGGAGAGTTTGCCTGTTCCTGAGAATTTTGTTTTCTTGCGATAAGAAAAAAAAATTCCTCTTTTTAGAGGAGTCCCGATATACATTAGGTTCGGGAACTCAGGGAGCGCCAGAACACTCTTGGAATAATAACCCCAACAATAAAATAAAAAAAAGGACATGGTATAAACCTTAAATAAAAAAAAAAATAATGCTTTGAGAGATGTTGGGATACTGGCACAGTGGGTGTAAGGTTTGTGTATTGATACAAATTGGTGGGTTAAAAACTAGCTGTTATAGCAGTACATTTCCACTTATTTTCGTTGGAGTGATAAGTTCATTGCTGAGAGAAGAATAAGTTACAAAGTTATATTATTTGTAAGTTACACTGATAAATGTGTGTGTTTTGCCATCAATAATATGAGCCTTTTCCTCCAACCTAATATAAGTACAAAACTTAATCCTACCATGCACTGGCACTGTTTGTCTAAGTTCACATGCATACGAAATTACATTTCCCTATTTTAGCCTACCCTGCACGTGACTGGAAGAGGGTATGTTTGCTCAGCTGGATAACCACTTGAGTTTGTTGTGTCTGACTCAGTGACAGCTCAAAGTTGTCTGGTATGCACCTGACCCGAAGAGCAATGACTGGTGTGGGAATTTTTCCGAGATTGACTGCATGCCTATGCAAACATTACCTTGCTTATGATTATTTAGAGGAGGCCAAATATAAAAAATTTCTCTTAGGCTTTACAAAAATTAAACTGGGAACAACGTGAAGACCACGTGGTCTCAGCGAACTTTAAGCAAAATGAAAGATTAATGCAATTATGAAAAAATTATGTTGGTAGATGCGTATTTAGAAGGAACCCAAATATAAAACTTTCTCTTAGGCTTTACGAAAATTAAACTGGGAAAGAGTGAAGACCACGTGGTCACAGCGAACTTTAAGCGAAATGAAAGATAAACACAAATAAAAAAAAAAAAAGTTCTTTACGCTTATGAATGAAATAGCAGGTGGTTATTAAATGGAAACGCTTTGAAATGAAATAGAATTTATCACATAGAGTGCTGCACGGAGGAATATGTACAAATGCAAATGTGAAGCAGGTTTATTTGCTCACATGGCCTGAACAAATTTTATGCCTTTTCTGAGATTTTACTCTATAATGAGGAATTATACATTTGACTAACGGATTCCTAACCGCTATGAGAGAGAGAGAGAGAGAGAGAGAGAGAGAGAGAGAGAGAGAGAGAGAGAGAGAGAGAGAGAGATTAAACTTTGAGCTATCAGCCGAACGGCAGATTCGGCATTAACTCATACCTCTCTTGGTGGCTCAATGACTTGACTGCTGAATATAGTCGTTGAAAGGTACTGTGTTGAGGGATCGAGACCCGGTGGTACCGATCCATTTATCACCTAAAAAAATTCCCCTTCGGTAATAATTCCCCATTGGGGATATCCCCGATGCAGCGTCATTTGGATATTGAACGACATTTGTAGCTTCATGATTGTATATAAATCACAGTGTGATAAAAATTTCATAATAAGAGCCGCGTGTTCCAAATGTACCAATGAGCTATCATGGTGGAGGTGGGTTAAGGCCAAAGCCAAGTACAATTTCCCCCTCTCAAAAGGTAAATAAGAACAGCAGATTCAGCATTAACTTATACCTATCTTGGTGGCTCAATGGTTTGACCGCCAAATGGAGTCATTGGAAGGTACTGTGTTGAGGGATCGAGACCCAGTGGTACAGATCCATTTATCACTTAAAAAAAAAAAATTCCCTCTTGGTGATAATTCCCCATCGGGGATATTCCCGAAGTAGCATGAACTGGATATTAAATGACATTTGTAGGTTCATGATTATATATATATATATATATATATATATATATATATATATATATATATATATATATATATATATATATATATATATATATATATATATATATATATATATAATATATATATATATATATATATATATATATATATATATATATATATATATATATATATATATATATATATATATATATATATATATATATATATATATATATATATATATATATATATATATATATATATATATATATATATATATATATATATATGTATATATATATACGACTTCTTTTATCACATCACCGTGATTCATATTCAATCAATAAGCTACAAACGTCTTTAATATATAATTCGCTCTACTCGGAAATAATATATTTTTCATATATATGTTACCGGAGGAATTTTTTATTTATGATATATAAGGCGTCATCTCGTGGGCTCGAACCAGTGAAGACAAGAACTCAGGACTACAGTGGACACATTTAATATACGGCCAGCAAGTGAGGGTATATAGTGGATATCGTCTTTCCCATATACAAATCGCCCGTTGAACTCAAGGTGTTCGTATTTGGATATATGATATTCACCCATCTGCCATGCTAATAACCACGTAGTATTTTTGTCACGCAGCCATATTATGATATTTTTATCACATCATGTATTATATTCAATCAGTAGCTACAAAACATCCTTAATATCCAATTCGCTCTACCTCGGAAATAATATATTTTTCAAATATATGTTACCGAAGGGGAATTTTTATTGATAATAAATTCGTCATCTCATGGGCTCGAACCACTGAAGACAAGAACTCAGGACTACAGTGGACGCATTTTAACCCACGCGGCCAGCAAGTGAGGTATAAGTGGATATCGTCTTCCCATATACAAACCGCCCATTGAACTCAGGTGTTTTGTATTTGGAGGCGATATTCACCCACCTCTCGCCATGCTAACCAATGAGTCGCGTTTGTCGACGCAGCCATATTATGACTTTTTAATCACATCACCGTGATTCATATTCAATCAGTAAGCTACAAACGTCGTTAATATCAATTCCCTCTACCGGAAATAATATATTTTCATATATGTTGCCAAGGAATTTTTAGTTGATAATAAATTCGTCATCTATATTATATATATATATATATATATATATATATATATATATATATATATATATATATATATATATATATATATATATATATATGTATATATATATATATATATATATATATATATATATATATATATATATATATATATATATATATATATATATATATATATATATATATATATATATATATATATATATATATATATATATATATATATGTATATATATATATATATATATATATATATATATATATATATATATATATATATATATATATATATATATATATATATATATATATATATATATATATATATATATATATATATATATATATATATATATATATATATATATATATATATATATATATATATATATATATATATATATATATATATAATATATATATATATATATATATATATATATATATATATATATATATATATATTATATATATATATATATATATATATATATATATATATATATATATATATATATATATATATATATATATATATATATATATATATATATATATATATATATATATATATATATATATATATATATATATATATATATATATATGTATATATATATATATATATGTATATATATATATATATATATATATATATATATATATATATATATATATATATATATATATATATATATATATATATATATATATATATATATATATATATATACATATATATATATATATATATATATATATATATATATATATATATATATATATATATATATATATATATACATATATATATATATATATATATATATATATATATACATATATATACATATATATATATATATATATATATATATATATATATATATATATATATATATATATATATATATATATATATATATATATATATATATATATATATATATATATATACATATATATATATATATATATATATATATATATATCTCAGGACAGGGTGACAAGGAGATAGTCAAGTCTTCTGTAGGTGATATTTATTTTATATATATATATATGTATATATATATATATATATATATATATACTGCTATATATATATATATATATATATATATATATATCTTCTATATATATATATATATTTATATATATATATATATATATATATATATATATATATATATATATATATATATATATATACTCTATATATATATATATATGTATATATATATATATATATATACGACTTTTTCATCACATCACCGTGATTCATATTCCTCAGTAAGCTAAATCTTTGCTCTTATTCTTCTCGAAATAATATATTTTCATATGCTCGTATGTTACCGAAGAGGAATTTTAGTTGATAATAGTCAGTAGTCTGCGTGGGCTCGAACCGCGGGAACCAGGACTGCAGTGGTGCATGCAGCCAGCAAGTGAGGTATAAGTGGATTCGTCTTCACATATACAAATGCTTAGTCCGAACTCAGGTGTTTGTGTTTGAAGACAATATTCACCACCTCGCCTGTAACCGCGTAGTGCGTTTATGCATACGCCCAGGCATGCTATGACTTTTTAGCACATCACCGTGATTCATATTCATTGATGGCTTCTGGCGTCGCTTTAATATCAATTCGCTCTACTCGGAAATAATATATTTTTCATATATGTTACAAAAGGGAATTTTTTAGTTGATAATAAATTCGTCATCTTGTGGGCTCGAACCAGCGAAGACAAGAACTCAGGATTACAGTGGATGCATTTTAACCCCACCTGGCAGCAAGTGAGGTATAAGTGGATATCGTCTTCCATTATACAAAATCGCCACGTCGAACTCAGGTGTTTGTATTTGAGCGATATTCACCACCTCTGCCACTAACGCGATAATGTTTACAGCCATAAGCAGCCATATTGCGCGACTTTTTTTATCCATCGTGATTCATATACAATCAGAAAGCTACAAACGTCGTTTAATATCCAATTCGCTCTACCTCGGAAATAATATATTTTCATATATGTTACCGAAGGGGAATTTTTAGTTGATACTAAATTTGTCGTCTCGTGTGGGCTCAAACCAGCGAAACAGAACTCAGGACTACAGTGGTACTTGTTTGGCACGGCCAGCAAGTGAGGAGTATAAGTGGATATCATCTTCCCATATACCGTCAGCCGTCGAACTCGAATTGTTTGTATTTGGAGATGATATTCACCCACCCTCTGCCATGCCCAACCGCGTGGTGCGTTTGTATGCGCGGCCATAATATGACTTTTTTATCACATCACGTGATTACCTTCAGTCAGCAAGCTATAAGCGTGAGTTAAAAATCGTCCTGTAGTCACGAGTTCTTGTCTTCGCTGGTGTTACAAAGAGATAGCTGTCAACTAAAAAATTCCTTGATAACATATGAAAATATATTATATCGAAATGAAACGAGTGAGTAATCGATTTAACAGTAATTAATATGAATCACGGTGATGCTGATAAAAGTGTCATGTAACTGCGTGCTAAGCACTAAATGATTAGCATAACAGTGAATGAATCTCGTCTCCAAATGCAAACACCCTGATCGACGACGATGCTATATGGAAAGGCGATCGCATGCCTCTTGCTGACATGATAATTGAAATGAATCATAGTCTGAAGTTCTTGTCAGTCACTGGTTCAGAGCCTGAGCTGAAACAGGCTATTAATCAACAAAAAAATTCCACTCACGATACCTGAAATATATTATTTCTGGTAGAGAAGCAAGTAGTATTGAGACATGTTTGCTTACTGACTGAATATCTGGATCGCGACGATAAAGAATGTCATGTATGGCTAGATAGACAAGCACCTCTGTGTTAGCATAACGAAGAGTGAGTAGTATCTCCAAATACAAACGCACAAGTTAAAACCGATAACGTCGCAACGCCTCACCTCACTGCTGGCCGCGTGGTGTCGTCCGGCCCTGGTTCTGTGCTCCGCTGGTTTCTGTAAACCTATCAACTAAGTCTCGATGACATATGAAAAATATATTATTTCGGTAGAAACGAATTGGATATTAAAGGACGTTTGTAGCTTACTGATTATAATATATATATACACATCACCTCTCTCTCTCTCTCTCTCTCTCTCTCTCTCTCTCTCTCTCTCTCTCTCTCTCTCTCTCTCTCTCTCCCCATTTCCTACTAAGTTGGTCGGCCTTAGACCTGGCACGGCGGGCAGAGAAGGATCCGTGGGGAAATTCGTACCCTCGTTGTAAACAAATGGATTGTATGATGCCATACACAGTAGTCACAAAACCTTTTACCCTTTATTTTATGGTTATGTCAATATTTTTGTTCTTTTCTATATTTTTGTTTTATATACAGTATAAGAAAATTGTGATATCAGTGATCTCCCCAGTAAGAACTTATTTCAGGAAAAGAAAAAATAATTTATTAGTAATTTCGTAAATGGTATCTTTCTTGTTTAGATGTCGGTACAGAGCGTTCTCAATTAACCAAGTAAATGAACGCAGCCGATTTAGAACACTGGGATTGGTATTATTTTTCAAAAACGGCTTTAAATTCAATAATATGTGTACGATATCAGTCAATTCATATGGATGTTAAAGGGAACGCATCTGAAGAGGAACAAATAGAATATTAGTGTTTTATGAAGCAAAAATTGCTAGGGAAAGTTCACTCTAACAAATGTTTTCAATGCATTTTGGGGAATTCTGAGCGTTCCTTCGTGAAAAGCATTAATATTAACAAAAACTGGACGTAACGATAGGAAAATTGTTCATCTTTTCATTGATACCATTATCAAGAATCATTTAAAAATATCATGCAGACAATATTAAACATTCTCAGTAAGAATAGTTGACTTCCTAATTATCAGCGGGTACCTGGAGTAGCAGCTACTCTCGCCCGGCTGAGGCAGGAGTGGAAAGTGTTAAGGACTTGCGCCAGCTGTTGATTGATCTAATTAACTCCAACCCTGCTCCAGTTGTCGCAGCAGCTAAAGAGGTGGCACTCCCGCATCGTCTTTGGGCTCGTGTTCTCCGACTCCTACGGTGCCATCAAATCGCCAAGCCGGGAGAGGTCCAAGGAAGAAAGGTAAATGATGTAGGACGCCCAAGTAGCTTACGAGAGCCACCAAGTTCTCATGGTATTGGTGCCAGCTTGGCACATGCCCTCACTTTATCGAAGTAATTTGGCACTGTAATCCAGAGTCAATGCCAAGAAGCCCTTTGCTTTCTTAGCTCTTTGTAAACTGTAAGTCATTTTCTTTCATGTCATTGCTACAGTAATGCTCATTTTACGACTCGTAGTAGTCTAACGCTAACTTTGTGTTACCTTACCCACACTGCTTGAGTCTATGCAGAGTGCCAAGTGCCAGATGCCCTGGCACTGTCAATGCTAATATTGAGAATCCTGTAGGGTCTCTGATGATCAAAGCTACCTGACAAGTCAGGTTTTCACATTTACCAGTGATTGATGCCTATTACAGAGATGGTGATCAAATCACTCCCTACTAGTTAAATGTTGTGACTTATAATTTCCCTCCCATTGCCCTTGCCTATCTTCTGCTTTTTTTTCCTGTTTTGCACTGTTACTAGCTGCGCTACTTTATGCATGGGTTAGCACAAGAATAAGTGTGTAGAAATCAGACAAAGGTTGTCTTGAAAAATCAACCACAATCCTTAGTGACGTGAAGTGGATTTGAATGCTATGATTAACTTAGCTAAGATGTAATACATAACAGGCAAGTCTGCATTAAAGTAAGATGCAAATGAATTAATAATGATGTTTATCATGATTCGTGTTTGATATAAGTCATGTACTTTGCTGCCTCAGAGTTGAATTGTCTAGAGTAAACTTTGAACGCAGACATGGTTTTATATTTTGAGATGTATTAGTGGACAGAGGAAGTCATGTCTATCAGAACGTTAAAAGCTTCTAAACATTCACACCCGAAAGAGGTGCGTAACATCTTCCTTTGCTGGGGAGGTGTTACAAATGTCCTTTGATGATTTACATTTGCTTTTCCTGTCTTGATATTTCAATATAATGTAACATAAAGTGAAAGAAGTACTAAGTATTTTTGTAAAGTCCCCTTTGACGTTCTCCCCTACCTTGCCCTCCAATAATGACAACCCAGATGTCAAATGAGGAGATAATTTCATGACCATACCCTAAGTCATTACCAATCCCTGACCTAACCATATAAATCTCCACTTGAGGGGAAACTCTGTAGCCCGTTGCACATTTACACGAACCCTTTGAGATTTCACACAGCTCCAATATTGCTGACAGTCCCCAGCCAATCTCGTCATGAGAGCCCTCAGAGAACCTTCCCCTCTTTTCCTTTGTCTGTCATGCCATTAAGGGTCACTGTCTTGACCTGACCCACACCTGTGACTCCTCCCACTCACCCTTGCCCCTCCACTGTAAGTATCTTAGTATTGTCTTCTGTTGACCTTTGTACTGACTGACTTTCAACGACCTTTCCAGATACCTGCTAGGATTAGCAGCGTGCCAAAGACAAGGACAATAGATGAGCCCTGCTATGGGAACCTGGCTCTGATCTCCCTCAAGTCTTGTCCTTGGTACTAGTAATGCAATTGGAATTTGTTTGTTCAGCTTCACTATTTTGTCTTTACCTGAGTTCTTTCACTTGTTCTCCTATTCCCATATCCATAGCCCTGTGCGTTCTCCCTCAGAGATTCATATGATTTGATTGTGGTGTCTGATTTATCAATATATAAATTCATTGCTAATGGCAGGGTCTTGGCTGATCATTTATTGTTTAATTTACGTAGTTTTCGGCCCTGCAAACCAAGATTACACGTAACCTGCCACTTGAAGCCAAAAGTTAACCTCAAAGGCAGTCGTTAATTAGCCAAAGGTCGCCAGTTAAGGGTATTTAACCTTAACAAAGAATGATTCAAGGAATAAAGACTTTATGATGCATGTCCTCCAACTGCGGACGCATACAAGAATCTCTACTGTTAAGATGAATTTAGATTTCAAACGCAACTACTCCTCCAAACGTTCAAACGCCTAGGCATACAAAAGCATCGAGACTTAAACTGATTTGCTTACCCTGAATCCTAGGTATGTTACTGGAATAACGGGGTTGAAGCTAACAATATAATAATTTGGCTTAATCTAGACTTCGTGAACACATATACCGTAAGTGGTGGCTGAAGGAAGAAAACAAAAACATTTGAAATACAGAAGTTACTAGTCAATCGACAAAAGCTTCAACAAGAATCGGACTTACCGTGAATGTCGGAGTCGCCATGCGCATACGAGGGACCTCAGGAGTCGGGATTCTGGCAGTCTTCCCAATTCACTAATTAAGATAGACGTAGGAGTAAAAGTGATAAAGGACAAAGAAGATCGTTCGGCACTACGCGCATACCCTGGTTCAGAGACCGTTTCTCTCTCTGATCTCGCTATGGACCCAGACGAGGTGGCCTCTTGACATAACGCCGCCCCAGGCAATCCGACATTGACAAAGGCATCGCCGAATGCATAGAATAGAGAGGAAGATAGCTTAAGGCCACCATTACTAAGGGTCATTGAGTGTAAACCATCTCTGAGGTTTAGGTTCCAAATGCCATAGCATTTTTGGACTGCCCAGCCTATGCAGGGACTGTCTACTGACATCTGTCTCATATTCCTACACCTAAATACATCGAGGGCGAACAGTAATATTTATAAAAACATATATATATATATATATATATATATATATATATATATATATATATATATATATATATATATATATATATATATATATATATATATATATATATATATATATATAACTATATATATATATATATATATATATATGAAATTTTTATCACACCGTGATTTATATACAATCATGTAGCTACAAGCTAAGTGGTTTAATATCAAATTCTAAAACTGCCTCTGTGTATCTCCAATGGAGAATTATCACCGAAGGGGAATTTATATAAGTGATAAAATGAACAGGTACCACTGGGGATTTGATATTATGACATGGACCCGTTCATATGACTCCATATAGCGTTACCACCCGCATCAAGGAGGTATAAATCATTACCGTAGTCTGCTGTACTGTTTCTTCCCCGTCGTGATAAAATATATTATATATATAATGACTCATATCGCCATGATAGTTTCGTTGTGCGTTTGGAACACTGTCCACACTTATTATGAAATTTTTATCACACCGTGATTTATATACAATCATGTAGCTACAAATGTAGTTTAATATCAAATTCACGCTACCTCGAGTATCTCACCATGGAGAATATCACCGAAGAATTTATATAAATGATAAATGAACAGTACCACTGGGACCTTGAACCTGACATGGACCCATTGATTTACTCAGTGACGTTACCACCCGAGCCATCAGAGGGTATAAATCATTACCGAGTCTGCTGATACTGTTTTTCCCGTCGTGAGCAGGGAAACAATACTAGCCTCGGCAAACCCACCGCGCCATGATAGTTGGGTTGGTCCGTTTGGAACAAAATCAATCTTATTTTGAAATTTTATCACACCGTGATTTATATACAATCATGAAATACAAATGTCGTTTAATATCAAAAACTCTACCTCAAATATCTCCAAAAAAGAAAATCACCGAAGATCTTATATAAGTGATAAATGAACAGGTACCACTGGGGCTATTTTAACCCTGACATGGACTCATTCAACGACTCCAGTAGACGTTACCACCGCGCCATCAAGAGGTATAAATCATTATCGAGTCTGCTGTACTGTTTTCCCTGTCGTGAGTGGGAAAATGTTTAAAAAGATACCTCGGCAATGACCACCTATGCCATGATAGTTCAAACACACGTTTGGAACACGCAGCTCTTATTATGAAATTTTTATCACACCATGATTTATATACAATCATGTAGCTACAAATGTCGTTTTAATATCAAATTCACGCTACCTCCGAGTATCTTAATGGAGAATTATCACGAAGGAATTTATATAAGTGATAAATGAACAGATATATATACTGGGACGCGAACCCATAACATGGACCCATTCCGCGACTCAGTAGAATTACCATCGCCAGCCATCAAGAGAGGTATAAATCATTACCGAGTCTGCTGTACTGTTTTTCCCGTCGTGAGCCGAGGCTAAGTACAATTTCCCGCTCACGACGGGGAAAAAACAGTACAGCAGACTCGGAAATGATTTATACCTCTCTTGATGGCGCGCTGGTAACGTCTACTGGAGTCGTTGAATGGGTCCATGTCAAATAAATTCGCGTCCCAGTGGTACCTGTTCATTTATCACTTATATAAATTCCTTCGGTGATAATTCTCCATTGGAGATACTCTCGAGGTAGCGTGAATTTGATATTAAAAACATTTGTAGCTACATGATTGTATATAAATCACGGTGTGATAAAAATTTCATAATAAGAGCGTGTTCCAAACGCACCAGCGAACTATCATGGCGGAGGTGGGTCATTGCGAGGCTAAGTACAATTTCCCGCTCATGGCGGGAAAAACAGTACAACAGACTCAGTAATGATTTATACCTCTCTTGATGG